>NW_026571095.1:38047695-38052695 GCF_026225935.1 Boleophthalmus pectinirostris | reverse complement strand
AATTGTGTATTTGCAAATGTATTACGAAATATTCTGTGGCGTGACCTTAGAGAGTGAGAGTTGCCCTGCCTGTCTCAATAAATACGTGCTTTAATTATTTGAGAAATGCATAACTCACATTAGTTTTTCACTGTTTTCAATGATAGAAAAGTCAGAAAACAGAAAAAAAAAGAAAAAAGCACCAAAAGAAGTACTTAACATCGAGAATGGGCAATATTGGTCACATTTTTATACAGCGCTTTTCCACTTTCAAGCCTCTCAAAGCGCTTTACAACATGGAACCACTCACCCATTCACACACCAGTGCACACAGATACTTGAGGCGAGGTGGGTTAAGTGTCTTGCCCAACGACAGCATTCATCTTTGGGAGCAGGAATCACACCAGCAAACCTGTGGGTCAGCGAATCCAACCGCTCAACCAATGATGTTTATGTCAAGAGAACCTTATTTTGTACTAAAGATTCCATTCAACAATTGTAATCTTTTTTTTTTATTTTATTTTTTTATTGGGACTGATCACATGGTGGGTCAGGTGACTTTATATATATAACAGGTGTGAAACTTATCCTTTCATGTCTGAAGAAGGGCTTGACCCAAAACCTCACATCGTGGTGTCATTGAAATAAAATTTGGGAGCTTCAAAGAAAGAACTGTCTTTCTTCTTTTGCACAAGAGCAGGATTCGAACCACCAGCCTTCTGATCAGTGGATAAACGCTCTTACCCAGTGGTTCCCAACCTTTTTTTGCGCCATGGACGTGTTTTATGTTCAACAATATTTCGGACCAAGGGGGTGCCGGTGCTCTTAGGGACAATATTTTCACAGCCTGGTCTCATACAGGAAAAGGGGGAATGAGGCGCAGCATGGTTTAATCCTGGTTCAGTCCTTTTTTTTAGTCCTGGTTTAGAGCGCTTTCACACTGCTAGTTCGATTATTTGGTCTGCTTCAGGCAATAAAATTGTTATTATGTTGTATATAGACTCCAGTGTGGTCCACTTTCACACTGGCAAACAAACCAAAACTGGTCCGATTGACATTTCATCAATGCTTAGCTTCTGGTAGAAATAAGCGCCCGTTTTGAGGTCAGCCCGATATTCCCCAGCACCACTCTTCTGGTAGTTCTGGTTTAGTCCTGGTTTTAGCTCTAGTTTAGAGGCACCGGTTGGGGACCCCTGCTTTTACCAGCTGAATTTCTGTTGCTCTTTTCATTATTTTATTTATACCAACCATCCCAACCCGATATGTCCCAGTATGGGATTTAGAAAAACTGCTCATTGTACCATAGGGTCAAGAGTTAATTTCACACTGCAACTGCCAAACAAAGTCTTTGGGGCAGAATATCCTTAAATTCATGACATCACAAGGTGGAACAGAGCATTTTGAGCTTAGGAGATGTAGGCAGGCTAATAATATCGGAATACTCAAACGTGGGAATGAAACAAAACACAACTCCAGGTCTGTTTTTGAGGAGGAGGTAACAAGATTATAACATGACTTAAAGCTCACAAGAGTCAGTTTTGCGTAATATAGGAGGACCTTTAAAAAATCCTGAGCTAAAACAGAACCAAAACAGCAAACCAGGACCATTTTAGTGTATGAATTAATGTATTTATCTCAGTGAATTCCATAGTATAGCTACACCAGCAGAGTCAACCACTGCATCTCAAACATCTCACTATTGACACTTGTTTACCCAAACCTCCAGGAACTACTTTCTTCTTCTTCTTCTTCTCCTCTCCACCACGCGACTCTCACTGACAGACTGCTGGTATGAATATAAAATGGCGGATGTGGAATGGTTTACCCCTATGCGAGCAAACACCATGAAAACTTCCCTAAATAGGCCCCACTTAACTGCAGTGGTCCCTGTATTATTCATCAGTGCTGGAGACAGAGCTCTACCCGCCTCCCTCCTTCTTAATGAGACCCAGAGGAGAGGAGCAGAGTCAAAACAGGACCCGTCTGGATATGAGCAGGGCACAGATGCTCGCCACCCCTTTAATAAGTGATCGAGTGGATGCGGAGTAAGCACGGATTTATGAATGGAAGGAAAATTCAGGTTGAAAAAGTCGTATTAAAAAAAAAAAAATCTCAGTCGTCCAGGTAGGTACCGTTCCAAAAGAGAATATGCTTCACTGCTCAACCAAAAGGTTTCTTCAGTCTTTTGGATGAGCAGTGAAAAGCCAAGTGAACACAACAGGAAAGGCCTTGTAGTTAGACTGAGATTTAGATTTAGACAAACTTTATTAATTCAGAAGGGAAATTATTTGGACACAGTAACTCACACATCACAATATAATATAATAACAAAGATAAATAAATAAATGGTCATAATTAGGGGTATAACAGTAAATGTATTCATGCTGAGCTGTTTCGGTATGGGACGTTCGGTTCGGTGCAGGACTGAGCACGAGTGAATTTGTGCAATTTGTATGTGTTTACATTCCACTACATGTGCATTACACTGAAGGCTCCGCTCTTTAATATTCATGAGGGAACTCATCCCTGATTGGGGTGGCAGTGTTTCCCACAGCGCTTTATAGTTAGGGTGGCCACCTTGACAACAAATGCCCCCTGCCTTGACTATGTCATTCCAAACCACATGAATCCTCGCAAAACTACGGTCATCGCGCTGTGGTCATCACTTTCGCCTTTTTGGTTTTGCATTTTGTTCTCATACTGTACCAAAAATGAACCAAACAGTGACTTCAAAACTGAGGTACATATCGAACTGTGATTTTTGTGTATCATTACACCCCTAGAAACAATAAATTTGAAATAAGTAGCAAAAAACTGCTGTCAAATAAGACATAATTATATAAATGTAAATGTACATGTCAAAATAAAATAGAAATTTAAGTAATAAAATATAAAATCTCAGCTTTATACAAGAGGTCACAGGAAGACAATGCAGCAATGATGTGATTATTGACAGGACATAGAATCCTAGGGTTACCAATTCGTTGTCCAGGTAGGTACCGTTCTAAAAGAGAATATGCTGCTTTACTCATCCAGGAGGCTTCTTCAGTCTGTGTCAGCAAACCAAAAACCTCGTCCTTCTCCTTCTCAATCTCCTCCTTAAAACAAATAAGCTGTACATGTTCTGGCTCCGGTACGACAGCAACTTTAAAATCTCCAAGTGTTCAGTACTCGCGTCCATGTTTAGGTGACTTTAGTAAACTTTGTGTGACTTTTGGGGCGTTTAAAGTTCACACTGGAGATCACATACAAGTTGCGTTTAATTGGAAACGTGAACGACCTCGCAAAAAAAGCCCTGCAGTCTGAACGTAGCTTTAGTTGGTGAAAATCCCACGATATGTTGGAGTTGTGGTTAACCGAGCCTACTTTTACCCACCGCTCTAGAAACAGTAGCCTATAATGACAAAAAGTATGCGGCGGTCAGTGTGGCCTGGGACTTGCTGAGATCTTGTTTTTTATCGACTTGTAATTCCAAAACAGTTGAGATTCAATTACTGATACGGCGTCCATAAGAGGGCGACATGGGGCTAAGCACAGGCCTCTCCGCTCCCATTAGAGGACACTGCGGACATTGACTGACACTTCCATTATAGACTATCATTCACGGATCTGACTCGGTCTCCATGGATACTGCTGACAAAGTTGGTCGCTATAAAATTAACTGTCAGTACGTTGTTGTCCTGTATTACACGAAATTGACCCCTGTGAGCTTTAAGCCGTGTTAGAATGCGGTTAACTCCACAAAAAACGACCAAGAGCTGTGTTTTTGTTTCATTCACACACGTCTGAGTAATTTTTATTATTAGTCTGTACATCTCCAAAGCTCAAAATGCTCTGTTCCACCTTGTGATGTCATGAAGTGGTAGTTTTCAAGTAGAGGCCGGCAATTCCAGCGCTGAAATGATCCAAATGTTTCTAGTTTATGGAGTATATCGAGTTTAAAAACACAGTGGAGCACTTCCTGTATTACTGCATGACATCACAAGGTGGAACTGAGTGTTGTTTTTTCAATTTGAGGAAAGAACTCAGCCTAAATCCTGCAGGATTTGTGCGTGTGAATGAAACAAAACAAAACTCCAGTTCTATTTGTGATGGTTTTTTGCTACTTATTTAGAATTTATTATTACCATTTATATTTTTTCTCTTTGTTATTATATTTTATTGTGATTTGTGAGCGTCTGTGTCCAAATAATTTCCTTTGTGGATCAGTACAGTTTGTCCACGTCTAAGTCTAAGCAGTGCTCTCAATATTTCTGTCATGCCCCCCCTAGACGAAAACATTCCGCCCCCCGGTGACTATAAATAGTATTGATAAAATTTATAAGTACACCTGTGCGTACACTGCACCTTATACGCCAAAACGCTCGCTTTTACTGAATAGCAGTCACAAAGCGGGATGATTGTCGGCAATATCGGCACGTTTTCGCTGAAAAAAACTCAAGCGGCTTATCAGAGTGATCGGGGTGTAATGTATTTAAGTGACGCCTTAATTTATTGGGCTTCATGCTGTCGGCTGCCAACATTGTTAGACGCAGTAAGCACACGGTCTTTCCTCGTCTCCCACCGTAGTCACAGTGAAGCCGAGCGCTACATACGCTTCATCATATTTCCTCGTCTTAGCTTTCGGGAGATTTTCGTTTGTCTCTTTATCTCCGTCTCTCTCCGTCTGTCTTCTCATCCCTGTTAAATATTTTTCATGGTGTCACTGAGGGTCTGCTACACTTCGTGTCTACACTTCATACTCAAACTCTGTGCAGTGTGCAAAGCGCGCATGCTCAGTGCAAACAAAACTCCTACACCACCGACGAATGCTCCCTGCGCACACTCTGCAATGAGAGCGCTCTGCCCCCTAATGTAGTGGAAGTGCAATTGCACTTTATTCTAAAGGCCCGTTCAGACCAAAGCGTCAAAGCGTCCACTTTCTATGTAAAGTCTATGTGGACGCGCGACTAGAGCGTCCTGCGTTTTTGCGGGCGCGTTTTCGGCGTCAGCGCGGCGCGAATCTGGCGTCAGCGCGGCGC
>NW_026571095.1:38043907-38046788 GCF_026225935.1 Boleophthalmus pectinirostris | reverse complement strand
GATCTGGTCCGGTCTCAGATCCTGGTCCAGGCTCAGATCCTGGATCCGGTCCTGGTCCGGTCTCAGATCCTGGTCCGGTCTCAGATCCGTCCGGTCTCAGTCCGGTCTCAGATCCTGGTCCGGTCTCAGATCCTGGTCCGGGCTCAGATCCTGGTCGGGTTTTTGGGTCCAGGGGTCCAGTCGGGCTCAGACCTGGTTGAGTTCTCGGTCTTGGAGCCGCCCGCACAGAGGAGCAGACTGAGCACGCTCACAACCACCGCCGCCTTCATCCTCCTGTCAATCAAACACCACCTGTCAATCAAACACCACCTGTCAATCAAACACCACCTGTCAGTCATGCAGGGCTCCCCCTCCCCAGACACTTCCCTCACACTGGAACATCTCGGTGAATATTTAAAGAGTTTAACACACAAGACAAACCTTTTCTAAAGCTCCAAACGCTCTGTTCCACCTCGTGATGTCATCGAGTGGTGGTCTCCAGGTGAACAGCTCCTTTTACCTTCAGTTCAGGAGAAATCGTAAAGAAATTCCAACTCTGAAATGATCCGGACGATTCCAGTGTCTCTAACAACACTAAAACCAGGACTAAACCACTAAAACCAGGACTAAAACCAGGACTAAACCAGGACTAAACCAGACTAAACCAGGACTAAACCAGGTCTAAACCAGGTCTAAACCAGGTCTAAACCAGGTCTAAACCAGGACTAAACCAGGTCTAAATCAGGTCTAAACCAGGTCTAAACCAGTAAACCAAACTAAACCAGGACTAAACCAGGACTAAACCAGGACTAAACCAGGACTAAACCAGGTCTAAACCAGGACTAAAACAGACTAAACCAGGACTAAACCAGGACTAAACCAGGTCTAAACCAGGACTAAACCAGGACTAAACCAGGACTAAACCAGGACTAAAACCAGGTCTAAATAAACCAGGTCTAAACCAGGTCTAAACCAGGTCTAAACCAGGTCTAAACCAGGACTAAACCAGGTCTAAACCAGGTCTAAACCAGAACTAAACCAAGTCTAAACCAGGACTAAACCAGGACTAAACCAGGTCTAAACCAGGTCTAAATCAGGTCTAAACCAGGTCTAAACCAGGACTAAACCAGGTCTAAACCAGGTCTAAACCAGGTCTAAACCAGAACTAAACCAAGTCTAAACCAGGACTAAACCAGGACTAAACCAGGTCTAAACCAGAACTAAACCAAGTCTAAACCAGGACTAAACCAGGTCTAAACCAGGACTAAACCAGGACTAAACCAGGTCTAAACCAGGAACTAAACCAGGTCTAAACCAGGACTAAACCAGGTCTAAACCAGGTCTAAACCAGGACTAAATCAGGTCTAAACCAGGTCTAAACCAAGTCTAAACCAAGTCTAAACCAGGTCTAAACCAGGTCTAAACCAGAACTAAACCAAGTCTAAACCAGGACTAAACCAGAACTAAACCAAGTCTAAACCAGGACTAAACCAGGACTAAACCAGGTCTAAACCAGGACTAAACCAGGTCTAAACCAGGTCTAAACCAAGTCTAAACCAAGTCTAAACCAGGTCTAAACCAGGTCTAAACCAGAACTAAACCAGGACTAAACCAGGTCCACCCTGTGATGTCATCAAGTGGTAGTTTCCTTTTCTCTTCAGTTCAGTGGAGGTCGGTGAAGAAACTCCGGCTCTGAAATGTTCCGGGTGATTCTAGTGAAGGTGTGTGGAGTTTAAAAACACAGCGGAGCACTTCCTGTATCGTCACACGATGACATCACCAGGTGGACCCGGTGTTTTCGGCCTAAATGTGCAGGTTTTGTGTGAATGAAACAAAAACTCGACTCCGGGTCCAGATGTGCGACGAGGAAACGACATCGGAGCACAGAGCTGGAAGTTGTGGAATCTTTCCCTTTTAAAGTCACACTGCGGAACATTTGAAGCAAAGCGCCGGATCTCCATGGAGACGAGCAGATGGCGGCGCGTCCATCTCAAAAGTTACGTAGTGCGTCTTTATTTCTCGCCTGTGTGTCCTTAGTGACCGAGGACACACTGACACGAGCTTCACACGCACGCAGTGTTGGGAAAGTTACTTTTCAAATGTAATCCCCTACAGATTACAGATTACTCACCCCAAAATGTAGTTTGTAACAGAATCCATTAAATTACTTAAGGTGAGTAATGTAATCTGATTACTTTGGATTACTTGATTTGCTGTAGAGAAGCAAAGACGAGGAAATCTTCACATAAGAAGTTTTGTCTGATAAAAGAAAATAAAAAAGTCCAAACTTTACTGAACCAAATTAAAAATATTATTGATAAAAGACGAAGAAACACGTCACACAGCAGGATTTAGTCCTGGTTTAGTCCTGGTTTAGTCCTGGTTTAGACCTGGTTTAGTCCTGGTTTAGTTCTGGTTTAGTCCTGGTTTAGTCCTGGTTTAGACCTGGTTTAGACCTGGTTTAGTCCTGGTTTAGTCCTTGGTTTAGACCTGGTTTAGACCTGGTTTAGACCTGGTTTAGTCCTGGTTTATACCTGGTTTAGTCCTGGTTTAGTCCTGGTTTAGTCCTGGTTTAGACCTGGTTTAGACCTGGTTTAGTCCTGGTTTAGTTCTGGTTTAGACCTGGTTTAGACCTGGTTTAGTCCTGGTTTAGACCTGGTTTAGACCTGGTTTAGACCTGGTTTAGTCCTGGTTTAGTCCTGGTTTAGTCCTGGTTTCCCTGGTTTAGTCTGGTTTAGTCTGTTTAGACCTGGTTTAGACCTGGTTTACCTGGTTTAGACCTGGTTTAGTCCTGGTTTAGTCCTGGTTTAGACCTGGTTTAGTCCTGGTTTAGACCTGGTTTAGTCCTGGTTTAGTCCTGGTTTCGACCTGGTTTAGTCCTGGTTTAGTCCTGGTTTAGTCC
>NW_026571095.1:38013907-38038907 GCF_026225935.1 Boleophthalmus pectinirostris | reverse complement strand
CAGGTAAAAACTGCACCTTTTTTTTACGCAAAACTTCACCGTAAGTCATTTTCAGATTTTTTTTCCCGCCGATTTCCTCGTATTTTCTCCCGTTATTCCACACAAATCCACGTTATTACTGTTATATAATGCGTTAAATAAAGTATTCCTCGGTACAAACTGTTCTTTTTGTGTAATCGCGTCAAAAATCGTGACTAGGACGCGTAAAAGTGCATTTTTAAAGCGTTTATTCCGGTTTGTGCATCGTGACAGCGAAAGGACACAATGTTTCTGCGGCAGCGTGCTCCCAGAATGTCCCGTGAAGGAGCTTTAAAACCCACACACGTGCGCACGTCTTTCACGATCGGTTAAAAACTCGAATCGTATCGTTAAAACGTCGCAAGTCGCACGGAAATTGAATCTGAGACACGCTGCACGCCGTTGGATCCTACGTATTTTATTTTTATTTTTAAATTAATTTATTTTTTAAATAGTAGCCCACGTATACATTTATAACTGTTTTACGTGTTTTTTATTTTTATTTTATTTATTTTTTTTATTAATTAACTATGCAAAACTATTTAATTTTTTATTTCATGCAATATTTACATTTTTGCGCCGTTTTAAAGCTCCACTGTGTAACTTTTCCGGTGGAGTGTCCGTCAAAAACGCTTTTCTCTACGAAGATGTTGTTGTTTTGTCAGGAATGTTTCGCAGTGTGGCTTTAAAACTTTCTATCGTCATGGAGACCGAACCAGACGGAGTCACAGGTCAGATCTGTGGAGAGGCGACACCGCTCACAGTCACAATGAATGTTTTTCTAGGGATTTTTGAGTCCGGGTTTAGACCTAGTTTAGACCTGGTTTAGTCCTGGTTTAGTCCTGGTTTAGTCCTGGTTTAGTCCTGGTTTAGTCCTGGTTTAGACCTGGTTTAGTTCTGGTTTAGACCTGGTTTAGTCCTGGTTTAGTCCTGGTTTAGACCTGGTTTAGACCTGGTTTAGTCCTGGACCTGGTTTAGACCTGGTTTAGACCTGGTTTAGACCTGGTTTAGTCCTGGTTTAGACCTAGTTTAGACCTGGTTTAGTCCTGGTTTAGTCCTGTTTAGACCTGGTTTAGTCCTGGTTTAGTCCTGGTTTAGTCCTGGTTTAGACCTGGTTTAGTCCTGGTTTAGACCTGGTTTAGTCCTGGTAACAGGTTTAAAAACATTCATTGTGAGTGTGAGCGGTGTCGCCTCTCCACAGATCTGACCTGGACCTGTGTGTGGTTTGGTTTCCGTGGAGACAGAAGTTTTTCTTGCTCTGTGCCTGGAGGAAAGTGACTCAGTGCAGCTTTAAGAGTCTGAACGTGTCTTTGTGTCTCAGGTGGAAGGAGCCGACGGACAGTCCAGTCTACAGGACATTTACTCTGTGTGGAAGAGGTGCGCCCCTGCCACTGCACCTGCACTGCACCTGCACTGGCACTGCCACTGTCACTGCACTGCACTGACTGCACTGCACCTGTCACTGCACCTGCCACTGCACTGCCACTGACTGCCACTGCACTGCCTGCACTGCACTGCACACTGCCACTGTGCCACTGCACTGACTGCACTGCACTGCACTGCACTGCATCTGCCACTGCACCTGCACTGCACTGCACTGCACTGCACTGCCACCTGCCACTGCACCTGCACCCTGCCACTGCACCTGCCACTGCACTGCACTGCTGCACCTGCCACTGCACCTGCACCACTGCACCTGCCACTGCACTGCCACTGCACTGCCACTGCACTGCACCTGCCACTGCACCTGCCACTGCACCTGCCACTGCACCTGTCACTGCACCTGTCACTGCACTGCACTGTCACTGCACTGCCACTGCACCTCACTGTCACTGCACCTGTCACTGCACTGCACTGCACTGCACACCCACTGCACCTGTGCACTGCACTGCCTGCCACTGCACTGCACTGCACTGCACTGCACACTGCCCACTGTCACTGCACCTGACACTGCACTGCACCACTGCACCTGCACTGCACTGTCACTGCACTGCACTGCACTGCACTGCACTGCCACTGTCACCACTGCACACTGCACTGCACACTGCACCTGCACTGCACTGCCTGCCACTGCACTGCACCTGCCACTGCACCTGTCACCACTACTGTCACTGTCACTGCACTGCCACTGCATCTGACCACTGCACCTGTCACTGCACCTGCCACTGCACCTGTCCACTGCACCTGCCACTGCACCTGTCACTGCACCTGCCACTGCTCCTGACCACTGCACCCGTCTCTGCACCTGACACTGCACCTGTCACTGCACCTGCCACTGCTCCTGACACTGCACTTCATAAACCATTTAAAAACAAGTTTTAGACCAGGTCTAGACTTGGTCTAGACCTGGTTTAGACCAGAATATAGACCAGATACAGACCAGATTTAGACCAGGTTTAGACCAGGTTTAGACCAGGTTTAGACCAGGATTAGACCAGGATTAGACTGGGTTTAGTCCAAGTTTAGACCATCTTAAATCCTGGTTTAGACTGGGTTTAGTCCGCATGTTTAGACCACCTTAAGTCCTTGTTTAGACCAGATTTAGACTGAGTCTAGACTCAGTCTAGACCAGGTCTAGACCGGGTTTAGTCCAGGATTAGTCCGGGCGGGAAAAGGCTCAGACGATCAGACAGTGAGTTTATTCAGTGAAATGAAGCTTTCAAAAACAAGACCGAGTGTGAACCCTTCACAGGACTAAACCAGGACTAAACCAGGACTAAACCAGGGTTAAAACTGGACTAAAACCAGGACTAAAATTCAGATCAAACTTCGTGTAAATAAAGTTTTTTGTTTTGTTTGTTTTCTTTGGTGTTTCAGACTGAGTCCTGCGGCTCTGGGGACAAACGGAGACATGAGTCCAGCAGAGGGCGCAGGGACCGGACCGGAGTCTGAACCCGGGTCTGGACTGGGATCTGGACCGGAGTCTGAACCCGGGTCTGGACTGGGATCTGGACCGGGGTCTGAACCGGAGTCTGGACCGAGGATAGACCATGAGGTGAGACTCAGTTTAGTCCAGTGTCGATCTTTGCCCAGGATTCAGACTCGGTTCTTGGTCCGGACTTGGATCTTGGTTCAGACTCAGGTCTTGATTTGGGACCACAGCCTCCAGGTTTAGACCAGGTTTAGAGCAGATTTAGTCCAGGTTTAGACCAGGTTTTAGACCCAGGATTTAGTCAGGTTTAATCCAGATTTAGACCAGGTTTAGAGCAGATTTAGTCCAGGTTTAGACCAGGTTTAGACCAGGTTTTAGGTTTAGTCCAGTTTTTGTCCAGGTTTAGTCCAGGTTTAGACCAGGTTTAGACCAGATTTAGACCAGGTTTAGTCCAGGTTTAGACCAGGTTTAGACCAGGTTTAGTCCAGGTTTAGACCAGGTTTAGACCAGGTTTAGTCCAGGTTTAGTCCAGGTTTAGTCCAGGTTTAGACAGGTTTAGACAGGTTTAGTCAGGTTTGTCCAGGTTTAGTCCAGGTTTAGTCCAGGTTTAGACCAGGTTTAGACCAGGTTTTAGTCCAGGTTTAGTCCAGTTTTGTCCAGGTTTAGGTCCAGGTTTAGACCAGGTTTAGTCAGGTTTAGTCAGGTCCAGGTTTTAGTCAGGTTTAGACCAGGTTTCCAGACAGGTTTTAGTCCAGGTTTGACCGGTTAGTCCAGGTTTAGACAGGTTTAGTCCAGGTTTCCAGGTTTAGACCAGGTTTAGACAGGTTTTAGTCCAGGTTTAGTCCAGGTTTTTGTCCAGGTTTAGTCCAGGTTTAACCGTTTATCCATTTTTTTTAACCAGACCAGGTTTAGTCCCATTTAGTCCAGATTTTTCCAGGGTCCAGGTTTTTTAGATAGGTTTAGACTAAGTTTGTTTAGTCCAGGTTTTTTGTGTTTTGTTTAGACCAGGAGGATTGGTCCAGGAGACCAGGTTTAGTCCAGGTTTAGACCAGGTTTAGACCGGTTTAGTCCGGGTTTAGCCGTTTGGTTTAGCCAGTTAGTCCAGGACCAGGTTTAGTCCAGGTTTTGTCCGTTTAGGAACCAATTCTAGGTTTAGACCAGGTTTAGTCCAGGTTTTTTCAGGTTTAAGGTTTCCGTTCTAGTCCAGTTTAGTCGGTTTCAGGTTAGTCCAGGTTAGTCCATCAGGTTTAGTCCAGGACTAGACCAGGGTTTAGTCCAGGTTTTCCAGGTTTAGGTTTAGGTTTATCCAGGTTTAGACCAGGTTTAGATTGGTTTACCAGACAGGTTTAGTCCAGGTTTAGTCCGACCAGGTTTAGGAGGTTTAGTCAGGAGTCCAGGGTCCAGTTTTTAGTCCAGGTTTAGTCCAGGTTTCCAGGTTTAGTCCAGGTTTAGTCCAGGTTTCAGGTTTAGTCCAGGTTTAGTCCAGGTTTAGAGGTTTAGTCCAGGTTTAGTCCAGGGTTTAGACCAGGTTTAGTCCAGGTTTAGTCCAGGTTTACCAGTTTAGACCAGGTTTAGGGTTTACCAGTTTAGTCCAGGTTTAGTCCCAGGTTTAGACCTAGGTTTCCAGACCAGGTCCAGGGTTTAGACCAGGGAATTAGACCAGGTTAGACCAGGTTTAGACCAGTTTAGTCCAGGTTTTGTCCAGGTTTAGTCCAGGTTTTAGTCCAGGTTTAGTCCAGGTTTAGACCAGGTTTAGTCCAGGTTTACTCCAGGTTTAGATTCTGCAGAACAACACAAAGGTTCCTCACGGGGCTTTAGAGTTGCTCCTTCTGGTTTCCATGGAGATTTTACTGGTTGTTGAGAAATGTTCCACAGTGTGAAATCAAACAGATTTATCTCAGATTTCAGTTGATATAAAGTTTGATAAATTTATTGAAATGTTTTAGACCCGGAGCAGGTCGAGTCCCGCTTCATTTTCTGCTTTTTAAAAAAATTTGAAACGTTGGAAAAAAAAGTTTGATTTTGTGTTTTGAGGCTGAAGCTCCAGACGAGGACTCCGCCCAAACAGAGGACTGTGAGGAGACCGTGGTCCCAGCGCGAGACCTGAGCCCGGACCAGGATCCAAGTCCGGACCAGGATCCAAGTCCGGACCAGGAGCCAAGTCCGGACCAAGAGCCAAGTCTGGACAAAGATCTCAACCAGGAGCAGGACCCTGAACCAGAGGAGGTACAAGAAAGGACGAGAGGGCATCTGACGCACAAGTTTAGACCAGGTTTAGTCCAGGTTTAGTCCGGGTTTAGTCCGGGTTTAGTCCACGTTTAGTCCAAGTTTAGTCCAGTTTAGTCCTGAGTCCAGTTTAGTCCAGGTTTAGTCCAGGTTTAGTCCAGTCCAGGTTGAGTCCAGGTTGAGTCCAAGTTTAGTCCAGGTTTAGTCCGGGTTAGTTTTAGTCCACGGGTTGTTAGTCCGGGTTTAGTCCAGGTTTAGTCCAGGTTTAGTCCAAGTTAGTCCAAGTTTAGTCCAGGTTTAGTCCAGGTTTAGTCCAGGTTTAGTCCAGGTTTAGTCCAGGTTTAGTCCAGGTTTAGTCCAGGTTTAGTCCAGGTTTAGTCCAGGTGTTTAGTCCAGGTTTTAGTCCAGGTTTTAGTCCAGGTGGTTTAGTTCCGGTTTAGTCCGGTTTAGTCCTGGTTTAGTCCAGGTTTAGTCCTGGTTTAGTCCTGGTTTAGTCCAGGTTTAGTTTTAGTTTAGGTTAGTGGTTTAGGTTTAGTCCGGGTTTAGTCCGGGTTTAGTCCAGGTTTAGTCCAGGTTTAGTCCAGGTTGAGTCCAGGTTGAGTCCAGGTTTAGACCGGGTTTAGTCCGGGTTTAGTCCAAGTTTAGTCCAGGTTTAGTCCAGGTTTAGTCCAGGTTGAGTCCAGGTTGAGTCCAGGTTGAGTCCAAGTTTAGTCCTGGTTTAGACCTGTTTAGACCTGGTTTAGTCCTGGTTTAGACCTGGTTTAGTCCTGGTTTAGTCCTGGTTTAGTCCAGGTTTAGTCCAGGTTTAGTCCTGGTTTAGTCCTGGTTTAGTCCAGGTTTAGTCCAGGTTTAGTCCTGGTTTCATCTGACTGTGTGATTTGATTGACAGGAGGCCAAAGCTGAACCGACCAATGAAACTCCAGCAGAGACTGAAGCTCCTCCCCCTGAAGGTACGAATTGAACCAGGACTAAACCAGGACTAAACCAGGTCTAAACCAGGTCTAAACCAGGTTTAAACCAGGACTAAACCAGGTCTAAACCAGGACTAAACCAGGACTAAACCAGGACTTAAACTGGTCTCAACTAATAGTGGTTTTATGTTTGTTCTCGTTTTCAGATCCTGCAGACGAACAAACTCCAGAGACCAACGAGGACGAGGTGAGATGGATTTAAAACGACTGGTTTAGTCCTGGTCGAGTCCTGGTTTAGACCTGGTTTAGACCTGGTTTAGACCTGGTTTAAGAGTCCTGGTTTTTTAGTCTGGTTTAGTGGTTTAGTCCTGGTCGAGTCCTGGTCGAGTCCTGGTTTAGACCTGGTTTAGACCTGGTTTAGTCCTGGTTTAGACCTGGTTTAGTCCAGAGTTTTTGTTTCTTTCTGAGGTGGTTTTAGATGAATATTTGTCTGTTTTCAGGAGTCCAGGTGCTCGGCTCTGACTCTGACGCTGAGTCCAGAGGATGAAGAAGAGGAGAAGAAGGAGGAGGAGAAAAAAGAGGAGGAGACGAAGGCCCAGGAGGAGGAGCAGCAGGAGGAGCAGGAGGAGCAGGAGGAGCAGAGGAGAGGAGCAGGAGGAGCAGGAGGAGCAGAGGGAGGAGCAGGAGGAGCAGGAGGAGCAGGACTCTGGTCTCACAGACTCTGGTGAGCAGGAGGAGGAGCAGGAGGAGCAGGAGGAGGAACAGGAGGAGCAGGAGGAGGAGCAGGAGGAGCAGGAGGAGAGAGAGGAGGCAGGAGCAGGAGGAGAGGAGGAGAGGAGGAGGAGCAGGAGGAGCAGGAGGAGCAGGAGGAGGAGCAGAGGAGCAGGGAGGAGCAGGAGGAGCAGGAGGAGGAGCAGGAGGAGGAGGAGGCAGGAGGGAGGAGGAGGAGCAGGAGGAGCAGGAGCCAGGAGGAGCAGGAGGCAGAGGAGGAGCAGGAGGAGCAGAGGAGAGCAGACGAGGAGCAGGAGAGGAGAGCAGAGGGAGCAGAGGGAGGAGAGGAGCAGGAGGGAGCAGAGGAGAGCAGGAGAGAGGAGAGAGGAGCAGAGAGGAGGGAGGAGCAGGAGGAGGAGCGAGGAGCAGGAGGGAGCAGGAAGGAGGAGCAGAGAGGAGGAGCAGGAGCAGGAGGAGCAGGAGCAGGAGGACAGGAGGAGCAGGAGGAGGAGCAGGAGCAGGAGAGAGGAGCAGGAGGAGGAAGCAGGAGGAGCAGGAGGAGCAGGAGGAGGAGAGGGAGGAGCAGAGGAGCAGGGACTCTGGTCTCACAGACACAGACTCTGGTCTCACAGACTCGGGTCTCACAGACTCGGGTCTCACAGACTCGGTCTCACAGAGTCTCACAGACCTCTGGTCTCACAGACTCGAGTCTCACAGACTCGGGTCTCACAGACTCGGGTCTCACAGACTCGGTCTCACAGACTCGGTCTCACAGACTCGGGTCTCACAGACTCGGGTCTCACAGACTCTGGTCTCACAGACTCTGGTCTCACAGACTCTGGTCTCACAGACTCGGGTCTCACAGACTCGGGTCTCACAGACTCACAGACTCGGGTCTGAGGGACGAGGTGAAGTCTGAGAACAAACGAAGTGATTCTGAACAAACTCAGACGTTTGTTTGAATCAGTCAAATAAAATCACTGATGTGGAGTCAAAAAACTGTCAAAAATATTCACGCGCTGAAGAGAGAAATCCACCTCAGTCCTGGTCTCAGTCCTGGTCTCAAGTCCTGGTCTCAGTCCTGGTCTCAGTCCTGGTCTCAGTTCTGGTCTCAAGTCCTGGTCTCAGTCCTGGTCAGTTCTGTCTGGTCTCCTGTCTCAGTCCTGGTCTCAGTCCTGGTCTCAAGTCCTGGTCTCAGTCCTGGTCTCAGTCCTGGTCTCAAGTCCTGGTCTCAAGTCCTCCTGGTCTCAGTCCTGGTCTGGTTCTGGTCTCGGTCCTGGTCTCAGTCCTGGTCTAGTCCTGGTCTCAGTCCTGGTCTGGTCCTGGTCCTGGTCCTGGTCTCAGTCCTGGTCTCAGTCCTGGTCTCAGTCCTGGTCTCAAGTCCTGGTCTCCTGGTCCTGGTCTCTCTCTCAGTCCTGGTCTCAGTCCTGGTCTCACTCTGGTCCTGGTGTCAAGTCCTGGTCTCAGTCTGGTCTCAGTCCTGGTTGGTCCTGGTCTCAGTCCTGGTCTCAGTTCTGGTCTCGTCTGGTCTCGGAGTCTGGTCTGGTTCTGGTCTCAGTCCTGGTCTCAAGTCTGGTTCAGTCTGGTCTCAGTCCTGGTCTCAGTTCTGGTCAGTCCTGGTCTCAGTCTGGTCTCAGTCCTGGTCCTGGTTTCCGGTCTCAGTTCTGGTCCTGGTTCCGGTCTCAGTCCTGGTGTCTGGTCCTGGTCTGGTCTGGTCTGGTTCTGGTTCAGTCCTGGTCTTCCTGGTCTGGTCTGGGTCTCACGTTCTGGTTCTCAAGTCTGGTCTCAAGTCTGGTCTCAGTCCTGGTCCTGGTTCCGGTCTCAGTTCTGGTCTGGTTCCTGTCCTGGTTCTCGGTCTGGTCTCGGTCCTGGTCTGGTCTAGTCCTGGTCTCAGTCTGGTCTCAGTCTGGTCTCAGTCCTGGTCTCAGTCCTGGTCTCAGTCCTGGTCTCAGTCTGGTTCCCGTCTCAGTCCTGGTCCTGGTTCGGTCTCAGTCCGGTCTCGGTCCTGGTCAGTCGGTCTCGGTCCTGGTCTCAGTGGTCTCAGTCCTGGTCTCAGTCTGGTCTGGTCCTGGTCTCTGGTCTCAGTCCTGGTCTCGCTTGGTCTCAGTCTGTCTGGTCCTGGTCTCAGTCCTGGTCTCAGTCTGGTCTCTGGTCTCTGGTCTCAGTCTGGTTCTCAGTCCTGGTCTCAGTCCTGGTCTCAGTCCTGGTCCTGGTCTCAGTCTGGTCTCAGTCCTGGTCTCAGTCCTGGTCTCTTCCTGGTCTCAGTCCTGGTCTGTTCTGGTCTCAGTCTGGTCTCAGTCCTGGTCTCAAGTCCTGGTCTCAGTCCTGGTCTGGTTCCGGTCTCAGTCCTGGTCCTGGTTCCGGTCTCAGTCTTGGTCTCAGTCCTGGTCCTGGTCTGGTTCCAGTCTCAGTTCTGGTCTCAATCCTGGTCTCAGTCCTGGTCCTGGTTCTGGTCTCAGTCCTGGTCTCAGTTCTGGTCTCAGTCCTGGTCTCAGTTCTGGTCTCAATCCTGGTCTCAGTCCCGGTCTGGTTCCGGTCTGGTTCCAGTCTGGTTCTGGTCTCAGTCCTGGTCTAGTTCTGGTCTGATTCTGGTCTGGTTCTGGTCTCAGTTCTGGTCTGGTTCTGGTCTGGTTCTGGTCTCAGTTCTGGTCTGGTTCTGGTCTGGTTCTGGTCTAGTTCTGGTCTCTGGTCTAGTTCTGGTCTCAGTCCTGGTCTAGTTCTGGTCTCAGTCCTGGTCTAGTTCTGGTCTGGTCCTGGTCTAGTTCTGGTCCTGGTCTAGTTGGTCTGGTTCTGGTCTCAGTTCTGGTCTGGTCCTGGTCTAGTTCTGGTCTGGTTCTTGGTCTCAGGCCTGGTCCTGAGACCAGGACTGAGACCAGAACCAGACCAGAACCAGACTGAGACCAGAACCAGGACTGAAAATGGTTTTAGTCCTGGTTTAGTCCTGCAAGTGAAATTTAAAACCTAAAAAAACTGTCAAACCAAGAAAAAAAAATAAAAATCTTAAAGTAAAGACGCGGTTTGTGTCGTGTTTTCAGCGGCGCCGGAGCCAGAGGAGCCAGAGGAGGCCAGCCAGAGGAGCCAGAGGAGGAGCCAGAGGAGCCGTCAAAGGAGCCAGAGGAGCCAGAGGAGCCAGAGGAGCCAGAATCCACCGTCGTAAACACCTGCGCCGAAGAAAACACCGGAAAGAGGAAGAGAAAGAAGAAAAAACGACAGAAAACTCAACCGGAAACGTGCGAAGAGGAAGAGGAAGAGGAGAGTCCGACGAAGAAGAGGAGAGAGGAAGAGGAGAGGAGGAGGAGGAAGAGGAGGAGAAGAAGAAGAGGAGAGAGGAAGAGGAGGAGGAAGAGGAGGAGAAGAAGAAGAGTCCGGGCGCAGACGACGAGACGGGAGAACGAGCGGCGAAAAAACGTAAAAACAAAAAGAGGAAAAGAAAAGACGCGAGCGGAGAGAGAGACGAGGACGAGGAGGAGGAGGAGAAACGAGCGAACGCAGAGACGCCGGCGAAGAAGCGAAAGAACAAAAAGAAAGAAAACGAAGAAACGACGGAGAAAACGACAGAAGGAGAGGAAACGGTGAAAAAAAAGAAGAAGAAAAAGAAGAAGGAGGAGAGAGAAGAAGAGCAGTGTGACGCGCCGCCAGCAGAGGGCGCAACAGAACTGTCCACAGGTCTGTGATCCGGGTTTAGACCTGGTTTAGTCCTGGTTTAGTCCTGGTTTAGTCCTGGTTTAGACCTGGTTTAGTCCTGGTTTAGACCTGGTTTAGACCTGGTTTAGTCTGGTTTAGTCCTGGTTTACCTGGTTTAGACCTGGGTCCTGGTTTAGACCTGGTTTAGTTCCTGGTTTAGTCCTGGTTTAGTCCTGGTTTTCTGGTTTAGTCCTGGTTTAGTCCTGGTTTAGACCTGGTTTAGTCCTGGTTTAGTCCTGGTTTAGACCTGGTTTAGTCCTGGTTTAGTCCTGGTTTAGACCTGGTTTAGACCTGTTTAGTCCTGGTTTAGACCTGGTTTAGTCCTGGTTTAGACCTGGTTTAGACCTGGTTTAGTCCTGGTTTAGTCCTGGTTAGTCCTGGTTTAGACCTGGTTTAGTCCTGGTTTAGACCTGGTTTAGTCCTGGTTTAGTCTGGTTTAGACCTGGTTTAGTTCTGGTTTAGTCCTGGTTTAGTCCTGGTTTAGACCTGGTTTAGACCTGGTTTAGTCCTGGTTTAGTCCTGGTTTAGACCTGGTTTAGTCCTGGTTTAGTCCTGGTTTAGTCCTGGTTTAGTCCTGGTTTAGACCTGGTTTAGTCCTGGTTTAGACCTGGTTTAGACCTGGTTTAGTTTAGACCTGGTTTAGACCTGGTTTAGTCCTGGTTTAGACCTGGTTTAGTCCTGGTTTAGTCCTGGTTTAGTCTGGTTTTAGTTTAGACCTGGTTTAGTTTAGTCCTGGTTTAGTCCTGGTTTTAGACCTGGTTTAGTCCTGGTTTAGTCCTGGTTTAGACCTGGTTTAGTCCTGGTTTAAGACCTGGTTTAGACCTGTTTTAGTCCTGGTTTAGACCTGGTTTAGTCCTGGTTTAGTCCTGGTTTAGACCTGGTTTAGTCCTGGTTTAGTCCTGGTTTAGAGTCCTGGTTTAGACCTGGTTTAGTCCTGGTTTAGACCTGGTTTTAGACCTGGTTTAGTCCTGGTTTAGTCCTGGTTTAGACCTGGTTTAGTCCTGGTTTAGACCTGGTTTAGACCTGGTTTAGACCTGGTTTAGTCCTGGTTTAGTCCTGGTTTAGACCTGGTTTAGACCTGGTTTAGTCCTGGTTTATCCTGGTTTAGACCTGGTTTAGTCCTGGTTTAGTCCTGGTTTAGACCTGGTTTAGTCCTTTTAGACCTGGTTTAGTCCTGGTTTAGTCCTGGTTTAGACCTGGTTTAGACCTGGTTTAGTCCTGGTTTAGTCCTGGTTTAGTCCTGGTTTAGTCCTGGTTTAGTCCTGGTTTAGTCCTGGTTTAGTCCTGGTTTAGTCCTGGTTTAGTCTGGTTTAGACCTGGTTTAGACCTGGTTTAGACCTGGTTTAGTCCTGGTTTAGTCCTGGTTTAGTCCTGGTTTAGACCTGGTTTAGTCCTGGTTTAGTCTGGTTTAGACCTGGTTTAGACCTGGTTTAGTCCTGGTTTAGTCCTGGTTTAGTCTGGTTTAGACCTGGTTTAGACCTGGTTTAGACCTGGTTTAGACCTGGTTTAGTCCTGGTTTAGACCTGGTTTAGTCCTGGTTTAGACCTGGGTTTAGTCCTGGTTTAGACCTGGTTTAGTCCTGGTTTTGACCTGGTTTTAGTCCTGGTTTAGTCCTGGTTTAGACCTGGTTTAGACCTGGTTTTAGTCCTGGTTTTAGACCTGGTTTAGACCTGGTTTAGACCTGGTTTAGTCCTGGTTTAGACCTGGTTTAGTCCTGGTTTAGTCTCAGTGTTGTTCTGTTTTTCCTGCAGGTGTCGCTGTTCAGCCCAAAAAGAAAAATCGAAACAGAAACAAACCGAGTCGACAGAAACGACTCAGACTGAAAGAAAAACTCAAGAACGAAACTGTGACCCCGACCGCCCTGTACGACCTCTGACCCTCTGACCTGACCCTCTGACCTCCTCTGACCCTCTGACCTCCTCTGACCTCCTCTGACCCTCTGACCTCCTCTGACCCCCTCTGACCCTCCTCTGACCCTCTGACCTCCTCTGACCCTCTGACCTCCTCTGACCCCCCTCCTCTGACCCTCTGACCTCCTCTGACCCTCTGAACCCTCCTCTGACCCTCCTCTGACCCTCCTCTGACCTCCTCTGACCTCCTCTGACCCTCTGACCCCCTCTGACCCTCCCTGACCTTCTGACCTCTGACCTCCTCTGACCCTCCTCTGACCCTCTGACCTCTGACCCTCTGACCCTCTGACCCCTCTGACCCTCTGACCTCCTCTGACCCTCCTCTGACCCTCCTCTGACCCCTCTGACTCTCCTCTGACCTCCTCTCCTCTGACCCTCCCTGACCTCTGACCCTCCTCTGACCTCCTCTGACCCTCTGACCCCCTCTGACCCTGTGACCCCCTCTGACCTCCTCTGACCCCCTTCTGACTCTTCCTCTGACCCTCCTCTGACTGACCTCCTCTGACCCTCTGACCTCCTCTGACCCTCCCTCCTCTGACTCTCTGACCCTTTGACCCTCCTCTGACCCTCTGACCCTCCTCTGACTCTCCTCTGACCCTCTGACTCTCCTCTGACCCTCTGACCCTCCTCTGACCCTCCTCTGACCCCTCTGAACCTCTCTGACCTTCTCTGACCTCCTCTGACCTCCTCTGACCCTCTCCTCCTCTGACCTTCTCTGACCTCCTCTGACCTCCTCTGACCCTCTGACCTCCTCTGACTCCTCTGACCTCCTCTGACCTCCTCTGACCCTCTCTGACCTCCTCTGACCCTCTGACCTCCTCTGACCCTCTCTGACCCTCTGACCTCCTCTGACCCTCCTCTGACTCCTCTGACCTCCTGACCTTTGACCCTCCTCTGACCCTCTGACCCTCCTCTGACCCTCTGACTCCTCTGACCTCCTCTGACCTCCTCTGACCTCCCTGACCTTTGACCCTCCTCTGACCCTCTGAACCCTCCTCTGACCTCCTCTGACCCTCTGACCCTCTGACCCTCTGACCCTTTGACCTCTGACCCTGTTCTTCTTCGTGGCAGGAGTAAAGTTTTGGAGCCCGAAAAAGCGAAGAAAAAGAAAAGTGTGTTTTCCCCGGAGCGTCCAGAGGAGGCGCCGCGTGAACAGAAGAAAAACAAGAAGAAGAAGAAACAACAACAACAACAACAACAGAAGCAAACTGTGACACAAGACGACCAGCAGAGGGCGACGAGTACCAGTCAGTACTACAAATACTACTACAAATACTACTACAAATACTACTACAAATACTACTACTACTACTGAGGGCGACGAGTACCAGTCAGTACTACAAATACTACTACAAATACTACTACAATACTACTACAAATACTACTACAAATACTACTACAAATACTACTACTACTACTGAGGGCGACGAGTACCAGTCAGTACTACAAATACTACTACAAATACTACAAATACTACTACAAATACTACTACTACTACTGAGGGCGACGAGTACCAGTCAGTACTACAAATACTACTACAAATACTACTACTACTACTGAGGGCGACGAGTACCAGTCAGTACTACAAATACTACTACAAAAACTACTACAAATACTACTACTACTGAGGGCGACGAGTACCAGTCAGTACTACAAATACTACTACAAATACTACTACAAATACTACTACAAATACTACTACATACAGTCTACGAAATACTACTACAAATACTACTACAAATACTACTACTACTGAGGGCGACGAGTACCAGTCAGTACTACAAATACTACTACAAATACTACTACAAATACTACTACTACTGAGGGCGACGAGTACCAGTCAGTACTACAAATACTACTACAAATACTACTACAAATACTACTACAAATACTACTACTACTGAGGGCGACGAGTACCAGTCAGTACTACAAAACTACTACTACTACAAATACTACTACAAATACTACTACTACTGAGGATGACGAGTACAAGTCAGTACTACAAATACTACTACAAATACTACTACAAATACTACTACTACTACAGAGGGCGACGAGTACAAGTCAGTACTACAAATACTACTACAAATACTACTACAAATACTCCTACAAATACTACTACAAATACTACTACAAATACTACTACAAATACTACTACTACTACTGAGGATGACGAGTACAAGTCAGTACTACAAATACTACTACAAATACTACTACAAATACTACTACTACTACAGAGGGCGACGAGTACAAGTCAGTACTACAAATACTACTACAAATACTACTACAAATACTACTACAAATACTACTACTACTGAACGAGTACTACTACAATACTACTACAAATACTATACTACTACAAAAACTACAAATACTACAAATATACTACTACAAATACTACTACAAATACTACTACTACTACTGAGGCGACGAGTACAAGTACAAGTACTACTATAATACTACTACACTACTACTACTACTACTACTACAGAGGGCGACGAGTACAAGTCAGTACTACAAATACTACTACAAATACTACTACTACTACAGAGGGCGACGAGTACAAGTCAGTACTACAAATACTACTACAAATACTACTACAAATACTACTACTACTACTGAGGGCGACGAGTACAAGTCAGTACTACAAATACTACTACAAATACTACTACAATACTACTACTACTACTGAGGGCGACGAGTACAATCAGTACTACTACAAAGTACTACTACTACTACTACTACTACTACTACAAATACTACTAACTACTACTACTACTACTACTGAGGGCGACGAGTACCAGTCAGTACTACAAATACTACTACAAATACTACTACTACTACTACTACTACTACTACTACTACTTAAGTACTACAAATACTACTACAAAACTACTACTACAAATACTACTACTACTAACTACTACTACTACTACTACTACTACAGATGGCGACGAGTACCAAGTCAGTACTACAAATACTACTACAAATACTACTACTACTACTACTACTACTACTACTGAGGGCGACGAGTACCATCAGTACTACAAATACTACTACAAATACTACTACACTACTACTACTACTACTACAGATGGCGACGAGTACCAATCAGTACTACTAACTACTATACTACCTACAAATACTACTACAAATACTAACTACTACTACTACTACTACTAGAGGGCGACGAGTACCAGATCAGTACTACTACTACTACTATACTACTACTACTACTACTACTACTACTACTACTACTAATACTACTACTACTACTACTACTACTACTACTACTACAGACCTGGCGACGAGTTACAATCAGTACTGGTTTACTGGTTTAGTTCTGGTTTAGACTGGTTTTACTGGTTTATACTATGGTTTACTAACTGGTTTACTACTGGTTTAAGTTCTGGTTTATATACTGGTTTACTGGTTTACTACTACCTGGTTTATACTGGTTTATTACTACTGGTTTACTACTACTAGTTACTGGTTTACTGGTTTAGTCCTGGTTTACTACTGGTTTACTGGTTTACTGGTTTACTGGTTAGTCCTGGTTTAGTTCTGGTTTTCTAGGTTTAGTCTGGTTCTGGTTTAGTCTGGTTTAGTTCTGGTTTAGTTCTGGTTTTGGTTTAGTTTTCCTGGTTTAGTTCTGGTTTAGTCCTGGTTTACCTGGTTTAGTCCTGGTTTACCTGGTTCCTGGTTTAGTCCTGGTTTAGACCTGGTTTAGTTCTGGTTTACCTGGTTTACTGGTTTAGTTCTGGTTTAGTCCTGGTTTAGTTCTGGTTTAGTCCTGGTTTAGACCTGGTTTAGTTTCCTGGTTTAGTCCTGGTTTTCTGGTTTAGTTTAGTCCTGGTTTAGTTCTGGTTTAGTTCTGGTCCTGGTTTAGTTCTGGTTTAGTTCTGGTTTAGTCCTGGTTTAGTTCTGGGTGGTTTACCTGGTTTACCTGGTTTAGTCCTGGTTTAGACCTGGTTTAGTCCTGGTTTAGTCCTGGTTCCTGGTTTAGTTCTGGTTTTGGTTTAGTTTAGACCTGGTTTAGACCTGGTTTATCTGGTTTAGTTTAGTCCTGGTTTAGTCCTGGTTTAACCTGGTTTACCTGGTTTACCTGGTTTAGACCTGGTTTAGACCTGGTTTACCTGGTTTACCTGGTTTAGTCCTGGTTTAGTCCTGGTTTAGTTCTGGTTTACTGGTTTAGACCTGGTTTAGTCCTGGTTTAGTTCTGGTTTAGTCCTGGTTTAGTCCTGGTTTAGTCCTGGTTTAGTCCTGGTTTAGACCTGGTTTCCTGGTTTAGACCTGGTTTAGTTGTTCTGGTTTAGTTCTGGTTTAGACCTGGTTTACCTGGTTCCTGGTTTAGTCCTGGTTTAGTCCTGGTTTAGTTCTGGTTTTCTGGTTTAGTCTGGTTTACCTGGTTTAGTCCTGGTTTAGTCCTGGTTTAGTTCTGGTTTTCTGGTTTAGTTCTGGTTTTCCTGGTTTAGTTCCTGGTTTAGACCTGGTTTACCTGGTTTTCCTGGTTTTACTGGTTTCTGGTTTAGACCTGGTTTAGTCCTGGTTTAGTCCTGGTTTAGGTTTAGTTTCCTGGTTTAGTCCTGGTTTAGTTTAGACCTGGTTTAGATTCCTGGTTTAGTTTACCTGGACCTGGTTTAGTTCCTGGTTTAGTCCTGGTTTACGTTAGTTCTGGTTTTTCCTGGTTTAGTCCTGGTTTAGACCTGGTTTAGTTTACCTGGTTTACCTGGTTTAGTCCTGGTTTAGTCCTGGTTTAGTTTCCTGGTTTAGTTAGACCTGGTTTAGTCCTGGTTTTCTGGTTTAGACCTGGTTTAGACCTGGTTTAGTCCTGGTTTAGACCTGGTTTAGACCTGGTTTAGTCCTGGTTTAGTTTCCTGGTTTAGTCCTGGTTAGTCCTGGTTTAGTTCTGGTTTAGTCCTGGTTTAGTTCCCTGGTTTAGTCCTGGTTTAGTTTTCCTGGTTTAGGGTTTAGTCCTGGTTTAGTTTTCCTGGTTTAGTCCTGGTTTAGTCCTGGTTTAGTTCTGGTTCAGTGATTTTTCTCACATTTTTCATTTTTATTTATTTCAGAAAAGAATAAACCGGTGAAGGAGGCCGCAGCCGCACAAGCCACGACTTTTAAGGTAAAAACCAAATATCAACCACAAAAATAATTTAATAATTTAACCTAAGAAAATATTTTAGTTTTGTTTTTTTTCATTCTGCAGAAAAAGAAAAAGAAATTCCCCAAATGAAACGACAGAAAACACAAATGTGGATTCAAATGTGAGTGTTTGTGTGACTCTCCTGCGCCGCGTTCACATCTGAAGGTTTTTTAATTCTGAATTAAAAGTTCTGAATAAAATAATTTGGAATTAAAATATTCTCCTCAGAGTTTACGTGGAAATAATAATTCTGATTAATAATTCTGATTTGAGGTTTACGTGAAAAACTCCTGAAATCGTCTTTATTTAATTTGGCTCAACGTCTGGAGTGAGGAAGGTTCTGACTGGGTCCAGATCTAAACCGGTTCAGATCCAGATCTAAACCGGTTCAGATCCTGGTCCAAACTGGTTCAGAATCTGATCTAAACTTTGTACTGGCTAAACTGGTTCAGAACCTGGTCTAAACCTCACCCTGGGTCCAGGTCTAAACCGGTTTGGGTCCAGGTCTAAACCTCGTACCGGGTCCAGGTCTAAACCTCGTACCGGGTCCAGGTCTAAACCTCGTACCGGGTCCAGGTCTAAATGGGTTCAGATTCAGGTTTAAACCGGTTCAGATCTTGACCTAATTCTCGTACCCGGTCCAAGTCTTAAGGGTTCAGATCCTGGTCTAAACCGGTTCAGAATTTGGCCTAAATCTTGCACTGGGTCCAGGTCTAAACTGGTTCAGATCCTGGTCCAAACCTCGCCCTGGGTCTAGGTCGAGACCAGTTCCCACTTCGGAATTAAGTTAAATTCCGGATAATTATTTTCATTTTTTATTTAAGCGGAATACATTTTTATTCAGAATAAAATTATTTTTATTCAGAGTTAAATTATTCAGAGTTAAATTATTTTTATTCAGAGTTAAATTAATTTTTATTCGAGTTAAATAATTTTTAGTCACAATTAAATTATTTTTATTCACAGTTAAATTATTCCGAGTTAAATTATTTTTATTCCGAGTTAAATTATTTTTATTCACAGTTAAATTATTTTTATTCACAGTTAAATTATTCTGAGTTAAATTATTTTTATTCAGATTTAATTATTTTTATTCAGTGTTAAATTATTTTTAGTCAGAGTTAAATTATTTTTAGTCAGAGTTAAATTATTCAGAGTTAAATTATTTTTATTCAGAGTTAAGTTATACAGAGTTTGATTATTTTCATTCAGAGTTCAATTATTCAGAGTTAAATTATTTTTATTCAGAGTTAAATTATTTTTATTTAGTGTTCAATTATTTTTATTCAGAGTTAAATTATTTTTATTTAGTGTTCAATTATTTTCAATTATTCAGAGTTCAATTATTTTTATTCAGAGTTCAATTATTTTTATTCAGAGTTCAATTATTTTTATTCAGAGTTCAATTATTTTTATTCAGAGTTCAATTATTCAGAGTTCAATTATTTTTATTCAGAGTTCAGTTATTCAGAGTTAAATTATTTTTATTCAGAGTTAAATTATTTTTATTCAGAGTTAAATTATTTTTATTCAGAGTTAAATTATTCAGAGTTAAATTATTTTTATTCAGAGTTCAATTTTATTCAGAGTTAAATTATTTTTATTCAGAGTTAAATTATTTTTATTCAGAGTTAAATTATTTTTATTCAGAGTTAAATTATTTTTATTCAGAGTTAAATTATTTTTATTCAGAGTTAAATTATTTTTATTCAGAGTTAAATTATTTTTATTCAGAGTTAAATTATTTTGCTTCAGAGTTAAATTATTTTGATTCAGAGTTAAATTATTTTGATTCAGAGTTAAATTATTTTTATTCAGAGTTAAATTATTTTGCTTCAGAGTTAAATTATTTTGCTTCAGAGTTAAATAATTTTGATTCAGAGTTAAATTATTTTGATTCAGAGTTAAATTATTTTGCTTCAGAGTTAAATCTCTCGTGTGAACGTTGTGCAGTGAGGAAGGGCATCTGGAGGAAACGTTCACATTTTTCACTTGTATATTTTGTTTTTCTTTCAGTGACGCTTCTTTTCTCGACACTGGTCCAGTTCTGCCTCAGTCTCTTTTTCAACTCGAAGCTGTGAGTCTTATTTTTTTCACACTTGTTCCTGTTTTTTATGGGTTTTTGTGGTTAAAGTTCCGGAGCGTTTTTCTCTCTTTCTGTTTTTTTCCGTGTGAGTTTACAGATTTTCATTAAAAATCTTCTACGACACAAAAGCGACTCGTGTGTGACTCTTTTTGTGACAGAACAGATCAGAAAACAGACGCGTCCCACAGAAGATTTGAACATTTCCGAAAAGTAAAATAATTTAAACAAAGTCAAGATCACAACGAGCATCACTCACAAACAATTCTGTCTTTAATTATTTTATTATTTGTTATTATGAAAAGTCATTTTTATAATGACAATTTACACATTTATATGAGTCTTAATTCTGAATAAAACATTTTTAATTCTGAATAAAAATGAATTCCACTTTAAAAGTAAATGTAAACACTTAAGACCTAATGAAACTCACTTAGTCCTGGTTTAGTCCTGGTTTAGACCTGGTTCAGTCCTGGTTTAGTTCTGGTTTACACCTGGTTTAGTCCTGGTTTAGTCTGGTTTAGACCTGGTTAGTCTGGTTTAGTTCTGGTTTAGACCTGGTTTAGTTCTGGTTAGTTCTGGTTAGTCCTGGTTTAGACCTGGTTTAGTCCTGGTTTAGTCCTGGTTTAGTCTGGTTTATCTGGTCCTGGTTTAGTCCTGGTTTACTGGTTTCCTGGTTTAGACCTGGTTTAGTCCTGGTTTAGACCTGGTTTAGTCCTGGTTTACCTGGTTTTAGTTTTGGTTCTGGTTTAGACCTGGTTTAGACCTGGTTTAGTTTCCTGGTTTAGTCCTGGTCCTGGTTTAGACCTGGTTTAGTCCTGGTTTAGTCCTGGGTAGTCCTAGTGGTTAGTCCCTGGTTTAGTCCTGGTTTAGTCCTGGTTTAGTCCTAGAGTCCTGGTTAGTCTGGTTTAGTTTAGTCCTGGTTTAGTCCTGGTTTAGTCCCTGGTTTAGTCCTGGTTTAGTCTGGTTAGTCCTGTTTAGTTTAGTCCTGGTTTAGTCCTGGTTTAGTCCCTGGTTTAGACCTGGTTTAGTCCTGGTTTCCTGGTTTAGTCCTGGTTTACTGGTAGACCTGGTTTAGTCCTGGTTTAGTCCTGGTTGGTTAGTCCTGGTCCTTTAGTCCTGGTTTAGACCTGGTTTAGTCCTGGTTTTAGTTTAGTCCTGGTTTAGTCCTGGTTTTAGTCCTGGTTTAGTCCTGGTTTAGTCCTGTTTAGTCCTGGTTTAGTCCTGGTTAGTCCTGGTTTAGTCCTGGTTTAGTCCTGGTTTAGTCCTGGTTTAGACCTGGTTTAGTCCTGGTTTAGTCTGTTAGTCCTGGTTTAGTCCCTGGTTTAGTCTGGTTTAGTCCTGGTTTAGTCCTGGTTTTCCTGGTTTAGTTAGTCCTGGTCTAGTCCTGGTTAGTCCTGGTTTAGTCCTGGTTTAGACCTGGTTTAGTCCTGGTTTAGTCCTGGTTTAGTCCTGGTTTAGTCCTGGTTTAGTCCTGGTTCTAGTCCTGGTTTAGACCTGGTTTAGTCTGGTTTAGAGTTCCTGGTTTAGTTCTGGTTTAGTCCTGGTTTAGTCCTGGTTTAGTCCTGGTTTAGTCCTGGTTTAGTCCTGGTTGGTTTAGTCCTGGTTTAGTCCTGGTTTAGTCCTGGTTTAGTCCTGGTTTAGTCCTGGTTTAGTCCTGGTTTAGACCTGGTTTAGTCCTGGTTTAGACCTGGTTTAGTCCTGGTTTAGACCTGGTTTACCTGGTTTAGTCCTGGTTTTGGACCTGGTTTAGTCCTGGTTTAGTCCTAGTAGTCCTAGTCCTGGTTTAGTCCTGGTTTAGTCCTGGTCCTAGTCCTAGTCCTGGTTTAGTCCTGGTTTTAGTCCTGGTTTAGTCCTGGTCTAGTCCTAGTTTAGTCCTGGTTTAGTCCTGGTTTAGTCCTGGTTTAGTCCTAGTTTTAGTCCTGTTTAGTCTAGTCCTGGTTTAGTCCTGGTTTAGTCCTGGTTTATCTGGTTTAGACCTGGTTTACCTGGTTTAGCCTGGTTTAGTCCTGGTCTGGTTTAGTCCTGGTCTAGTCCTGGTTTTGGTTTAGTCCTGGTTTAGTCCTGGTTTAGTCCTGGTTTAGTTTAGACCTGGTTTAGAGTCCTGTTTAGTCCTGGTTTAGTCCTGGTTTAGTCCTGGTTTAGTCCTGGTTTAGTCCTGGTTTAGTCCTGGTTTAGTCCTGGTTTAGTCCTAGTCTGGTTTGGTCCTGGTTTAGTTAGTCCTGGTTTAGTCCTGGTTTGTCCTGGTTTAGACCTGGTTTAGTCCTGGTTTAGTCCTGGTTTAGTCCCTGGTTTAGTCCTGTTTCCTGGTTAGTCCTGGTTTAGGTTTAGTCCTGGTTTTAGTCCTGGTTTAGTCCTGGTTTAGTCTGGTTTAGTCCTGGTTTAGTCCTGGTTTAGTCCTGGAGTCCTGGTTTAGTCCTGGTTTTTAGTCCTGTTTAGTCCTGGTTTAGTCCTGGTTTAGTCCTGGTTAGTCCTAGTTAGTCCTGGTTTAGTTAGTCCTGGTTTAGTCCTGGTCTAGTCCTGGTTTAGTCCTGGTTTAGTCCTGGTTAGTCCTGGTTTAGTCCTGGTTTAGTCCTGGTTAGTCCTAGTTTAGTCCTGGTTTAGTCCTGGTTTAGTCCTAGTTTAGTCCTAGGTTTAGTCCTGGTCTAGTCCTGGTTTAAGTCCTGGTTTAGTCCTAGTTTAGTCCTGGTTTAGTCCTAGTTTACCTGGTTTAGTCCTGGTTTAGTTAGTCCTGGTCTAGTCCTGGTTTAGTCCTGGGTTTAGTCCTGGTTTAGTCCTGGTTTAGTCCTGGTTTGTCCTAGTCCTAGTCCTGGTTTAGTCCTGGTTTAGTCCTGGTCCTGTTGTTTAGTCCTAGTTTAGTCCTGGTTAGTCCTGGTTTAGTCCTGGTTTAGTCCCTGGTTTAGTCCTGGGTTTAGTCCTAGTTTAGTCCTGGTTTAGACCTGGTTTAGTCCTGGTTTAGTCCTGGTTTAGTTTAGTTTACCTGGTTTAGTTTAGTCCTGGTTTAGTTTACCTGGTTTAGTCCTGGTTTAGTCCTGGTTTAGTCCTGGTTTAGTCCTGGTTTAGTCCTGGTTTAGTCCTGGTTTAGTCCTAGTTTAGTCCTGGTTTAGACCTGGTTTCCTCCATCATCTTCCACAGTTGGATCTTCTTCAGCCTCAGACAGGATCTACCTGTGCTCCTCTTCTCCTCCAGGGGGCAGCACACATGTGTATGTCACTGTCACTAAACCAGGTCTAAACCAGAACTAAACCAGGTCTAAACCAGGTCTAAACCAGAACTAAACCAGGACTAAACCAGGACTAAACCAGGACTAAACCAGGTCTAAACCAGGACTAAACCAGAACTAAACCAGGTCTAAACCAAAACCAGACTAAACCAGGACACAGAACTAAACCAGGTCTAAACCAGGACTAAACTAAACCAGGTCTAAACCAGGAACTAAACCAGGACTAAACCAGGTCTAAACCAGGTCTAAACCAGAACTAAACCAGAACTAAACCAGGACTAAACCAGGACTAAACCTGGTCTAAACCAGAAAAACCAGGACTAAACCAGGACTAAACCAGGACTAATCCAGGACTAAACCAGGTCTAAACCAGGACTAAACCAGGACTAAACCAGAACTAAACCAGGTCTAAACCAGGTCTAAACCAGGACTAAACCAGGACTAAACCAGGACTAAACCAGGACTAAACCAGAACTAAACCAGGTCTAAACCAGGTCTAAACCAGAACTAAACCAGGACTAAACCAGAACTAAACCAGGTCTAAACCAGGTCTAAACCAACTAAAACCAGGACTAAACCAGAACTAAACCAGGACTAAACCAGGACTAAACAGGTCTAAACCACTAAACCAGGTCTAAACCAGAACTAAACCAGGACTAAACCAGGACTAAACCAGGTCTAAACCAGGTCTAAACCAGACTAAACCAGGACTAAACCAGGACTAAACCAGGACTAAACCAGGACTAAACCAGGTCTAAACCAGTCTAAACCAGAACTAAACCAGGACTAAACCAGGTCTAAACCAGGTCTAAACCAGGAAACTAAAACCAGGACTAAACCAGGACTAAACCAGGACTAAACCAGGACTAAACCAGGACTAGGTCTAAACCAGGACTAAACAGGGACTAAACCAGGTCTAAACCAGGACTAAACCAGGACTAAACCAGGACTAAACCAGGTCTAAACCAGAACTAAACCAGGAACTAAACCAGGACTAAACCAGGTCTAAACCAGGAGGTCTAAACCAGGTCTAAACCAGGACTAAACCAGGTCTAAACCAGGTCTAAACCAGGACTCTAAACCAGGTCTAAACCAGGAACCACTAAACCAGGTCTAAACCAGGACTAAACCAGGACTAAACAGTCTAAACCAGACTAAAAGGTCTAAACCAGGTCTAAACCAGGACTAAACCAGGTCTAAACCAGGACTAAACCAGGTCTAAACCAGGTCTAAACCAGGTCTAAACCAACTAAACCAGGTCTAAACCAGGAACTAAACCAGGACTAAACCAGAACTAAAACCAGAACTAAACCAGGTCTAAACCAGGACTAAACCAGGTCTAAACCAGGACTAAAAACTAAACCAGGTCTAAACCAGGACTAAACCAGGTCTAAACCAGGACTAAACCAGGACTAAACCAGGACTAAACCAGGAAACTAAACCAGGACTAAACCAGGTCTAAACCAGGACTAAAACAGGACTAAACCAGGTCCAATCCAGAACTAAACCAGGACTAAACCAGAACTAAACCAGGTCTAAATCAGGACTAAACCAGGTCTAAACCAGGACTAAACCAGGTCTAAACCAGGTCTAAACCAGGACTAAACCAGGACTAAACCAGGTCTAAACCAGGTCTACCAACCTAAACCAGGACTAAACCAGGACTAAACCAGAACTAAACCAGGTCTAAACCAGGACTAAACCAGGAACTAAACCAGGACTAACCCAGGGACTAAACCAGAACTAAACCAGGACTAAACCAGGTCTAAACCAGGTCTAAACCAGGTCTAAACCAGGTCTTAAACCAGGACTAAACCAGGACTAAACCAGGTCTAAACCAGGACTAAACCAGGTCTAAACCAGGACTAAACCAGGACTAAACCAGAACTAAACCAGGACTAAACCAGGACTAAACCAGGTCTAAACCAGGACTAAACCAGGACTAAACCAGGTCTAAACCAGGTCTAAACCAGGACTAAACCAACTAAACCAGACTAAACCAGACTAAACCAGGTCTAAACCAGGACTAAACCAGGTCTAAACCAGGTCTAAACCAGGACTAAACCAGGACTAAACCAGGACTAAACCAGGACTAAACCAGGACTAAACCAGGTCTTAAACCAGGACTAAACCAGGACTACTAAACCAGGACTAAACCAGGACTAAACCAGGACTAAACCAGGTCTAAACCAGGACTAACCAGGACTAAACCAGGACTA
>NW_026571095.1:37998907-38003907 GCF_026225935.1 Boleophthalmus pectinirostris | reverse complement strand
CGTCTCGGGGGGGTCTGGGCCCCGTGTGTCCGGCAGACATGGGTCCGTGCGGGGCGGCGGTGTTCGGTCGGGGTGAGGCGCTGCGAGGGGGCGGCGCCGTGCGAGTGGGCGTGGCCTCGTTGGTTGGTGCACTGATGGTTCTGGTAGTTTTCGGTCGACAACTGGAGACGCAGCTCTTGTTCATCTGGAGTCATCACAAAAGAAAAAACATTTTTTCACTGATACTTTGCAGTTACTTTACTCTGGGGGTGTCCTACATGTAGCTCTATGGTGGAATCTTTAGGAGTTACCATGGTGACACAGTGCACACATTAGCAAACGCTGTCAATAAAGTTTGTAGCTTGATTTTCAACAAAAAGAAGAGAGTGACTAACTGAAAAAACGGCTCATGCACGTTTACATGATGTTTTTTAATTCTGAATTAATTGTTCTGAATTAAAATATTCTTCTTCGAGTTTACATGGAAATAATAATTACGAATTGAGGTTTACATGGAAAACTTGTTAAATTGTCTTTTATTTAATTCCATATTTACGTTGACCAGAAGAAAACACAAACTTCAGCCGCTACCGGCTTTTCTGTCGTCTCGGTTTGTCGTTACTCAAACCCTCAGACAGGGCAGTGCCTGCAGTTAGCGTCACAGCGTATAACCCAGTTATTACACGAATGTTTAGTGTAGTTTGTGTGTGATTTCCTTTATGTTTTGTTGTTGTTTTAATACACGTTACCTATTCCTATGCATCCTCCTCTTCTTCCTGTTGATGGAGCAGCAGACGATGGCCACGATCAGCATGAGCACCACGACCTGAAAGAACGAAACGTACGTGTCATTACATCTGCACCACCGAGTTACACCATTACACATGTTATTACACGTATAACCATGTTATTATTACACGTATAACTCCATGTTATTACACGTATAACTCCATGTGTTATTACACGTATAACACCATGTTATAACACCATGTTATTACACGTATAACTCCATGTTATTACACGTATAACTCCATGTTATTACACGTATAACACTCCATGTTATTACACGTATAACACCATGTTATTACACGTATAACACCATGTTATAACACCATGTTATTACATCTAATTTAAAAAAGTTGTTGTCAGCTCTATTCTCCGAGTTGAGAAAAGCTTTTATAAACTCATGGTGAATAATGAAGACGATGAGTGAGGAAGAACTCTGCAAACTGTTTCAAATAAACCGTTTTTTCATGTTTTCACCTTGAACTCACAGTGCCTCTGGTCTTACCTCCTCCTCCGGCCAGAATCCCGACCATGAGCCAAAAGGGAAGTCCGAACAACGAAGCCTCTTCTTCTTCTTCTGGGCGTGAAGTCGGTTTGGGAAGAGAAACTAAGCGTTAATGTTAGCAAGCGTCATGTTAATTTCAGTGTGTTTGAAGTGAACATTTCGTGTTGTTTCTCTTTACCAATTTTAACACAGTCGGATTTAGTCGGGTCACTGGTTTGGGAGCTCGCAGGATTCGAGACTTTGCACGTAAACGAGTTGGACCCCAGCTGTGTGAGAGTTCGAACTAGAACTCCTCCTTTTTCATTGTCGATGATTTTTCCACTTTCAGCCCACTGGTATGTAAGTTTATTTTTCTAGAAGAAAAATAAAGGCATAAAATGATAAAGAAAATAAATATTAAAGGTCCTGTAGAAAAAAGTTTCTCCAAAGTGTCCGTCCATAAACCACAGGAACAAATATTGTGTTGAAGCCTGTGATTATTTATCCTCATAACACCAGTCCACAAGAAAAGAGTTTCTTACCTGAGGAACTGAGCAGGTGAACTGGACTTTATTCAGTTTGTCACATTTGACCGTCACCGTGGGCTTCGAAACACTCTCTGAAACAAAACAACAAAACACCACAGAGCAGAAAAGTTACACAGTGCTCCTTTAACAACCTCTGCCCATTCAGAAGATTAAATATTTTGGTTTGAACTGCTAATCGCTACGGCAACGGGGCTCGATTTCAGTACATCAGTGTGTAACTTTTTGAACTTGGTCCATCGTCTGTTTGTTTCTATGGATACACCATTACTCTGCCATAGAATGTTCCACAGTGTGACATTAAACAGCTCTAATTTACATTTATTCAATCACATTTATTCAGGTTTAAAGCTCAAAATAACAACAAACAAACAAAACAAACAAAAATACATTCTGACTTTGTGCGGTGTCGCCTCTCCACAGATCTGATCTGTAACTTGGTCTGGTTTGGTCTCCATGGAGATAGAGAAAGGTTTAATGCCGTACTGTGAAACATTCCAGACAAAGCAACATCATCTCCATGAAGGAAAATGAAATGAATAAAATGAAATAAAATCCACATATGAAAATAAGACGATGTTTGTGTCACAGACGATCAGTAAACAGAAAGAAAATCCAGATCTAAAAAGGAAAAAGTCTCCACAGGAAAATGGACTTTAGTGAAGTACAGACACTTACATATTGTACTTTTACTTTTGTACTTCATTACCAGTGTTGGGTGTAAAGTATTACAGGGACATAAATACTTTTTTCATTTTTTTGTGTAACTAGTGAACATTTTGTAATGAACTGTAGCTCCTTTTTCAGTTCAGGCCGGCCTCCAGCCACACAGCTGCGGAGGACAGTCCAGCCCGGTCGACAGCCAGGAGCCGGGAGCCGAGAGCCGGGAGCCGGGAGCCGGGAGCCGGGAGCCGGGAGCCGGGAGCCGGGAGCCGGGAGCCGAGAGCCGAGAGCCGGGGGGCATCCACGGCTCTGGGGAGCAGCGAGGTCCTGGCAGGAGGAGCTGTAAAGCTGCAGCCACCTTCACCTCGAGTCTTTCCTGAGTGACCCGGAGCCGGTCGCGGTCCACCGCCTCAGAGGAGCTTGGCAGGGGCCAGCGACACCCGGGGAGAGGTCCCTCGGGGGGGGGGGTCCCTCGGGGGGGGGTCCCTCGGGAGAGGTCCCTCGGGGAGAGGTCCCTCGGGGAGGGGTCCCGGGGGGGTCCCTCGGGGGGGTCCTCGGGGGGGGTCCCTCGGGGGGGTCCCTCGGGGGGGGGGTCCCTCGGGAGAGGTCCCTCGGGGAGGGGTCCCGGGGGGGGTCCTCGGGAGAGGTCCCTCGGGGGGGGGTCCCTCGGGGGAGGTCCCTCGGGGGGGGTCCCTCGGGGGGTCCCTCGGGGGGGTCCTCCAGACTTCACAGACCTGTTTACCTCTGAACAGTTCCACGTCCTCTTGAACTCTCGCTTCAAATTTCGCTTACATTTCTTGTCGACTGTCGTCCTCGTGCTGTATTCACCCTTAGATGGAGTTTACCACCAAAAAGTGACCCAAGTAACGTAAAAAGTTACTCACCATAGAGGGTAACTAAGTAAAGTAAGGGATTACTTTTTAAAGAAGTAATAAGTAATGAGCAAACACAGCTTTTTAAAAGTAACTTCCCCAACTCTGTTGATGACCTTCCCGCCCTGGTGTTCTGGACGTACCGTGGACACATAAGTGCAGGGTCTGTTGTTTGGTCTGTCCATCTTTGTTGACGGTCTCGACCGTGTAGTCCCCGCTGTTGGACTGAGACACTGTGGGCAGGATGAGCGCCCCCTGTGCTGTGACTGAGTGTGAGTTTGAGTTTGCTGATCTACTGTCATATATTGTCTTGCTCCCAAACTTCCATCTGATTCTGTTTTCTTTGGGCAAAGGCAGAGGGAGGTCGAAGCGTTGGCCCAGGGCGGCGTGGTGTGTGCACGACTCTGGAAAAAACACAAATATACATGAAAACAAGAACTAAAATGATTAAACTAAAAGACTAAACCAGGACTAGACCAAAACTAAACCAAGACCAAACCAGGACGAGACCAAAACTAAACCAAGACCAAACCAGGACTAAACCAAAACTAAACCAGAGCCAAACAAACACTAAACCAAAACTAAACCAGGACTAAACTAAGACTAAACCAAAACTAAACCAGGACTAAACCAGGACTAAACCAGGACTAAACCAGGACTAAACTAGGACTAAACCAGGACTAAACCAGGACTAGACCAAAACTAAACCAGAGCCAAACAAACACTAAACCAAAACTAAACCAGGACTAAACTAGGACTAAACCAGGACTAAACCAGGACTAAACCAGGACTAAACCAGGACTAAACTAGGACTAAACCAGGACTAGACCAAAACTAAACCAGAGCTAAACTAGGACTAAACCAGGACTAGACCAAGACAAAAACCAGGACTAAAACAGACTAAACCAGAGCTTAACCAAAACTAAACCAGGACTAAACTAAGACGAAAACCAAGACTAAACCAGGACTAAACCACATCTAAACCAAGATTAAACCAGCATGAAACCAGGACTAAACCAAGACCAAACTTGGGCTAAACCAAGACCAAACCAGATCTAAACCCGGCCCGGTCTTATATTCTAAGTTTCCATTTCAAATCTTTAACACCATTAAATGTTTTTGTTTAAAAAAAAAAAAAAAAAAAGCGTCATTTTTTCCTGTATGTGCTAAAGTCAAACTGAAAGTGTCTTCGTGCTTTGTCTCGTTTCTCATTGTGAGTGTTTTTTAAAGGTGTCAAAACCACAGGAAGAATATGCACTTTTCAGCTCAACGCTCTGCAGCTACGGCTTCACCGCAGAACACGACGCCGCGCTCCAAAAGCACCAGGACGACGCACAAACGGGCTTTTTCTGACAATGCACAGTGCACAGTTTGGGGGTTGGGGTTATTTATTGAAGTTTGGGGGAAGTGCTCGTAAAATTTATGTTAATCCAATTTCGCTGTAAGAATCGTCAGCGGAAGCGGAGACAGAAACTCGACAAAACCAATATTTACACGATTAACGACACCAAAACTCAAACTTCAGATTATAAAAATGATGTCTAAAAGCAAATATAAAAGCAGATCGTGGCAACAGTTTCCAAAGAAAATTTATTAAAAAAACCAAAAGTCATTATAATTTGAAAGGAACTGAAATCAGTGGAAAAATGTGTTTAAATCCGTGTGTCATTC
>NW_026571095.1:37972610-37982610 GCF_026225935.1 Boleophthalmus pectinirostris | reverse complement strand
GGGCGTGGCTCTTCTGTGGTGGCGTTGTGGGCGTGGCTGTATCTGTGGTGGAGCGGCGTTGGTGGCGTTGGTGGCGTTGTGGGCGTGGCTGTATCTGTGGCGATGGCGTTGTGGGCGTGGCTGTATCTGTGGTGGAGCAGCTGTGCGTGGAACAAATAATCGTCTAAGTTTAGCCTTCGCTCCCTGAAACCGGATCCTGCGGCGACGAGTGACATGAGCGAGACACATGTGGCCCATTCACACACTGCGGAACATTCCACACAAACCCACAACATCTCCACGGAAACGAGCGTCTAGACACGCCCCCCGACAACCTCCACCCAAACCTGTCCTCCACAAACACCGTCCAGACCAAGACCAAGACCAGGACCAGGACCAAGACCAAGACCAGGACCAGGACCAGGACCAAGACCAAGACCAAGACCAGACCAAAGACCAAGACCAGACCAGGACCAGACCAAGACCAAGACCAGACCAAGACCAAGACCAAGACCAAGACCAAGACCAGGACCAAGACCAGGACCAGGACCAAGACCAAAGACCAAGACCAAGACCAGGACCAGGACCAGGACCAGGACCAGGACCAGACCAAGACCAGACCAAGACCAAGACCAGGACCAAGACCAGGACCAGGACCAGGACCAAGACCAAGACCAGACCAAGACCAGACCAAGACCAGGACCAAGACCAGGACCAGGACCAGGACCAGGACCAAGACCAAGACCAAGACCAAGACCAAGACCAGACCAAGACCAGGTGACCAAGACCAAGACCAGACCAAGACCAGGACCCAAGACCAGGACCAGGACCAAGACCAAGACCAAGACCAAGACCAGGACCAGACGCAAGACCAGGACCAAGACCAAGACCAGGACCAAGACCAAGACCAGGACTAGACCAGACCAGACCAGGACCAAGACCAGGACCAGGACCAGGACCAGGCCAAGACCAAGGACCAAGACCAAGACCAAGACCAGACCAACCAAGACCAGGACCAAGAACCAGACCCAGGACCAAGACCAAGACCAGACCAAGACCAGGACCAAGACCAAGACCAGGACTAGACCAGACAAGACAGGACCAAGACCAGGACCAGACCAAGACCAAGACCAGACCAAGACCAGGACCAGACAAGACCAAGACCAAGACAAGACAGGACAAGACAAAGACCAGACCAGATAGACCAGACCAAGACGACCAAGACCAGGACCAGGACCAAGACCAAGAACAGACCAAGACAGGACCAAGACCAAGACCAGACCAGGACCAAGACCAGACCAGGACCAAGGACCAGGACCAAGACCAAGGACCAGACCCAAGACCAACCAGACCAAGACCAAGACCAGACCAGACCAACCAAGACCAGGACCAAGACCAAGACCAGGACCAGACAGAACCAAGGACCAAGACCAGGACCAAGACCAGGACCAAGGACCAAGACCAAGACCAGACCAAGACCAAGACCAAGACCAACCAGGACTAGACCAGATCCAAAGACCAGGACCAAGACCAAGACCAGGACCAAGACCAGAAGACCAAGACCACCAACGACCAAGACCAGGACCAAGACCAGGACCAGACCAGACAGACCAAGACCAGGACCAAGACCAAGACCAAGACCAGACCAGGACCAGACTAGACCAGACCAAGACCAGGACCAAGACCAAGACCAGACAGACCAGACCAGACCAAGACCAAGACCAGACCAAGACCTGAAGACCAGACCAAGACCAAGACCAAGACCAAGACCAGAGACCAAGACCAGGACTAGACCAGACAAGACCAGGACAAGACCAGACCAAGACCAGGACAAGACAGGACCAGGACCAGGACCAGGACCAGACCAGGACCAAGACCAAGACCAGGACCAAGACCAGACCCAGACCAGGACCAGACCCAGACCAGGACCAGACCAAGACCAGGACCAAGACCAAGACCAGGACCAGACCCAGACCAGACCAGACCAGGACCAGACCAGGACCAGGACCAGGACCAGACCAGGACCAGACCAGGTCTTTATTTGAAGTTGACCTGTTGTAAATCTGCTCTTGTTTTTTTCCTCTTTTCTTCATCAGCCACAGAAAGTTTGACACAAAAACAACAACTGAAAAATAAAAGTGGAAAGAGAAAAATCTTCCTGTAAAAACCAAACAGAAGAACTTCCTCCTGATCAATTCTCAATTATTGAACAAATCCCAAAGTCGTGAAAACAAAACCGACCGACGAAAGTTTGGAATTTGAAACAAAATGTAAAAGTATTTTTTTATTTTTCTACACGATGAAGAAAACAGATTTTACACAAAGACGATGAAAACGTCTGGACTAAACCAGGTCTAAACCAGGTCTAAACCAGGACTAACCAGGTCTAAACCAGTTAAACCAGGTAAACCAGGTCTAAACCAGGACTAAACCAGGACTAAACCAGGTCTAAACCAGGACTAAACCAGGACTAAAACCAGGTCTAAACCAGGTCTAAACCAGGTCTAAACCAGGACTAAACCAGGACTAAACCAGGTCTAAAACAGGTCTAAACCAGGACTAACCAGGTCTAAACCAGGACTAAACCAGGTCTAAACCAGGTCTAAACCAGGACTAAACCAGGTCTAAACCAGGACTAAACCAGGTCTAAACCAGGACTAAACCAGGACTAAACCAGGTCTAAACCAGGACTAAACCAGGTCTAAACCAGGTCTAAAACAAGATGAACCAGACTAAACCAGGACTAAACCAGGTCTAAACCAGGACTAAACCAGAACTAAACCAGGTCTAAACCAGGTCTAAAACCAGGACTAAACAGAACTAAACCAGGTCTAAACCAACTAAACCAGGTCTAAACCAGGACTAAACCAAAACTAAACCAGGACTAAACCTAAACCAGGACTAAACCAGGACTAAACCAGGACTAAACCAGGTAAACCAGAACTAAACAGGACTAAACCAGAACTAAACCAGGACTAAACCAGGACTAAAACCAGGTCTAAACCAGGACTAAACCAGGTCTAAACTAAACCAGGTCTAAAACCAGGTCTAAAACCAGGACTAAACCAGGTCTAAACCAGGACTAAACCAGGTCTAAACCAGGACTAAAAACCTAAAACCAGGTCTAAACCAGGTCTAAACCAGGACTAAACCAGGTCTAAACCAGGACTAAACCAGGACTAAACTAACCAGGTCTAAACCAGGTCCTAAACCAGGTAAACCAGGTCTAAACCAGGTCTAAACCAGGACCAGGTCTAAACCAGGACTAAACCAGGACTAAACCAGGTCTAAACCAGGTCTAAACCAGGTCTAAACCAGGTCTAAACCAGGTAAACCAGGACTAAACCAGGTCTAAACCAGGACTAAACCAAAAGGTCTAAAACCAGGTCTAAACCAGGTCTAAACCAGGAAACCAGGTAAACCAGGACTAAACCAGGTCTAAACCAGGACTAAACCAGGACTAAACCAGGACTAAACCAGGACTAAACCAGGTAAACCAGGACTAAAACCAGGTCTAAACCAGGTCTAAAACTAAAAAACCAGGTCTAAACCAGGAAACTAAACCAGGACTAAACCAGGTCTAAAACCAGGTCTAAACCAGGACTAAACCAGGACTAAACCAGGTCTAAACCAGGTCTAAACCAGAACTAAACCAGGTCTAAACCAGGACTAAACCAGGACTAAAAACCAGGAAACTAAAACCAGGTCTAAACCAGAACCAGGTAAACCAGGTCTAAACCAGGACTAAAACCAGGACTAAACCAGGACTAAACCAGGTCTAAACCAGGAAACTAAAACCAGGACTAAACCAGGACTAAACCAGGTCTAAACCAGGTCTAAACCAGGACTAAACCAGGACTAAACCAGGTCTAAACCAGGTCTAAACCAGGTCTAAACCAGGTCTAAACCAGGACTAAACCTAAACCAGTCTAAAACCAGGTCTAAACCAGGTCTAAACCAGGACTAAACCAGGACTAAACCAGGACTAAACCAGGTCTAAACCAGAACTAAACCACCAGGACTAAACCAGGACTAAACCAGGAAACCAGGTCTAAACCAGACTAAACCAGGTCTAAACCAGGACTAAACCAGTAAACCAGTCTAAAACCAGGACTAAACCAGGTCTAAACTAAACCAGACTAAACCAGGACTAAACCAGGAACTAAACCAGGTCTAACCAGGTCTAAACAAACAGGACTCTAAAACCAGGACTAAACCAGGACTAGGCTAAACCAGGACTAAACCAGGTCTAAACCAGGACTAAACCAGGAACTAAACCAGGACTCTAAACCAGGACTAAACCTAAACCAGGAACTAAACCAGGTCTAAACCAGGACTAAACCAACTAAACCAGGTCTAAACCAGGACTAAACCAGGACTAAACCAGGACTAAACCAGGACTAAACCAGACTAAACCAGGTAAACCAGGACTAAACCAGGACTAAACCAGGAACTAAACCAGGTCTAAACCAGGACTAAACCAGGTCTAAACCAGGACTAAAAACCAGGACTAAACCAGGACTAAACTAAACCAGGACTAAACCAGAACTAAACCAGGACTAAACCAGGACTAAACCAGGACTAAACCAGGTCTAAACTAAACCAGGAAACTAAACCAGGTCTAAAACCAGGACTAAACCAGGACTAAACCAGTCCAGGACTAAACCAGGACTAAACCAGGTAAACCAGGACTAAACCAGGACTAAACCAGGACTAAACCAGGTAAAACCAGGTCTAAACCAGGTCTAAACCAGGACTAAACCAGGTCTAAACCAGGACTAAACCAGGACTAAACCAGGTCTAAACCAGGAATAAACCAGGTCTAAACCAGGACTAAACCAGGTCTAAACCAGGACTAAACCAGGTCTAAACCAGGACTAAACCAGCACTAAACCAGGACTAAACCAGGAAACTAAACCAGGAAACCAGGTAAACCAGGACTAAACCAGGACTAAACCAGGACTAAACCAGGTAAACTAAACCAGGTCTAAACCAGGTCTAAACCAGGACTAAACCAGAACTAAAGACTAAAACCAGGTCTAAACCAGGACTAAACCAGGACTAAACCAGGAAACCAGACTAAACCAGACTAAAACCAGACTAAACCAGGACTAAACCAGGTCTAACTAAACCAGGTCTAAACCAGGACTAAACCAGGACTAAACCAGGACTAAACCAGGGACTAAACCAGGACTAAACCTAAACCAGGACTAAACCAGACTAAACCAGGTCTAAACCAGGACTAAACCAGGACAGGACTAAACCAGGTCTAAACCAGGACTAAACCAGGACTAAACCAGGTCTAAACCAGGACTAAACCAGAACTAAACCAGGTCTAAACTAAACAGGACTAAACCAGGACTTAAACCAGAACTAAACCAGGACTAAACCCAGGACTAAACCAGGACTAAACCAGGTCTAAACCAGGAACTAAACCAGGTCTAAACCAGGACTAAACCAGGACTAAACAGGACTAAACCAGACTAAAACCAGGTCTAAACCTAAACCAGGACTAAAACCAGGACTAAAACCAGGTCTAAAACCAGGACTAAACCAGCTAAACCAGGACTAAACTAAACCAGGTCTAAACCAGGACTAAACAGGTCTAAACCAGGACTAAACCAGGACTAAACCAGACTAAACCTAAACCAGGTCTAAACCAGGACTAAACCAGGTCTAAACCAGGACTAAACCAGGTCTAAACCAGGACTAAACCAGGACTAAACCAGGACTAAACCAGGTCTAAACCAGGACTAAACCACCAGGACTAAACCAGACTAAACCAGGTCTAAAACCAGGAAACTAAAACTAAACCAGGTCTAAACCAGGACTAAACCAGGACTAAACCAGGACTAAACCAGGACTAAACCAGGACTAAACCAGGTCTAAACCAGGTCTAAACCAGGAAACTAAACCAGGACTAAACCAGGACTAAACCAGGAAAACTAAACCAGGACTAAACCAGGTCCAGGACTAAACCAGGACTACTAAACCAGGACTAAACCAGGACTAAACCAGGACTAAACCAGGACTAAACCAGGACTAAACCAGGACCAGGACTAAACCAGAACTAAACCAGGACTAAACCAGGTCTAAACCAGGACTAAACCAGGACTAAACCAGGACTAAACCAGGACTAAACCAGGAAACTTAAACCAGGACTAACTAAACCAGGATCTAAACCAGGACTAAACCAGAACTAAACCAGGAACTAAACCAGGACTAAAACCAGGACTAAACCAGGACTAAACCAGGTCTAAACCAGGACTAAACCAGGACTAAACCAGGTTCTAAAACCAGGACTAAACCAGGACTAAACCAGGACTAAACCAGGAAACTAAACCAGAAAAAGGTCTAAACCAGGACTAAACCAGGACTAAACCAGGACCAGGTAAACCAGGACTAAACCAGGTAAACTAAACCAGGACTAAACCAGGACTAAACCAGGACTAAACCAGGTCTAAACCAGGAACTAAACCAGGACTAAACCAGGACTAAACCAGGTCTAAACCAGGAAAAACTAAACCAGGTCTAAACCAGGACTAAACCAGGACTAACCAGGACTAAACCAGAACTAAACCAGAACTAAACCAGACTAAACCAGGACTAACCAGGACTAAACCAGAACTAAACCAGGACTAAACCAGGTCTAAACCAGGACCAGGACTATAAACCAGGACTAAACCAGGACTAAACCAGGACTAAACCAGGACTAAACCAGGGACTAAACCAGAACTAAACCAGGACTAAACCAGGACTAAACCAGGACTAAACCAGAACTAAACCAGGACTAAACCAGGACTAAACCAGGACTAAACCAGGACCATCACAGTTTTTGTCTAGTCTCATCTTCAGGGGCAGAATCTCTCATTTGTTTCACCAAAACACAGAATCTGTGTTTGTAAAAGACCAAAAAACAAACAGTAAACAAACAAAAAGTCCTCAGATCCTGACAGACACGAGACCACGAGAACCACGAGAACCACGAGAACCACCACGAGAACCAACGAGAACCAACGAGAACCACGAGAACGAACCACGAGAACCACGAGAACCACGAGAACCACGAGAACCAACGAGAACCACGAGAACAACACCACCATCAGTCCGGCCCAGATGTGTCACCGCCGGAGCTTCACTTCCACAGCCCCGAACTCACGGCCCTGCCCCCGCCTGGAGAAACCCACAGCCCCGGCCCCGCTCCAGGACCAGGACCAGGACCAGGACCCGGACCCGGGCCAGGACCAGGACCAGACCACGAACCCCCCGCGCCCCAAACTCACGTCCCAAACTCACGTCGCGCTTTTCCCGATTGCGTCAAACGTCCCGAAGGAAGTTTGGTGCTTTTCCAGAAGTGTGGAGCCACAATGGCGGAGCGTGCGCACGAGAGCGGCGCAACTGTTGCACAAAACTGATTAAAATGCACAAATAAGCCCCTCGAATGACCCGGAGTGACGCTAAACTGCGCCGCAAACTCTCCGGACGCGCAGACGCGGCGTGTTTGGGTTTTACGGAGCAGCTCCTCCGCGCGGCGAAAGAGCAGCGACAAAGCCCCGCACAAGTCTCTGCAAACTGCGGAAAAGTGCAGGAAAAGCCGCGGCGCGAGTCCCGCTGCTGCAAAAGCACAAAGACAACCGCCGCCGCGCGTATAAGCCGCACGTCCCGCGGTGATCCGACACTTTTGCGCCATGTTTGAGGCGCTGACAAAAGGAGAAACAAAGTGCAGCTCGTCGCCGCGGAGCTCGTCGCCCCGGTGCCCGCGCGGGGGACTCTTACCTTGGCGATGGCTTTCTTGTAGCGCACGGTGGCCTGCTGGATGAGCGCGCGCACTTTCAGGTTCCCGTCGCCGCACGGAACCACCACGCGGGTCCGGCCGAAGCAAACCGTCACTTTCATGGCTCCCGACGCCGACGGGAGGACGAGGGCAGGCGGGGACGAAGGGCAGGAGCCGCCGCGGCTTCTGGGCGAGAATCCGAGCCGAGGAGAGGCGCGCACATCGGGTGAGCCGCGGAGACTCGCCGGGGGCAGAGCTCCGGGGGGGGCGGGGGTCACGGGCGGCCCCGGGGCTCGACTCTCGGCCGCATTCGGACGCTGTTCGTCGGACACTCCGGACTCCGGTGACCACCTGTTTGTGGAGCTGCTCTGTGCGCGTGCGCGAGCCCAATCCTCACGCACACGCGCACGCGCCCCCGGCTGAGCTCACGCGCGGTCATGTGCCGCGTTCACGAACAACTCGGAAATTAGAAATTCACTTCGAAAATAAAAAGATCCATAAGAGGGAGTTGTAGGGAGTATTATCTATGACATAAGGGTGAGTTGTACAGTTGTAGGGATATTATCTGTGACATAAAGGTGAGTTGTACAGTTGTAGGGAGTATTATCAGTTGTATATGAGTTGTTGTACAGTTGTAGGGAGTATTATCTGTGACATAAGGTGAGTTGTACAGTTGTAGGAGTATTATCTGTGACTACGTGTGAGTTGTACAGTTGTAGGGTAGTAGTATCTGTGACAAGTGTGAGTTGTTGTACAGTTGTAGGGAGTATTATCTGTGACATACGTGTGAGTTGTACAGTTGTAGGGAGTATTTGTACACCGTGTGTGTTGTGTTTTCTGTCTGTTGTTTTGTGTTGTTTTGTGCGTCACTAATATTTTGTGTGTTGTTTTTGCACACGTCTCGTGAGTCTTTTTCAATCAAATAAATCCATTTGAAATTCTATAAATGTCATTTTATAAATTTAACCATAAAGGAAAAAAACATTTAATCCAGAAATGACACGACGACAACGTTCAAAAACCTTAATTTTTACTTTCACTTTCTTCACGCGTCGTCGTCTTCATCGTCGTCGTTGGTTCTGATTCAGATTCTGGGCGACGCTTGAGGAAAAAACTCACATTCTGTCCCGGGAATGTTTTGTTTTGTTATTTTATTAATTTTTCTTTTTATTTATTTTTTTATTTCATTTTATTATTTATTTTTTATTAATTTTTTGTATATTTTTATTTATTTTTATTAATATTTATTTAATTTCATTTAATTTTTTATTGTATTTTATTGTTATTTTTTATAGATTTTATTATAATTTTTCAATTTCATTTAATTTTTTTTTTTTCCTTTAATTTAATTTATTTATTTAATTTTATTTTATTTATTTATCTCTGTCTCTGTGTCTCTGTGTCTCTGTAGATTTGTTGCAGTTTTATACAAAAATGTCCCAGTGTTTCTATTTTGGACAAATCTGCGAAAGAAAAGAAACAAACGGAGACAAATCCACAGAAACACACAAACTCTTCACACTCAAACTTTATCAAAACATGAAACAACCTGAAAACATCCGAGAAACTAATTCATTTGGTTTGTTCTGATTTTTTCCGTGTTCAGTGAACGCAGCGCACGAGTCCTGCTGTCTCCCCCTGGTGGACAAAACAAAAAACAAACAAAACAAAAAAAACACTTTGAGAATCTTTATATTTGAGTCTGAAACACGAGGACAGAGAAGCAGAACGAGACAATCACAAACTGGACGCTCTGAGCTCCGTGTTCCCTTCACTTTTTAAAATTTCAATCAAGAATAAAAAACAATAAAATGGAAAAACAGTTTATTTCATTTTTCTGTTTTAGTGTCAGTTAAATTTCCGGAGTCTGTTTCAGTGTCGATATTTGATTGTTTCTGGTTTTTCAGATTTTTTTTTTTTTTACAGCGACGCGTTTGTGGAACTTTATATTTTTATTTATAAATATGAACATAAAAATAATCACGAGTTTGTTTTGTTTTTAACTGGAGTTTGAAATAAACTTTAAATTAACTCTTATTTGTGTTAAAAATCTGCACACGTCTTTAGTGTGAACGAGACAAATATGACACATGTGTGTGTGTGTGTGTGTTTGTGTGTGTGTTGTGTGTGTGTGTGTGTGTGTGTGTGTGTTGTGTGTGTGTGTGTGTGTGTGTGTGTGTGTGTTGTGTGTGTGTGTGTCTGTGTGTGTGTGTGTGTGTGTTGTGTGTGTGTCGTGTGTGTTGTGTG
>NW_026571095.1:37970850-37972110 GCF_026225935.1 Boleophthalmus pectinirostris | reverse complement strand
TTAGTCCTGGTTTAGTCCTGTTTAGTCCTGGTTAGCCTGGTGGTTTAGTTCTGGTTTTAGTTTACCTGGTTTTAGTTTGGTTTAGGGTTTAGTCCTGGTTTAGTCCTGGTTTAGTCCTGGTTTTGACCTGGTTTAGTCCTGGTTTAGTCCTGGTTTAGTCCTGGTTTAGTCCTGGTTTAGTCCTGGTTTCTGTTGGTTCTTTGAGTTCGTCTTTTATGTGACATCACCAACTTTAACGAGATGTTTTTCTGTGGCTCTTTTTGTCACGTTCTGTTTGAGTTTAAGGCAAAGAGACAAATAACTGAAATATACAATAATATATAATAATATATAATATAGTATATATTATATTTATATATAATAATATATAATAATATATAATAATATATATAAATATATATATAATAATAATAATATATATAATAATATATAATGATATATAATGATATAATAATATATATATATATATATAATAATAATAAAAAGGATTTTGCCCAAAATGTGTAAACAGTAAAATCCCTCTGTGTTTAATCCATTTATTTGAACAAAGTAACTGTAATCCAATTCCCACTCACTGAAACAGTAACTGTAACTGAATACAGTTACTCATCATTTGTACTCTGATTACATAACTCCAGTACTTGTAATCTGTTACTCTACAACACTGCAGAAGTGTGAGAAAAGAACCAGAGGCTGAATGTTCTGGTTCTGAAACATAGAACAGAAACAGATTAGAACTAGAACATTAGAAAAACATTAGAACATTAGAACATTGGAACATTAAGAACATTAGAAACATAGAGTAGAACATTAGGACATTAGAACATTTGAAGATTAGAACATTAGAACATTAGAACATTAGAACATTAGAACATTAGAACATTAGAACATTAGAACATTGGAACATTGGAACATGAGCAGAAGATGAATCGTGCGTCTCGTTCTGGAGGACAACATCAGATCCTTTAATCCCGCGCGCGCACGTGACTCTTCTGTTTTGTTCTGGCGGCCGGTGACCTCAGCGCGCTCTGACGTCACGGTGACGTCAGCGGCGGCGTGTGCGTAAGAGCGCGCGCAGAGGAGGTGACGCGCGGAGGACGCACGCGAGCGGGCGGAGCGGAGCGGCGGAGCGGCAGAAGAGCTGCGGCAGCGCGCGCACCGGAGCTCACGAGCCGAGGCTGGATTATTGGCGGGACACACCGGACATGGCGGTGACCGGAGACGAGACCGAGGCGGGTGAGTGCGCGCTCTTTCACGCTA
>NW_026571095.1:37955850-37965850 GCF_026225935.1 Boleophthalmus pectinirostris | reverse complement strand
TCATGTGACCCTCTGGCAGCGTCTGAAACATGAGACGGGTTTTGTCATGTGACCCAGTTTTACTGTGAACTTGTGTTGTGAGGGAAACTTAAAGAGGCTTCAGGTTAGTCCTGGTTTAGTCCTGGTTTAGTCCTGGTTTAGTCCTGGTTTAGTCCTGGTTTAGACCTGGTTTAGTCCTGGTTTAGTCCTGGTTTAGTCCTGGTTTAGTCCTGGTTTAGTCCTGGTTTAGTCCTGGTTTAGTCCTGGTTTGTCATGAGAATCCAAAAAAGAATCAAAAACACAGATCCTGACGAGATCTTGGGTTTGCAAATTGAGATGCATCAAAATATTTATTTAGTATTTTATCTGCAGGTCTTTAGGTCATACAGTGTCAGGACTAAACCAGGTCTAAACCAGGACTAAACCAGGACTAAACCAGGACTAAACCTAAACCAAGAGACTAAACCAGGTCTAAACCAAGACTAAACCAGGTCTAAACCAGGACTAAACCAGGACTAAACCAGGTCTAAACCAGGACTAAACCAGGACTAAACCAGGACTAAACCAGGTCTAAACCAGGACTAAACCAGGACTAAACCAGGACTAAACCAGGTCTAAACCAGGTCTGAACCAGGACTAAACCAGGTCTAAACCAGGACTAAACCAGGACTAAACCAGGTCTAAACCAGGTCTGAAGTTCCTGGATATTGATGTTGTGCAGTGACATCACACTGGGCGTGTTCTATGTGGACGTTACCATGGCGACACGATGCACACTGAAGCAAACACTAACAAAAAAACGTCTAAAAACACAAGAACAAATTGCAGAAGTGATTTGAAGAGTCGATGACATCAGCGTCAGAATGATTGACACGTGCCTGTTCACTTGCGGCTCACTCGCGGCTCACTCGCGGCTCACTCGTGGCTCACTCGTGGCTCACTCCCGTCTCCCGTCTCTCTGTCGCCAGCGGCCACAGGAGATATCCCGGCGTACCAGCTGAGGGCGCCAAACCACAGCCTGGCGCAGGGCCTGGTGATGGCGGCGTCCCCGAGCTCCCAGAATCCCTCGGGACACTCGGAGGAGGTGACCAGGAAGAGGGAAGTCCGCCTCATGAAGAACAGGTGAGCCTTTTCACCACTATCACATTCCCATCACATTCCCATCACAATCACATTCCCATCACATTCCCATCACTATCACATTCCCATCACATTCCCATTACAATCACATTCCCATCACATTCCCATCACAATCACATTCCCATCACATTCCCATTACAATCACATTCCCACAACCATCACATTCCCATCACATTCCCATTACAATCACATTCCCATCACATTCCCATCACAATCACATTCCCATCACATTCCCATCACAATCACATTCCCATCACATTCCCATCACATCACATTCCCATCACATTCCCATCACAATCACATTCCCATCACATTCCCATCACAATCACATTCCATCACATCACATTCCCATCACATCACATTCCCATCACATTCCCATTACAATCACATTCCCATCACATTACCCATTACAATCACATTCCCATCACATTCCCATCACATTCCCACAGCGATCACATTCCCATCACATTCCCATTACAATCACATTCCCATCACATTCCCATTACAATCACATTTCCCATCACCATCACATTCCCATTACAAATCACATCCATCACATTCCCATTCCCATCACATTCCCATCACATTCCCATTACAATCACATTCCCATCACATTCCCATCACATTCCCATTACAATCACATTCCCATCACCATCACATTCCCATTACAATCACATTCCCATTATAATCACATTCCCATCACATTCCCATTACAATCACATTCCCATCACATTCCCATTACAATCACATTCCCATCACCATCACATTCCCATCACATTCCCATTACAATCACATTCCCATCACCATCACATTCCCATCACATTACAATCACATTCCCATCACATTCCCGACAACATTCCCCAGACTGTCACTAAAGGCAGTTTTAGAGCGTTTTAAACATGTTTTTTTTTCACGTGTTTTTCCTTTTCTTTTCCAGGGAAGCGGCTCGGGAATGTCGCCGGAAAAAGAAGGAGTACGTGAAGTGTTTGGAAAACCGGGTGGCCGTGCTGGAAAACCAGAACAAGACTCTGATCGAGGAGCTCAAGGCCCTGAAAGACATTTACTGCCACAAGCCCGAGTGACGCGACCCCAGCCCCGCCCCCCCTCCTCGACCTCACGCCCAGCGGCCAATCACAGCGCGGCGCCCGCAGGAAGAGGAAGAGCGCCGCTTCCTGTGCTCAGCTGACTAATCCGGAAGGGTTTTTTTTAGACTGCATTCCTCCACCTCTCCGTCCAAATGTTTCCTTCCAAATGAGTTTCACTGAAGCGTTCGAACGGGACAAATGCCAAACGGAAAAATACAGAGTGTCTCAAAACATCTGACGTCATTTTAAAAACAAAAAGGTCCAGCTCAGGGACGATGTTGGTGTCGGTCGATCGGATCCGTGAACTCGGCATAAACTAGGTCAGGTTCGGTTCGGTCGCTTTATTCGTACCCGTAGGTAAATTTGCTCTGCAGATTTGAGCGGCAGGTTCCACATTTCACATTTTATTCATCCACAAAACACACAGAAAATCACAATTACAAAATAAAGTGTCACAGATTCTCCAGTGCAGAACGATTTGTTCCAAAAACGACCAATTAAAATTATCATCAGGCTCGGATAAAATCACACTAAATATTAAATATGTTAAAAACACACAACCTTAGATAAATAGATTATAATTTATTCATAAGTACAATAGTAACTGGAACGAAGCTCCTTTTAAAACGATTCGTTTTAGATCTTGGGACTAAAAACCTCAGACCAGAGAGAAGCAGCTGAAACTCTGAGTTTAGTGGATGTTTCACGTCTTTTAAAATCCTCTGGGACGTCGTCTGTAAATGTCTCGAGTCCAGAGAGTCCAGCGGCTCTGAGGATTCAGAGCGTTCCAGAGCGTTCCAGAGTGTCTCAGAGCGTTCCAGAGTGTTCCAGAGCGTTCCAGAGCGTTCCAGAGTGTCTCAGAGTGTTCCAGAGCGTTCCAGAGCGTTCCAGAGTGTCTCAGAGTGTTCCAGAGCGTTCCAGAGTGTCTCAGAGCGTTCCAGAGCGTTCCAGAGTGTTCCAGAGCGTTCCAGAGCGTTTCAGAACTTTTCAGAGCGTTCCAGAGCGTTCCAGAGCGTTCCAGAGCGTTCCAGAGTGTCTCAGAGTGTTCCAGAGTGTTCCAGAGTGTTCCAGAGCGTTCCAGAGCGTTCCAGAGCGTTCCAGAGAGTGTCTCAGAGCGTTCCAGAGTGTTCTCAGAGTGTTCCAGAGTGTCTCAGAGCGTTCCAGAGCGTTTCAGAACTTTTCAGAGCGTTCCAGAGCGTTCCCAGAGCGTTCCAGAGCGTTCCAGAGCGTTCCAGAGTGTCTCAGAGCGTTCCAGAGCGTTCCAGAGCGTTCCAGAGTGTCTCAGAGTGTTCCAGAGCGTTCCAGAGCGTTCCAGAGTGTCTCAGAGCGTTCCAGAGTGTCTCAGAGCGTTCCAGAGTGTCTCAGAGTGTTCCAGAGCGTTCAGAGCGTTCCAGAGTGTCTCAGAGCGTTCCAGAGCGTTCCAGAGCGTTCCAGAGCGTTCCAGAGCGTCTCAGAGTGTTCCAGAGCGTTCCAGAGCGTTCAGCAGAGTGTTCCAGAGCGTTCCAGAGTGTCTCAGAGTGTTCCAGAGCGTTCCAGAGTGTCTCAGAGCATTCCAGAGCGTTTCAGAGCGTTCCAGAGCGTTTCAGAGCTTTTCAGAGCGTTTTAACAGCATTCCAGAGTTTGGGTTCGATCACAGAGAAGGTCTTGTCCTCCTGGTTTTCAGTCTGGTCTTAGGCCCCTGGAGCCGGACCTCGGACCTCGGACCTCGGACCTCGGAGCTCGGACCTCGGACCTCGGACCTCGGAGCGCCTCAGTGGGAGTAAATCTGGACCCAAGTCGTAACGTGGGGCCAGAACATTCAAAGCTTCAAAAACAAACAATAAAATCTTAAAATCAACTCTTTAAACGAAGCGGAAGCCGACGTGAGGTTTTTTTGGTTCCAGTTTAAAGTCGCGCGGCAGAATTTTTGGACCAACTGTGAGCGAGAAAAGTGCGTCAGAGTCTAAACCGCCGTGTCGATGGACTCGGGTCGCCAAGATTTGTGAAAAAAAAAGTTTGGGAAACGCTGATCTAAACGAGAAGAGATAAAAACGGTTTGATTTTAACGGTTTACAAAAAAAATGACGTCTCTTTGGGAGTGAACGGCTCAACTTGAAAAACAGAACAAAAACGAATCTTTAAATATAAAATCTTGGTCTGATTTGAAACTTTCAGTGAAAATTTGAGCTGATTTCAACCAAACCTGACAGAATAATCGACCTGTGAGACGACGTCACATTTTTGGGAAACTCTGTACGTTTAAATATCACGTGTTTCAAAGTCCTGGGCTGAGTCAACGTTTTATTTATTGTTTTCTGACAGATCTGACCAGGACTAAACCAGGACTAAACCAGGACTAAACCAGGACTAAACCAGGACTAAACCAGGACTAAACCAGGACTAAACCAGGACTAAACCAGGACTAAACCCCAGACACAAACGATTCTGTAGAAAAGATGAAAAATGCACAAATGTCTGAGAGTTTGATGTAAATATTTTGGATGTGAGCGGCGGTCGCCATAGAAACCACGAAAACAGGCTCTATTTTACTACACAGAATATTCTCGTACTCAGAAGTCTAAAGTCTAAAGTCTCAACTCTAAAGTCTCAACTCTAAAGTGTAAAGTGTAAAGTTTATTTTGAGCTGGAGACGCACGGACCAGCGAACGTGTCGGTGTAAATAAGACGACGACTCGATGGTGAAAGTAGAAAATGTTTGTGTTTGTGTTTTTTGGGTTTTGGGTTTTGGGTTTTGGGTTTTTGGGGTTTTGGGTTTTGGGTTTTGGGTTTTGGGTTTTGGGTTTTGGACGCGTCGACGTTCGGTTCGTGTCTGTGTCGCTTTTGGCTTTTGGCTTTTCGCCGTTTGCACTTTTGGCTTTTCGTGTTTTGTAAAAGTTTCTTCTTTTTCTCTTTTGTTGTGAACGAAAATAAATCATCAGAACAAAAAACGGGTTCTTTTATTTTTCTTCAAAGACAACGAGACCGAGACCAAGACCAGACCAAGACCAAGACCAAGACCAGACCAGACCAAGACCAAGACCAAGACCAGACCAAGACCAAGACCAAGACCAAGACCAAGACCTAGACCAAGACCAAGACCAAGACCAGACCAAGACCAGAGACCTAGACCAGACCAAGACCAAGACCTAGACCAGACCAAGACTGAGACCAAGACCAAGACCAAGACCAAGACCTAGACCAAGACCTAGACCAAGACCTAGAGACCAAGACTGAGACCAAGACCAAGACCAAGACCAGACTAAGACTAGACCAGACCAGACCTAGACCAAGACCAAGACCTAGACCAAGACCAAGACTGAGACCAAGACCAAGACCAGACCAAGACCTAAGACCAGACCTGAGACCGAGACCTAGACCAAGACCAGACCAAGACTAAGACCAAGACTAGACCAGAGACCGACCAAGACCGAGACCTAGACCTAGACCAAGACCAGACCAAGACCTAGACCAGACCAAGACCAAGACCTAGACCAAGACCAAGACTGAGACCAAGACCAAGAGACCAAGACCAAGACCTAGACCAGACCAAGACTGAGACCAAGACCAAGACCAAGACCAAGACCAAGACCAAGACCAGACCAAGACCAAGACCGAGACCAAGACCAAGACCTAGACCAAGACCAGAAGCCAAGACCAGACCAAGACCAAGACCAAGACCAAGACCAAGACCAAGACCAAGACCAAGACCTAGACCAAGACCAAGACCAAGACCAAGACCAGACCAAGACCTAGACCAGACCAAGACCAAGACCGGAAGACCAAGACCAGAAGACCAAGACCAGACCAAGACCAAGACCAAGACCAAGACCACCAGACCAAGACCAAGACCAAGAAGACCAAGACCAAGACCAAGACCAAGACCAAGACCTAGACCAGACCAAGACCAGACCAAGACTGAGACCAAGACCAGACCAAGACCGAGACCAAGACCAGAAGACCCTAAGACCAAGACCAAGACCAAGACCAAGACCTGAGAGACCAAGACCAAGACAGACCAGACCAAGACCAAGACCAAGACCCACCAAGACCAAGACCAGACCAAGACCAAGACCAGACCAAGACAAGACCAAGACCAGAGACCAAGACCAGACCAAGACCAGACCAGACCAAGACCTAGACCAAGACCGAGACCAAGACCAAGACCAAGACCTAAGACCAAGACCAAGACCAAGACCAGACCGAGTCCAACACCTTCAAGACTGAGACCAGAGGGTGAATTTGTGGAACAACCTGAAAAACCTTCTCAGCTTCTAATGTGAGTGAAACATGCTGTGGCGCCTCCTGGTGTCGAAAACAACAAACCAAAAACAACAAACAACAAAACAACAACAACAAAAACAACAAAACAACAACAAAACAACAAAACAACAAAACAACAAAAAACAAAAAACAAAACAACAACAAACAACAAACAACAAACAACAAAACAACAAAACAACAAACAACAAACAACAAAACAAAACAACAAAACAAACAAAACAACAAAACAACAAAACAACAAAAACAAAAAACAACAAAACAACAAACAACAAAACAACAAAACAACAAAACAACAAAACAAACAAAAACAAACAAAAACAAAACAACAAAACAACAAAACAACAACAAAAACAACAACAACTAAACCAACAAAAAAAAAAAAAAAAACAACAAAAAAAAAAACAAACCAAAAAAAAAAACAAAAAAAAAAAAACATAATACATAAATATTATAATATATATGTATTATTATGTATGTATTATATATGCATAAATATTATAATATATATATAATTAATGCATAGTTTGCAACTATGGACGCAGAATCATTATGCACTAATATTGATCATAAAGATGGACTAATGACACTGGATCATTACCTCAACAAGAAGAGTTCAGGGACACTGCCCCCTGCTGGATTTATATTCAAACTAACTGAATTTACACTGAAAAATAACATCAGCAGCAACTATATAAACAACAACAAGCCACAGCTGGGAGCTTCACACCCAAATATGCAAATCTGAACAAGAAAACTATGTTCTGTCTGATGTGAACAAACCTGGAGATAAAATCCTGTGGTGGAGACGTTACATCGATGATGTTCTGCTTCTGTGGTCAGAGTCGGAACAAGAAAGAGTCAAACTGTTACAGATTCACTCTTTCTTGAATAATACAAATGTCAATATTAAACTCAGCCTGGACTATTCCTTATCAGAAATACATTTCTTAGATTTAAATATTTATAAGGACCTTGATGGGGATTTACACAGCACAATTTTCAGAAAAGTAACTGATCGAGATACAGTTTTAAAAGCAGAGAGTTTCCACCCCCACGGTTACTTCAGAATATCTCTTCTGTCAGTTTCAAAGACGACGGCCGATTTGTGACACTGAGTCTAACCCAAGATATGAATAGAAAAGAACTATTGACTCAGAAACCAAAGGAAACTGTGAGTCCAAATCAAGTGTATTTTGTAAGTGAATGTGGCAGTGAAGCAAAACGAATCAAACAAATCATCAAACAGAAGTGGAGCATATGAAGAAGTGACAGTGTCCAGAGAGACGCTCTCCCAGAGACGCTCACCATCAAGTTTAGAAAAGCCCAACGCTCAGTGATCGACGAGTGAACAGTTCTCTCCCTCCAGCCAAACAAAAGACATGGTTGGACACTGAGGCTGGTCCAGACGTGGGAACTGAACTGTGGGGATTATTTTCTGTGTTTTTAGTGTTTCTTTCATGTTTGTGTCATAAAGAGACGTCAGTGTCTGAACTTGAAAATGTCAGTGAGTTTGGGACATGTTCTGATGGACTTTGTGATGTAAACGAGACATAAAGTGGGAGCGTCTGGACTCTTGTCTGTGGTTCCAGTGTGGGTCAAACATCACTGTGAGTCGGTCAGTGTTTGGAGGAGATGGTGAGTGTGAAGCTGCTCTGCTGGACTGGGAGACGTGGAGACGCTGTGGGAATCAACTTGAATCAGACCTGCACCTGTGTGACCCAAGAAACACACATGTTTAACACCTGGAATCATCCTGGCTCTGTTTCAGGCTCTGTTCAGGCTCTTTTCAGGCTCTTTTCAGGCTCTGTTCAGGCTCTGTTCAGGCTCTGTTCAGGCTCTGTTCAGGCTCGTCCAGAAGAAGCTGACAGAACCTTTAGTGAACATGAACAACAGACGAACTCGTTCATGAGACCGAGACCGAGAAGACCGGACCAAGACCAGACCGAGACCGAGACCGAGACCAGACCGAGACCAAGACCAGACCAGACTGAGATCAGACTGACACCAGACCCAGACTTTTAAAGACCAACACCAGACCAAGTCTATTAAAGGTCAAGACCGAGACTTTTGAAATCCTCGAAACCTCCACGTGACAAACAGAAAATGTTGTGGAGCCAAAATGTTGAACTCGATTCTGCAAAATATTTATTATATTTGTTTATAAAATAATAATAATAAAAAAGTAGAAAACGTCAGAGCTGCGACGCTGCTCCGACTGAAAGAGAAAGAAAAGACACGAGGCAGAACTTTCCTCTGTAAACTCCCAGTGACGGTGTGTGGAGTTTAAAAACACGGTGGAGCGCCTCCTGTAACACCACACGATGACGTCACGTGGTGGGACGGAGTGTTTTCTCGTGTGGTTTGCGTGTGAAACGTGCGCGAGTGAAACGGAACACGGGCTCAACTCTGCGCGCGCGCGTGACGAAGAGGAGCGCGCCCATGAATAATGCACCGAGGAGCCCACGTGACCCTGTGCGTGCGCGCGCGTGCTGGTGAACCGGAAACGCTCGTGAGGATGCGCCCGTGTCATCCATCCCTCCATCCCTCCATCCGCCATCACCGCCGACACCGCCGACACCGCCGAGCTCTCCCCGCTCCGAGCTTCGCCGAGCCCCGCCGAGCCCCGCACCGAGCCTCGCCGAGCGCCGCCGAGCGCCGGCGCGCCCCGCGCTGCTCCGGAAACGCGACCGACTCACCGCGCTCATGGACGGCGTGGAGCTGCGGTGACGGCGGCGTGAAGAGCACAGAGAACCGGAGAGAACCAGAGAGAAACTGAGAGAAGAACAGAGACCGGACAGAAGAACGGACAGAGAGACCGGAGAAGAGAACCGGACAGAGAACCGGACAGAGAACCGGACAGGACCGGACAGAGAACCGGACAGAGAACGGACGGACAGAGGACCGGACAGAGGACCGGACAGAGGACCGGAGAAGGACCAGAGGACCAGAGAACCGGACAGAGAACCGGACAGAGGACCGGACAGAGGACTGGAGAGGACTGGACAGAGGACCGGACAGAGGACCGGACAGAGAACCAGAGAACCGGACAGGGACAGAGAACCGGACAGAGAACCGGACAGAGAACCGGACAGAGAACCGGACAGAGAACAGAGAACCGGACAGAGGACAGAGAACCGGACAGAGGACCGGACAGGAGCAGGGTCGTGTCTGGAGCTGTGGAGGATGCTCGGTTCGGTCCGGCCCGGTGGAGAACATGACGTAGACCACGTTCAGTCCAGACCAGGAGCAGGTTCTTTGTGAGTCCCGGAGCCCACGTCTCCGGTCTGGTCCGGTTTGGTCGTTGTCCGGTCTGGTCCGTCGTTTGGTCCGGTCCGGTCTGGTCCGGTCTGTTCCGGTCTGGTCCGGTCTGGTCCGGTCGGGAGGATGGGGGGTTCGGTGTCGTCCTGCTGCGTCTCGTCGAGCCCGAAGCTCCGGAGAAAAGCTCACTCCCGCCTCGAGTCGTGTCCCCGCGAGTCCGACCTGAGCCGAGACGACACGGTGTGCAGCCACCTGCAGCACATCAGCGACAGGAGCAC
>NW_026571095.1:37883802-37955350 GCF_026225935.1 Boleophthalmus pectinirostris | reverse complement strand
TCGTCTGCACCGAGTCATGGTCAAGAAACAAATAATGAAATGAGAGACAGAAAGAGGAGGGATGAAAAGGGGAGAGTTCATCTTTAGTCCAGGTTTAGTCCGGGTTTAGTCCAGGTTTAGTCTGGGTCTAGTCCTCCTTCAGGACTGGTTTTAATTCTAGTTTAGTCCAGGTTTAGTCCTGGTTTAGTTCCCAAATTTGTCTTTAGATTAGATTTTTGGAACAACAGCTTCTCAAAAGATGAAACCACCGACCTTTATTTGTCCAACACAAACGAGGAGACGAAACGAGGAGACGAAACGAGGAGACGAAACGAAACGAGGAGACGAAACGAGGAGACGAGTTCATCTTTAGTCCGGGTTTAGTCTGGTTTTATTCTACTTTAAGTCCTGTTTTTAATCTTAGTTTAGTGCTGATTTATTCCGGGTTTAGTCCTGGTTTAGTCCTGGTTCAGTCCTGGTTTAGTCCGGGTTTAGTCCTGGTTTAGTCCTGGTTCAGTCCTGTCCTGGTTTAGTTCTGTTTTTTAGAGGAGATTTTGACGTCGTTTCTCAGTCGTAAATATTCACAGTCGTTGTTCTCGTGCAGACGTTCGTTTCGTGCGTTTTGGTTCCGTCGCGTTGAGCCTCTGTCTCTGTTCTGACTTTTTGGGTTTTTTAAAGTGTTTTGAAGTGTTTTGTCCAGATCTCGGGGGGAGGGACTTTTTGATGCACAGAAACTCCAACAGTTTAAATGACTTCAGATCTGTACTTTTATCTTTGGTTTTACTCGGATACTTTCTGTTACTCGCTCAGTGTTTCTTAGACAAACTTTATTTCTGGAAACGTCCTGGACTCGTTGGTCGACGTTTATAAAAAAGAGTAAAAAATCAAACACTGAACTGGTTCCAGGGACCAGGTTCTGACTTTGTTTCTCAGATTAAATCGTCTGGTTTAGTTTCCAAATTTGGTTCATTTCATGTTTTTGTTGTTGTTTTTTGGAACTTGCAGCTTCTGAAAAGGTCAAACTCACCCACATTTCAACTGTTTTGTCCCGAACAAAAGAGGAAAAATCTCAGGAGATTAATATTATACTTATATTTTTATTAGTCCTGGTTTAGTCCGGGTTTAGTCCGGGTTTAGTCCTCCCTTTAGGACTGGTTTCAATCCTAATTTAGTCCTGTTTTTAATCCCAGTTTAATGTTTATTTAGTCCAGACTTAATCCTGGTTTAGTCCTCCTTGTAGGACCTTTTAAAATCCTAGTTTAGTTTAGTCCTAATTTAGTCCGTTTAGGTTTAGTCCGTTTAGGTTTAGTCCTGGTTTTTGGTTTAGTCCTGGTTTAGTCCTGGTTTAGACCTCCAGGTTTAGTTTAGTCCTGGTTTAGTCCTGGTTTAGTCCAGGTTAGTCCTGGTTTAGTTACCTGGTTTAGTCCTGGTTTAGTCCTGGTTTAGAACCTAGGTTTAGTCCTGGTTTTAGGTTTAGTCCTGGTTTAGTGGTTTAGTTCCAGGTTTAGTCCTGGTTTTAGTCCTCCAGGTTTAGTCCTGGTTTAGTCCAGGTTTAGTCCAGGTTTAGTCCAGGTTTAGTCCCCTGGTTTAGTCCTGGTTTAGTCCGGTTTAGTCCAGGTTTAGTCCTGGTTTAGTCCAGGTTTAGTTCCTGTTAGTTCCAGGTTTTAGTTTTTTAGATCATTTTTTAGCATCATTTTAGATTCCCTAAATTTGTCCGGTTTAGTGATTTGATTTTTGAACTACAGCTTCTGAAAAGATGAAACCAACACAAACGAGGAAAAAAATCTCGTCCCAGTTGAAAATGAGGAGGTTTTTTTTATTTTTTATTTTACTCTGGACGAGACGAGACTTGAACATCTTTTCCTAATTTATAAATTCCACAAATCACTTCCCAATTTTGGCGTTAAAATGTTTTTCTTTGATTTCGTGGTTTTGTTTTTGTTCTAGTTTTTGTTTCTGAACCGTAAAAGATGAAACTCCACGATTTTTAACCCATTTTTGTCCAGTCCAAATGTTCACTCTGTACGGGATGGTTTTTCTTTTGTGTTTACGATTTTGTCCCTCGTCCAAAAAACTTCAGACTAAAGTCGTTTAAACTCGCGTGGACGTTTCCGTTTTTCCAGTGCCGTGTTTTTTTATACATTTAAGCCGTCAGTGTTTCCAGCCTGGTGTTTTTTTGTGTGTTTTTTTGTGTGTTTTGTGGTTTTGTTGTGTTTTTTGGGTGTTCTGTCCTCGTGCACCAGGGCCACAGTCGCTCACGGTTCCTCGCGATTCGATACGATACTCGATACTCGATACGCGGCTCACGGTTTGATCAAAACGCAACGGCGACGACTCAAAAATCGCCCACGAAAGGAAAAGGAGAAAAAACGTGAAGATCGAACAAGATCCAAGTGTGATTTAGATCTGTTTCAGTAGTGTTATCAATCAGTGTATAGACCTGGTTTAGACCTGGTTTCCTGGTTTAGTCCTGGTTTACCTGGTTTACCTGTTTAGTCCTGTTTCTGGTTTAAGGACCTTGGTTTCCTGGTTTACCTGGTTTAACCTGGTTTAACCTAGCCTGTTTAGTCCTGGTTTACCTGGTTTTCCTGTTTACCTGGTTTAGTAGACCTGGTTTAGACCTGTTTACCTGGTTTTACCTGGTTTAGTCCTGGTTTAGTCCTGGTTTAGTCCTGGTTTAACCTGGTTTAGTCCTGGTTTAGACCTGGTTTAGACCTGGTTTATCCTGTTTACCTGGTAGACCTGGTTTAGTCCCTGGTTTAGACCTGGTTTAGTTTACCTGGTTTAGTCCTGGTTTAGTCCTGGTTTCCTGGTTTAGACCTGGTTTACCTGGTTTAGTCCTGGTTTAGACCTGGTTTAGACCTGGTTTAGTTTAGTCCTGGTTTAGTCCTAGACCTTTAGACCTGGTTTAGTCCTGTTTAGTCCTGGTTTAGACCTGGTTTAGACCTGGTTTAGACCTGGTTTAGACCTGTTTAGACCTGGTTTAGTCCTGGTTTAGACCTGGTTTACCTGGTTTAGACCTGTTTAGACCTGGTTTAGACCTGGTTTAGTCCTGGTTTAGACCTGGTTTTAGACCTGGTTTAGTCCTGGTTTAGACCTGGTTTAGTCCTGGTTTAGTCCTGGTTTAGTCCTGGTTTAGTCCTGGTTTAGTCTTGTTTAGTCCTGTTTAGTCCTGGTTTAGTCCTGGTTTAGTCCTGGTTTAGACCTGGTTTAGTCCTGGTTTAGTCCTGGTTGTCCTGTTTAGTCCTGGTTTAGTCCTGGTTTAGTCCTGTTTAGTCCTGGTTAGTCCTGGTTTAGTCCTGGTGTTTAGTCCTTTAGTTTAGTCCTGTTTAGTCCTTTAGTCCTGTTTAGTCCGTTATCCTTTTTTTCCATTTTCCATTTTTCATTTAAACACAAAATCGAAAAACTGAAAAATCGAATCATTATCTGTTTTTTTCATTTTGGTTTTGGAGACAAATAATGAAGAAAATTTATTGTTTTTTTTTTTCATTTTCTTATTTTTTGGTTTTATTTTGAAAAAACAAATGAACGAACGACACGGATTCTTAAGACAAACATCAACAACAACAAATGTGCGTCTCATTTGTTTAAATCCCGTCGCGTTTTTCGAAAAATGTCCAAAAAAAAACAGCAAACTGCAAAAAAACAACAAAATCTCCTGTGTTTTTTTGTTGTTTTTTTTTTTTTGCGTCAAAGCTGCAGATTCTGGAGTTTAAATCTGCACAAACACGTTCAGAAATGTCATTCTTATCTTTTTTTATTTTTAATTTTGTCAGTTCAGATTTCAGACTTTTTGCCGATTCGTCTTCAAATGTGAACTTTGACCGGAATATTCTGACTAAAACAATCATAATTTAACATTTTTTTCCAGATCGTTCAGTGTCGTTTGCGTCGATTTGACAGATTTCTCAGATGGAGTCGGTTTCGCTGTGGCCCTCGTTCACCAGCGCAGTTTTTTATTAATGAATCAAATTTAATCGTTTATTTTCTATTTGCACCGAAAGTCTCGTGATGCGACGTGTGCAAAGACTTTTTTTTTTTTTTTTTTAAAGATTTGTAAACCAACAGAACATTCACAGAGCATCTTTTATATAATGTGTGTTTTTAATTATAACTCAGGTCTTTTGCATTTCATTTGTTTTGCTTATTTTTCTACGGAATGTACAGAAAATGAAAAAGTTTTAGGAGGTAGAACGGAAAATGAAAAACCCACTACAGGAACGACGAAATGTGGTGAAAATAACAAGAATTATGAATATTTTATGTACATTTTTGTATTTTGTCTTTGTATTTTTGAAAGTATTTTTGACTGGTTTTAATTTTGTTGACGCTTTAGACTTTTTTTTTAACTTCTTCTGCGGTTTAGCTTTAAATAATTTTACGTACGGAAAGTGTAAACCAAATAAAATAATCTGTAAGAAAATCATAAAAACGTTTGAATTCATGTTTTAAATTCTAGTCTTTTGAAATGTCGAGAATCGAGCAAAGACGTCAAAGATGTTAAACCAAATCTTCACCGTCCTGCCTTAACGTTGTTGTTGTTCATGTTTTTGTTTTTGTTCTTGATGTGATTCCGATGTTTTTTCCTCGTCCCTTTTAATCCGAACGCCGCAGGAATCGCGTCGGGAAAAACTCTGCACATTTTGACCACTGTTTAAAAAAAAAAAAAAAAGTGCCTTTACCGTCACCGGAGCCACATTTACATTTCCAGCTGTGTTTGGATTTATTTATTGAATAAACTCACCCCAGTGTCTTTAAAACGTGTGTCAGAATTTAAATTTTCATTTCATATTTTCTAAAAAAACAAACAAAGGAAAACAAAAAGTGTTGTTGCTTGTTCTTTTTAAACAAATCATACATTTTAAATAAAAAGTGTAACATTGTCTTGATAAATGAACTTAAGTCTTTTTCTTCTTCCAGTTAAAGCCAAAAGTCTGAAAAATAAGTTTGATATTTTTTTCTTTTAATGTAATTACTTTAATTTTAATAATAATTTAAGTTAAAACGTTTACTGTCAATTCTTCAAAGATCATATAAAGAATCAAAATTGTGTTTCTCACTTTCCCAAATCTCACGGTGCCAAATTTCTTGTGATATTTTGAGCTGGGAAACTTTTTTTTACTTTTAAAATACTTTAACAAGATTTTGGTGTAAATTATTTCCATCATAATCCCAAGAATTCAAGTAAAAACATGTTTCTTCATGTTGTCTGCGCTGAAATGAATCATGGGAAATGTAGTTCCTGATGTTTTTAAGCTGTTGCTTCTATAAAAAAATAAAAAAAACATTTAAGCAAAGGAACTTGTAATTTGAAGTATTGTGACAGCCCACGATATTATTGCAACTTTTGATGATATATTACGATATTTTGGTTAATGTTACATCCCTAGTAATTAATAAATAAATAAATAATAAATGGTACAAAAGGCATGTAGTAAAGTAAAGTCTGTTCTGAGGGTCAGGGAGGTTCTGTGTCCAAGTGTTACTTAAAGAGTTTAGAATTTGGGGAGTTTAATCATTATTATTAATACTACAAGTTTACTTTTTTTTTTTTTTATTTACAATTTGTCAAGTTTGAGGGACCACAACAAGACCCAACTAAATACAAAACTAACACGCATACAAAATATTATAATAAAATAATAATAAAATAAAGAGGTGTGTGTGTGTTTGCATATGTGTATTTATAATTTTAAGGTTGTCAAATCAAATTTACATTTACATATTTTCTATTCTCTTATATCTTTCGTTCGTTTGTTTTTGGCCCAAAATGCGTCACATTAAACAAACATTTACATACACATATATTTTATCATTGTCCAACAGTGTCATGTTCTTGTTTTACTGTGTTTTGTCCAAATGGGGTTTTGCCACAGTCCATGGGTCAACAGTCTGTTTGTTTTCTGAGCAGCTCCATTGAAATTCAACCCAAAAAGTTTTTGTACCAGAGTTTAGAATTTGGGGAGTTTAATAATAATTAATACTCCCAATTTACTTTTAAAATTTAAAAATTTCCAGTAATTTGTATTTTATTCATCTTCAATCTTTTTATTTTTTTCAGTTAAACGAATGTAATAAAAAAATAAATAAAACACCGTTTTTTGGTTTATTTTTCTATCTATACAGCCTAAATTTTCTTAACCAATCACGTTGCTTGTTTCCCCGTTAGTCCCGCCCCCCGTCCTCCTGCTCGCGCTGTGATTGGCTGAGTCCGCGGTCTCTTTCCCACAGTAAAGTTGTTAACCCCAGACGCGCTCGGACACGGAGCAGCTCCTGACCCGCTCCTCCCGGACTCTCCTCCGCCCCTGCCCGCCTCCTCACGCCCGGGACCCCGCACCGGGACCCCGCACCGGGACCCCGCTCCTCCCCCGGCTCCGTCCCTCCGCTCGCGTCCCCGGTGCGTGTGTCGTGTGTCCGGGTCCCTCATCTCGGCTCTCGGCTCTCGGCTCTGCCTCCTCCTCGCTCCGTCGTGTTGTGTCGTGTTTTCTCTTGTGACTTTGCAGAAATGTCCCGGACGGAGCTTTAATCCCGAGGAGCGGCTCGAAGCCCCCGGAGCCCCCGGAGCGACCGGAGCGACCGGAGCAGGTACGGCGAGTCTCGGATCACATGTTCGGTCCAGAAAAGGTCAGGGGTGGACATGGCTCCGCGTAAACACCGTTTACAAATGTCCAAGTCCCTCCAAGTGCTTCTTACTGAAGTCCTGCTCTGGTCCTGGTCGAGTCCCGGCTCGGTCCTGGTTGAGTCCTGCTTGAGACCTACTTTAGACCTGGTTTAGACCTGGTTTAGTTCTAGTTGAGTCCTGTTGCTGTCGTGTTTTCGCTTGTGACTTTGCATAAATGTCCCACGGATCAAACTCGCAGCTCGAGCCTCGACACGCGCTTCTTTACATTTTTACACATTTCACACATTTTCAGAATCGTTTTTATTTTCATTTTATTCTTTTTTTATTTTATTTTTTTTCAAGTGGAATTGACAAAGGAGCTCCCACACTGGACTGGGTTTTTTTAGTCCTGTTTAGTCCTGGTTTAGTCCTGGTTTAGTCCTGGTTTAGTCCTTTTAGTTGGTTTAGTCCTGGTTTAGTCCTGGTTTAGTCCTGGTTGGTTAGTCCTGTTTAGTCCTGGTTTAGTCCTGGGTTAGTCCTGGTTTAGTCCTGGTTTAGTCCTGGTTAGTCCTGGTTTAGTCCTGGTTTAGTACCTGGTTTAGTCCTGGTTTAGTCCTGGGTTAGTCCTGGTTTAGTCCTGGGTTTAGTCCTGTTTAGTCCTGGTTTAGTCCTGGTTTAGTCCTGGTTTAGTTTAGTCCTGGTTTAGTCCTTTAGTCCTGGTTTAGTCCTGGGGTTTAGTCCCTGGTTTAGTCCTGGTTTAGTCCTGTTTGTTTAGGTTTAGTCCTGGTTCAGTCCTGGTTTAGTCCTGGTTTAGTCCTGGTTTAGTCCTGGGTTTAGTTCCTGGTTTAGTCCCTGGTTTAGTCCTGGTTTAGTCCTGGTTTAGTCCTGGTTTTAGTCCTGGTTTAGTCCAGTCCTGGTTTAGTCCTGGTTTAGTCCTGGTTTAGTCCTGGGTTTAGTCCTGGTTTAGTCCTGGTTTAGTCCTGGTTTAGTCCTGGTTTAGTCCTGGTTTAGTCCTGGTTTAGTCCTGGTTTAGTCCTGGTTAGTCCTGGTTTATTAGTCTGGTTTAGTCCTGGTTTAGTCCTGGTTTAGTCCCGGTTCAGTCCCGGTTCAGTCCCGGTTCAGTCCCGGTTTAGTCCTGGTTTAGTCCTGGTTTTTGTTGGTCTCCTTGTTTTCGTCTTGTCCTGGTTGAGCACCTCTGTGGTCTTTGTTTAGTTCTGATCAAGTCTTAAGACTTTTGGTTTAGTCCTGGTCTCGGACCTGGTTTGGGTCCTGTTTTAGGTCCTTTTTTAGGTCCTGGGTTCGATTCTAATTTGGGTTCTGGTTCCTGGTTTAGGTCCTGGTTTTAGGTTTAGGTCCTGTTTAGTTTAGGTCCTGGTTTAGGTTCTGGTTTGGGTCCTGGTTTAGTCCTGGGTTTTAGAGTTTGGGTTTAAAGAGTCTTTCGGTTTAATCCTTAAAACTCTGAAAATGTCAAACCTCAGGACCGAGAGTCTTCCCGTTTTTCCCGTGTCTCTAAACCAGGACTAAAAATAGGTCTAAACCCAAAGACTCTAAAACCCAAAGACTCTAAAACCCAAAGACTCTAAAACCCAAAGACTCTAAAACCCCAAAGACTCTAAAACCCCAAAGACTCTAAAACCCCAAAGACTCTAAAACCCAAAGACTCTAAAACCCAAAGACTCTAAAACCCCAAAGACTCTAAAACCCCAAAGACTCTAAAACCCCAAAGACTCTAAAACCCCAAAGACTCTAAAACCCAAAGACTCTAAAACCCAAAGACTCTAAAACCCAAAGACTCTAAAAACCCAAAGACTCTAAAACCCAAAGACTCTAAAACCCAAAGACTCTAAAACCCCAAAGACTCTAAAAACCCCAAAGACTCTAAAACCCCAAAGACTCTAAAACCCCAAAGACTCTAAAACCCCAAAGACTCTAAAACCCCAAGACTCTAAAACCCAAAGACTCTAAAACCCCAAAGACTCTAAAACCCCAAAGACTCTAAAACCCCAAAGACTCTAAAAACCCAAGACTCTAAAAACCCCAAAGACTCTAAAACCAAAGACTCTAAAACCCCAAAGACTCTAAAACCCCAAAGACTCTAAAACCCCAAAGACTCTAAAACCCCAAAGACTCTAAAACCCCCAAAGACTCTAAAACCCCAAAGACTCTAAAACCCAAAGACTCTAAAACCCAAAGACTCTAAAAACCCCAAAGACTCTAAAACCCAAAGACTCTAAAACCCCAAAGACTCTAAAAACCCCCAAAAGACTCTAAAACCCAAAGACTCTAAAACCCCAAAGACTCTAAAACCCCAAAGACTCTAAAACCCCAAAGACTCTAAAACCCCAAAGACTCTAAAACCCAAAGACTCTAAAACCCCCTCTAAAAAAAGACTCTAAAACCCAAAGACTCTAAAACCCCAAAGACTCTAAAACCAAAGACTCTAAAAACCCAAAGACTCTAAAAACCCAAAGACTCTAAAACCCCAAAGACTCTAAAACCCAAAGACTCTAAAACCCAAAGACTCTAAAACCCCAAAGACTCTAAAACCCAAAGACTCTAAAACCCAAAGACTCTAAAACCCAAAGACTCTAAAACCCCAAAGACTCTAAAACCCCAAAGACTCTAAACCCAAAGACTCTAAAACCCCAAAGACTCTAAAACCCCAAAGACTCTAAAACCCCAAAGACTCTAAAACCCCAAAGACTCTAAAACCCCAAAGACTCTTAAAACCCCAAAGACTCTAAAACCCCAAAGACTCTAAACCCCAAGACTCTAAAACCCCAAGACTCTAAAACCCCAAAGACTCTAAAACCCCAAGACTCTAAAACCCCCAAGACTCTAAAACCCCCAAGACCAAAGACTCTAAAACCCCCAAGACTCTAAAACCCCCAAGACTCTAAAACCCAAGACTCTAAAAACCCCAAGACTCTAAAACCCCCAAGACTCTAAAACCCCCAAGACTCTAAAACCCCAAAGACTCTAAAAACCCAAAGACTCTAAAACCCCAAAGACTCTAAAACCCAAAGACTCTAAAACCCCAAAGACTCTAAAAGATTTAACACGACTTTTAGTGTCGGACATGATTTATTTTTAATTGAACTGAATCAAGTCAATTAGAAATGTCGTATGTATCGTATCGAGATGCGTATCGTTTCGTGGCCTGTGTATCGAGGTCGGTATCGGATCGGCAGCTTCTGAACGATCCACGGCCGTATTGATTCACCGCCACAAACCCAGTTCCAGTTTTTAATTTTGAAACTCTGGTCACCCCACACAAGGACATTTTTGCAGGGCTCCCACGGTCATGGAAATCCTTGAAAAGTCATGGAAATTGAAGTTCTGTTGAGCCTCTTCTGATTATTTCTGCCCGTTGTTCAAAAACTATAATCCCAAACCAGAAGGTGAGAGGAAAGATTTAAACAATTCAGATTTACACTAAAGGTGCTGGAAAGTCATGGAAAAGTTTTGAAATTTCATCAGTGAAAAAGAGCGGGAAACCTGTTTTTGAGATGAAGACTGTGGTTTTCTGGTTTTGGTCACAGTTTTACTTTTACACTTTTTGGAGTTAAACAGTATTTTACTATTTATAAGAAAAACAACAAGTATTTAAATTTTAAGACAAATTCTTACATAATAAAATTCCACATTATGAAATTAAACATGATCTTATATTTATTTAATCACAGGTAGAACAGAACCTAAACCAGAATCTAAACCAGAACCTAAACCGGGACCTAAACCAGGACCCAACCCAGGACCCAAACTAAGACGAAACCAGAACCCAGACTAGAATCCAAGCCAGGCCCTAAACCTGGACTAAACCAGGTCAAAACTGGGACTAAACCTCAAAAATCCCTAGAAAAGCCGATGTTCTGACTGTGAGCGGCGTCGCCTCTCCACAGATCTGACCTTGTGACTTGGTCTGGTTTGGTCTCCATGGAGATAGAAGCTTTTAAAGCCACACTGTGAAACATTCCAGACAAAGCAATAAAAAAGCATCTCTGTTTAGGCCTGAACGATTTCAAGAAAAAAATGAAATTGCAATTTTTCTGGCAGATGTTGAGATTTCGATTTCATCCACCAAGTTTTAGTTTTAGTTTTAGTTTTAGTTTTAGTTTTAGTTTTAGTTTTAGTTTTAGTGAACATCTGCAAACATCACAGAAACTCACATCGCACCAGAACCGACGATTTGACGCTGGATCCTTTGTTTACGTTTTACAGAAACTAAACGTTAAACCACATGACTCATTTGCATAAATTATAATCTGTGATAAAAACAGTTGTTTCTTGTGTCTGATGTGGTTCAGTTTGTGTTGAACTAAAGGACACAGAGACTCAGTGGAATATGAGTGTTCTCTCTGTGACAGAGGGGTGTTCTCTCTGTGTGACAGAGGGGTGTTCTCTCTGTGACAGAGGGGTGTTCTCTCTGTGACAGAGGGGTGTTCTCTCTCTGTGTCAGAGGGGTGTTCTCCTCTGTGACAGGGGTGTTCTCTCTGTGTCAGAGGGGTGTTCTTCTCTGTGTCAGAGGGGTGTTCTCTCTGTGTGACAGAGGGTGTTCTCTCTGTGTCAGAGGGGTGTTCTCTGTGTCAGGGGTGTTCTCTCTGTGACAGAGGGGTGTTCTCTCTCTGTGTGACAGAGGGGTGTTCTCTCTGTGTCAGAGGGGTGTTCTCTCTGTGTCAGAGGGGTGTTCTCTCTGTGACAGAGGGGTGTTCTCTCTGTGTGTCAGAGGGGTGTTCTCTCTGTGTGACAGAGGGGTGTTTTCTCTCTGTGTGACAGAGGGGTGTTCTCTCTGTGTCAGAGAGGGTGTTCTCTCTGTGTGACAGAGGGGTGTTCTCTCTGTGTGACAGAGGGGTGTGTTCTCTCTGTGTCAGAGGGGTGTTCTCTCTGTGTGACAGAGGGGTGTTCTCTCTGTGTCAGAGGGGTGTTCTCTCTGTGTGTCAGAGGGGTGTTCTCTCTGTGTCAGAGGGGTGTTCTCTCTGTGTCAGAGGGGTGTTCTCTCTGTGTCAGAGGGGTGTTCTCTCTCTGTGACAGAGGGGTGTTCTCTCTGTGACAGAGGGGTGTTCTCTCTGTGTCAGAGGGGTGTTCTCTCTGTGTGTCAGAGGGGTGTTCTCTCTGTGACAGAGGGGTGTTCTCTCTGTGTGACAGAGGGGTGTTCTCTCTGTGACAGAGGGGTGTTCTCTCTGTGTCAGAGGGGTGTTCTCTCTGTGTGTCAGAGGGGTGTTCTCTCTGTGTGACAGAGGGGTGTTCTCTCTGTGTGACAGAGGGGTGTTCTCTCTCTGTGACAGAGGGGTGTTCTCTCTGTGATCAGAGGGGTGTTCTCTCTGTGTCAGAGGGGTGTTCTCTCTGTGTGACAGAGGGGTGTTCTCTCTGTGTGACAGAGGGGTGTTCTCTCTGTGTCAGAGGGGTGTTCTCTCTGTGTGTCAGAGGGGTGTTCTCTCTGTGTCAGAGGGGTGTTCTCTCTGTGTCAGAGGGGTGTTCTCTCTGTGTCAGAGGGGTGTTCTCTCTGTGTCAGAGGGGTGTTCTCTCTGTGTCAGAGGGGTGTTCTCTCTGTGTCAGAGGGGTGTTCTCTCTGTGTCAGAGGGGTGTTCTCTCTGTGTCAGAGGGGTGTTCTCTCTGTGTCAGAGGGGTGTTCTCTCTGTGTCAGAGGGTGTTCTCTCTCTGTGACAGAGGGGTGTTCTCTCTCTGTGACAGAGGGGTGTTCTCTCTGTGTGTCAGAGGGGTGTTCTCTCTCTGTGACAGAGGGGTGTTCTCTCTGTGTGACAGAGGGGTGTTCTCTCTGTGTCAGAGGGGTTTCTCTCTGTGTCAGAGGGGTGTTCTCTCTGTGTCAGAGGGGTGTTCTCTCTCTGTGTCAGAGGGGTGTTCTCTCTGTGTCAGAGGGGTGTTCTCTCTCTGTGACAGAGGGGTGTTCTCTCTGTGTGACAGAGGGGTGTTCTCTCTGTGTCAGAGGGGTGTTCTCTCTCTGTGTCAGAGGGGTGTTCTCTCTGTGTGACAGAGGGGTGTTCTCTCTGTGTGACAGAGGGGTGTTCTCTCTGTGACAGAGGGGTGTTCTCTCTGTGTCAGAGGGGTGTTCTCTCTGTGTGACAGAGGGGTGTTCTCTCTCTGTGTCAGAGGGGTGTTCTCTCTGTGTGTCAGAGGGGTGTTCTCTCTGTGTGACAGAGGGGTGTTCTCTCTGTGTGACAGAGGGGTGTTCTCTCTGTGACAGAGGGGTGTTCTCTCTGTGTCAGAGGGGTGTTCTCTCTGTGTCAGAGGGGTGTTCTCTCTGTGTGACAGAGGGGTGTTCTCTCTGTGTGACAGAGGGGTGTTCTCTCTGTGTCAGAGGGGTGTTCTCTCTCTGTGTCAGAGGGGTGTTCTCTCTGTGTGACAGAGGGGTGTTCTCTCTCTGTGTCAGAGGGGTGTTCTCTCTGTGTGTCAGAGGGGTGTTCTCTCTGTGTGACAGAGGGGTGTTCTCTCTGTGTCAGAGGGTGTTCTCTCTGTGTGACAGAGGGGTGTTCTCTCTGTGTGACAGAGGGGTGTTCTCTCTGTGTGTCAGAGGGGTGTTCTCTCTGTGACAGAGGGGTGTTCTCTCTGTGTGTCAGAGGGGTGTTCTCTCTGTGTGACAGAGGGGTGTTCTCTCTGTGTGACAGAGGGGTGTTCTCTCTGTGTGACAGAGGGGTGTTCTCTCTGTGTGACAGAGGGGTGTTCTCTCTGTGACAGAGGGGTGTTCTCTCTGTGTGACAGAGGGGTGTTCTCTCTGTGTGACAGAGGGGTGTTCTCTCTGTGACAGAGGGGTGTTCTCTCTGTGTGACAGAGGGGTGTTCTCTCTGTGTGTCAGAGGGGTGTTCTCTCTGTGACAGAGGGGTGTTCTCTCTGTGTGACAGAGGGGTGTTCTCTCTCTGTGTCAGAGGGGTGTTCTCTCTGTGTCAGAGGGGTGTTCTCTCTGTGTGACAGAGGGGTGTTCTCTCTGTGACAGAGGGGTGTTCTCTCTGTGTCAGAGGGGTGTTCTCTCTGTGTCAGAGGGGTGTTCTCTCTGTGTGACAGAGGGGTGTTCTCTCTCTGTGTCAGAGGGGTGTTCTCTCTGTGTGTCAGAGGGGTGTTCTCTCTGTGTGACAGAGGGTGTTCTCTCTCTGTGACAGAGGGGTGTTCTCTCTGTGTGTCAGAGGGGTGTTCTCTCTGTGTCAGAGGGGTGTTCTCTCTGTGACAGAGGGGTGTTCTCTCTGTGACAGAGGGGTGTTCTCTCTGTGACAGAGGGGTGTTCTCTCTGTGTGTCAGAGGGGTGTTTCTCTGTGTGACAGAGGGGTGTTCTCTCTGTGACAGAGGGGTGTTCTCTCTGTGTGACAGAGGGGTGTTCTCTCTGTGTGACAGAGGGGTGTTCTCTCTGTGACAGAGGGGTGTTCTCTCTGTGTGACAGAGGGGTGTTCTCTCTGTGTGTCAGAGGGGTGTTCTCTCTGTGTGACAGAGGGGTGTTCTCTCTGTGTGACAGAGGGGTGTGCTCTCTCTGTGACAGAGGGGTGTTCTCTCTGTGTGACAGAGGGGTGTTCTCTCTCTGTGACAGAGGGGTGTTCTCTCTGTGACAGAGGGGTGTTCTCTCTGTGTGACAGAGGGGTGTTCTCTCTCTGTGACAGAGGGGTGTTCTCTCTGTGACAGAGGGGTGTTCTCTCTGTGACAGAGGGGTGTTCTCTCTGTGTGTCAGAGGGGTGTTCTCTCTGTGTGACAGAGGGGTGTTCTCTCTGTGTGACAGAGGGGTGTTCTCTCTGTGTGACAGAGGGGTGTTCTCTCTGTGTGACAGAGGGGTGTTCTCTCTCTGTGTGACAGAGGGGTGTTCTCTCTGTGTGACAGAGGGGTGTTCTCTCTCTGTGTGACAGAGGGGTGTTCTCTCTGTGTGTCAGAGGGGTGTTCTCTCTGTGTCAGAGGGGTGTTCTCTCTGTGTGACAGAGGGGTGTTCTCTCTCTGTGACAGAGGGGTGTTCTCTCTGTGTGACAGAGGGGTGTTCTCTCTGTGTCAGAGGGGTGTTCTCTCTGTGACAGAGGGTGTTTCTCTCTGTGTGACAGAGGGGTGTTCTCTCTGTGTCAGAGGGGTGTTCTCTCTGTGTCAGAGGGGTGTTCTCTCTGTGTGTCAGAGGGGTGTTCTCTCTGTGTGACAGAGGGGTGTTTCTCTCTGTGAGGGGTGTTTCTCTCTGTGTGACAGAGGGGTGTTCTCTCTGTGTCAGAGGGGTGTTCTCTCTGTGTGTCAGAGGGGTGTTCTCTCTGTGTGACAGAGGGGTGTTCTCTCTGTGTCAGAGGGGTGTTCTCTGTGTGACAGAGGGGTGTTCTCTCTGTGTGACAGAGGGGTTTTCTCTCTGTGTGACAGAGGGGGTGTTCTCTCTGTGTGTCAGAGGGGTGTTCTCTCTGTGTGACAGAGGGGTGTTTCTCTCTGTGTGACAGAGGGGTGTTCTCTCTGTGACAGAGGGGTGTTCTCTCTGTGTGACAGAGGGTGTTCTCTCTCTGTGTCAGAGGGGTGTTCTCTCTGTGACAGAGGGGTGTTTCTCTCTCTGTGTGTCAGAGGGGTGTTCTCTCTGTGTGTCAGAGGGGTGTTCTCTCTGTGACAGAGGGGTGTTCTCTCTCTGTGTCAGAGGGGTGTTCTCTCTGTGTGACAGAGGGGTGTTCTCTCTGTGACAGAGGGGTGTTCTCTCTGTGTGTCAGAGGGGTGTTCTCCTCTGTGACAGAGGGGTGTTCTCTCTGTGACAGAGGGGTGTTCTCTCTGTGACAGAGGGTGTTCTCTCTGTGTCAGAGGGGTGTTCTCTCTCTGTGTCAGAGGGGTGTTCTCTCTGTGTCAGAGGGGTGTTCTCTCTGTGTGACAGAGGGGTGTTCTCTCTGTGTGACAGAGGGGTGTTCTCTCTGTGACAGAGGGGTGTTCTCTCTGTGTCAGAGGGGTGTTCTCTCTGTGACAGAGGGGTGTTCTCTCTGTGACAGAGGGTGTTCTCTCTGTGTGACAGAGGGGTGTTCTCTCTGTGACAGAGGGGTGTTCTCTCTGTGACAGAGGGTGTTCTCTCTGTGACAGAGGGTGTCTCTCTGTGTGTCAGAGGGGTGTTCTCTCTGTGACAGAGGGGTGTTCTCTCTGTGTGACAGAGGGGTGTTCTCTCTGTGACAGAGGGGTGTTCTCTCTGTGTGTCAGAGGGGTGTTCTCTCTCTGTGACAGAGGGGTGTTCTCTCTGTGTCAGAGGGGTGTTCTCTCTGTGACAGAGGGGTGTTCTCTCTGTGTGACAGAGGGGTGTTCTCTCTGTGTGACAGAGGGGTGTTCTCTCTGTGTGACAGAGGGGTGTTCTCTCTGTGTGACAGAGGGGTGTTCTCTCTGTGTCAGAGGGGTGTTCTCTCTGTGTGACAGAGGGGTGTTCTCTCTGTGTGACAGAGGGGTGTTCTCTCTGTGTGTCAGAGGGGTGTTCTCTCTGTGTGTCAGAGGGGTGTTCTCTCTGTGTGACAGAGGGGTGTTCTCTCTGTGTGACAGAGGGGTGTTCTCTCTGTGTGACAGAGGGGTGTTCTCTCTGTGACAGAGGGGTGTTCTCTCTGTGTGACAGAGGGGTGTTCTCTCTGTGTGACAGAGGGGTGTTCTCTCTGTGTGTCAGAGGGGTGTTCTCTCTGTGTGACAGAGGGGTGTTCTCTCTGTGTGACAGAGGGGTGTTCTCTCTCTGTGACAGAGGGGTGTTTCTCTCTGTGACAGAGGGGTGTTCTCTCTGTGTCAGAGGGGTGTTCTCTCTGTGTCAGAGGGGTGTTTCTCTCTGTGTGACAGAGGGGTGTTCTCTCTGTGTCAGAGGGGGTGTTCTCTCTGTGTCAGAGGGGTGTTCTCTCTGTGTCAGAGGGGTGTTCTCTCTGTGTGACAGAGGGGTGTTCTCTCTCTGTGTCAGAGGGTGTTCTCTCTGTGTGTCAGAGGGGTGTTCTCTCTGTGTGACAGAGGGGTGTTCTCTCTCTGTGTCAGAGGGGTGTTCTCTCTGTGTGTCAGAGGGGTGTTCTCTCTGTCTCTGTGTCAGAGGGGTGTTCTCTCTGTGACAGAGGGGTGTTCTCTCTGTGTGACAGAGGGGTGTTCTCTCTGTGTGACAGAGGGGTGTTTCTCTCTGTGTGACAGAGGGGTGTTCTCTCTGTGTGTGACAGAGGGGTGTTCTCTCTGTGTGTCAGAGGGGTGTTCTCTCTGTGTCAGAGGGGTGTTCTCTCTGTGTGTCAGAGGGGTGTTCTCTCTGTGTCAGAGGGGTGTTCTCTCTGTGACAGAGGGGTGTTCTCTCTGTGACAGAGGGGTGTTCTCTCTGTGACAGAGGGGGTGTTCTCTCTGTGACAGAGGGGTGTTCTCTCTGTGTCAGAGGGGTGTTCTCTCTGTGTGTCAGAGGGGTGTTCTCTCTGTGTGACAGAGGGGTGTTCTCTCTGTGACAGAGGGGTGTTCTCTCTGTGTGACAGAGGGGTGTTCTCTCTGTGTGACAGAGGGGTGTTCTCTCTGTGACAGAGGGGTGTTCTCTCTGTGTGACAGAGGGGTGTTCTCTCTGTGTGTCAGAGGGGTGTTCTCTCTGTGTGACAGAGGGGGTGTTCTCTCTGTGTGACAGAGGGTGTTCTCTCTCTGTGACAGAGGGGTGTTCTCTCTGTGTGACAGAGGGGTGTTCTCTCTCTGTGTGACAGAGGGGTGTTCTCTCTGTGACAGAGGGGGTGTTCTCTCTGTGTGACAGAGGGGTGTTCTCTCTGTGACAGAGGGGTGTTCTCTCTGTGTCAGAGGGGTGTTCTCTCTGTGTGTCAGAGGGGTGTTCTCTCTGTGACAGAGGGGTGTTTCTCTCTGTGACAGAGGGTGTTTCTCTCTGTGTGACAGAGGGGTGTTCTCTCTGTGACAGAGGGGTGTTCTCTCTGTGTGTCAGAGGGGTGTTCTCTCTCTGTGTCAGAGGGGTGTTCTCTCTGTGTGACAGAGGGGTGTTCTCTCTGTGTGACAGAGGGGTGTTCTCTCTGTGTGACAGAGGGGTGTTCTCTCTGTGTCAGAGGGGTGTTCTCTCTGTGTGACAGAGGGTGTTCTCTCTGTGTGTGTCAGAGGGGTGTTTCTCTCTGTGTGACAGAGGGGTGTTCTCTCTGTGACAGAGGGTGTTCTCTCTGTGTGACAGAGGGGTGTTCTCTCTCTGTGACAGAGGGGTGTTCTCTCTGTGTGTGACAGAGGGGTGTTCTCTCTCTGTGTCAGAGGGGTGTTCTCTCTCTGTGTGACAGAGGGGTGTTCTCTCTCTGTGACAGAGGGGTGTTCTCTCTGTGTGACAGAGGGGTGTTCTCTCTGTGTGACAGAGGGGTGTTCTCTCTGTGACAGAGGGGTGTTCTCTCTGTGACAGAGGGGTGTTCTCTCTGTGTGACAGAGGGGTGTTCTCTCTGTGACAGAGGGGTGTTCTCTCTGTGACAGAGGGGTGTTCTCTCTGTGACAGAGGGGTGTTCTCTCTGTGTCAGAGGGGTGTTCTCTCTGTGACAGAGGGGTGTTCTCTCTGTGTGACAGAGGGGTGTTCTCTCTGTGACAGAGGGGTGTTCTCTCTGTGTGACAGAGGGGTGTTCTCTCTCTGTGACAGAGGGGTGTTCTCTCTGTGTGACAGAGGGGTGTTCTCTGTGACAGAGGGTGTTTCTCTCTGTGTGACAGAGGGGTGTTCTCTCTGTGTCAGAGGGGTGTTCTCTCTGTGTGTCAGAGGGGTGTTCTCTCTGTGTGACAGAGGGGTGTTCTCTCTGTGACAGAGGGGTGTTCTCTCTGTGTGACAGAGGGGTGTTCTCTCTGTGTGTCAGAGGGGTGTTCTCTCTGTGTGTCAGAGGGGTGTTCTCTCTCTGTGTCAGAGGGGTGTTCTCTCTGTGACAGAGGGGTGTTCTCTCTCTGTGACAGAGGGGTGTTCTCTCTGTGTGACAGAGGGGTGTTCTCTCTGTGACAGAGGGGTGTTCTCTCTGTGACAGAGGGGGTGTTCTCTCTGTGTGACAGAGGGGTGTTCTCTCTGTGACAGAGGGGGGGTTCTCTCTGTGTGACAGAGGGGTGTTCTCTCTGTGTCAGAGGGGTGTTCTCTCTGTGTGTCAGAGGGGTGTTCTCTCTGTGACAGAGGGGTGTTCTCTCTGTGTGACAGAGGGGTGTTCTCTCTGTGACAGAGGGGTGTTCTCTCTGTGTGTCAGAGGGGTGTTCTCTCTCTGTGTCAGAGGGGTGTTCTCTCTGTGTCAGAGGGGTGTTCTCTCTCTGTGACAGAGGGGTGTTCTCTCTGTGTGACAGAGGGGTGTTCTCTCTGTGACAGAGGGGTGTTCTCTCTGTGTGACAGAGGGGTGTTCTCTCTGTGTCAGAGGGTGTTCTCTCTCTGTGTCAGAGGGGTGTTCTCTCTGTGTGACAGAGGGGTGTTCTCTCTGTGTGACAGAGGGGTGTTCTCTCTCTGTGTGTCAGAGGGGTGTTCTCTCTGTGTGTCAGAGGGGTGTTCTCTCTGTGTGACAGAGGGGTGTTCTCTCTGTGTGACAGAGGGGTGTTCTCTCTGTGTGACAGAGGGGTGTTCTCTCTGTGACAGAGGGGTGTTCTCTCTGTGACAGAGGGGTGTTCTCTCTGTGTGACAGAGGGGTGTTCTCTCTGTGTGTCAGAGGGGTGTTCTCTCTGTGTGACAGAGGGGTGTTCTCTCTGTGACAGAGGGGTGTTCTCTCTGTGACAGAGGGGTGTTCTCTCTGTGTGTCAGAGGGGTGTTCTCTCTGTGTCAGAGGGTGTTCTCTCTGTGTCAGAGGGGTGTTCTCTCTCTGTGTGACAGAGGGGTGTTCTCTCTGTGTGTGACAGAGGGGTGTTTCTCTCTGTGTCAGAGGGGTGTCTCTCTCTGTGTCAGAGGGGTGTTTCTCTCTGTGTGACAGAGGGGTGTTCTCTCTGTGTGTCAGAGGGGTGTTCTCTCTGTGTGTCAGAGGGGTGTTCTCTCTGTGTGACAGAGGGGTGTTCTCTCTCTGTGACAGAGGGGTGTTCTCTCTGTGTGTCAGAGGGGTGTTCTCTCTGTGTGACAGAGGGGTGTTCTCTCTGTGACAGAGGGGTGTTCTCTCTGTGACAGTGTGTCAGAGGGGTGTTCTCTCTGTGTGACAGAGGGGTGTTCTCTCTGTGTGTCAGAGAGGGGTGTTCTCTCTGTGTGTGACAGAGGGGTGTTCTCTCTCTGTCAGAGGGGTGTTCTCTCTGTGTGTCAGAGGGGTGTTCTCTCTGTGTCAGAGAGGGTGTTCTCTCTGTGTCAGAGGGGTGTTCTCTCTGTGTGACAGAGGGGTGTTTCTCTCTGTGACAGAGGGGTGTTCTCTCTCTGTGTCAGAGGGTGTTCTCTCTGTGTGACAGAGGGGTGTTCTCTCTGTGACAGAGGGGGTGTTCTCTCTGTGACAGAGGGGTGTTCTCTCTGTGTGTCAGAGGGGTTTCTCTCTGTGTGACAGAGGGGTGTTCTCTCTGTGACAGAGGGGTGTTCTCTCTGTGTGACAGAGGGGTGTTCTCTCTGTGTCAGAGGGTGTTCTCTCTGTGACAGAGGGGTGTTCTCTCTGTGTGACAGAGGGGTGTTCTCTCTGTGTCAGAGGGTGTTCTCTCTGTGTGACAGAGGGGTGTTTCTCTCTGTGTGACAGAGGGGTGTTCTCTCTGTGTGACAGAGGGGTGTTCTCTCTCTGTGTGACAGAGGTGTGTTCTCTCTGTGACAGAGGGTGTTCTCTCTCTGTGACAGAGGGGTGTTCTCTCTGTGTGACAGAGAGGGGTGTTCTCTCTGTGTCAGAGGGGTGTTCTCTCTGTGTGACAGAGGGGTGTTCTCTCTGTGTGTCAGAGGGGTGTTCTCTCTGTGTGACAGAGGGGTGTCTCTCTCTGTGTGACAGAGGGGTGTTCTCTCTCTGTGTGACAGAGGGGTGTTCTCTCTGTGTCAGAGGGGTGTTCTCTCTGTGTGTCAGAGGGGGTGTTCTCTCTCTGTGTCAGAGGGGTGTTCTCTCTGTGTGACAGAGGGTGTTCTCTCTGTGTGACAGAGGGGTGTTCTCTCTGTGTGACAGAGGGGTGTTCTCTCTGTGTCAGAGGGGTGTTCTCTCTGTGTGACAGAGGGGTGTTTCTCTCTGTGTGTCAGAGGGGTGTTCTCTCTGTGTGACAGAGGGGGTCTCTCTGTGTGACAGAGGGTTCTCTCTGTGTGACAGAGGGTGTCTCTCTCAGAGGGTGTTCTCTCTGTGACAGAGGGGTGTCTCTCTGTGTGACAGAGGGTGTTCTCTCTGTGTGACAGAGGGGTGTTCTCTCGATGTCAGAGGGGTGTTCTCTCTGTGACAGAGGGGTGTTCTCTCTGTGTGTGTTCAGAGGGGTGTTCTCTCTGTGACAGAGGGGTGTTCTCTCTGTGTGACAGAGGGGTGTTCTCTCTGTGTGACAGAGGGTGTTCTCTCTGTGACAGAGGGGTTTCTCTCTGTGACAGAGGGGTGTTCTCTCTGTGACAGAGGGGTGTTCTCTCTGTGTGTCAGAGGGGTGTTCTCTCTGTGACAGAGGGGTGTTCTCTCTGTGTGACAGAGGGTGTTCTCTCTCTGTGACAGAGGGGTGTTCTCTCTGTGTGACAGAGGGGGTGTTCTCTCTCTGTGACAGAGGGGTGTTCTCTCTGTGACAGAGGGGTGTTCTCTCTGTGACAGAGGGGTGTTCTCTCTGTGACAGAGGGTGTTCTCTCTGTGTGACAGAGGGGTGTTCTCTCTCTGTGACAGAGGGGGTGTTCTCTCTGTGACAGAGGGGTGTTCTCTCTGTGTGACAGAGGGTGTTCTCTCTGTGTGTCAGAGGGTGTTCTCTCTGTGTGACAGAGGGGTGTTTCTCTCTGTGTGACAGAGGGGTGTTCTCTCTGTGACAGAGGGGTGTTCTCTCTGTGTGACAGAGGGGTGTTCTCTCTGTGTGTGACAGAGGGGTGTTCTCTCTGTGACAGAGGGGTGTTCTCTCTGTTTCTCTCTGTGACAGAGGGTGTTCTCTCTGTGACAGAGGGGTGTTCTCTCTGTGTGACAGAGGGGTGTTCTCTCTGTGTCAGAGGGTGTTCTCTCTGTGTGACAGAGGGGTGTTCTCTCTGTGACAGAGGGTGTTTCTCTCTGTGTGACAGAGGGGTGTTCTCTCTGTGACAGAGGGTGTTTCTCTCTGTGACAGAGGGGTGTTCTCTCTGTGTCAGAGGGTCTCTCAGTGTCTCTCTGTGACAGAGGGTGTTCTCTCTGTGTGACAGAGGGGTGTTCTCTCTGTGACAGAGGGGTGTTCTCTCTGTGACAGAGGGGTGTTCTCTCTGTGTCAGAGGGGTGTTCTCTCTGTGTCAGAGGGGTGTTCTCTCTCTGTGACAGAGGGGTTCTCTCTGGGGTTCTCTCTGTGTCAGAGGGGTGTTCTCTCTGTGTGACAGAGGGGTGTTCTCTCTGCTGTGTCAGAGGGGTGTTTCTCTCTGTGTCAGAGGGTGTTCTCTCTGTGTGTGTCAGAGGGTGTTTCTCTCTGTGTCAGAGGGGTGTTCTCTCTGTGTGACAGAGGGGTGTGTCTCTCTGTGTGACAGAGGGGTGTTCTCTCTGTGTCAGAGGGGTGTTCTCTCTGTGTGACAGAGGGGTGTTCTCTCTGTGTCAGAGGGGTGTTCTCTCACACAGAGAGAACACCCCTCTGTCACAGGGAGAACACTCATATGAGTCTCTGTGTCCTTTAGTTCAACACAAACTGAACCACATCAAACACAAGAAACAACAGTTTTTATCAGATGTTTTTAGGTTCTTTTTTCAGATGGTCACGTGATGTTTCAGTGACGTGTGCAGTCAGCTGATGTAAACAGGTTTTGGTGCTGTCGTCCACATGGGCAACAAAACACAAAGCAGAACAGGAACAACTCAAGCCAGTGTAAAAGAGAAAACCACGTTATGGATTGAGATGGAGCAAACGTCACTGGGACAGAGGAAAACAAACATCGTGCCCACAGGACTGTGAACCGGGACGAGGGGCTTTTTTACTCTCACACATCTGGGATATTGTCCTGAGGAAGTGGGACTGCAGGTGGCGCTGTCGTCCTGCCTCCAGCGAGAGGAAGACGGAGACAAAACCTGTTTAAATCATCTGACCAGAAACGACACAGAAACATCCAGGGAGCAGTCGAAACTGTCAGGGATGAAAACAAACACTTGGTCTGAAAAAAGAACCTAATAACATAAAATATCAGAAGACCAAGTGAACCTCATTGGACTATGTTTTTATCAGAGACATTAGTTTATGTAAATGAGTCATGTGGTTTTAAGTTTAGTTTCTGTAAAATGTAAACAAATGTGTCCTGAAGCCAAAATGTAGAAGTACTAGTATTTTTAAAAAAAAATTTTTTTTTTTTTTAATTTTTGGGACCAACTCTCTTGTGGCCGGACTTGTCGTCTTGTCTTGGTCTTTTATGAGCGTCACATGACAACAGAACGAAACTAATCAAACCTCGTCCCCGCGCAGTTAAAGAAACATTATAGACACTGTTAGTTTTAAATCATGATAGAATTAAACTGATGATTTATTTGTGCTGATCAAACTAATGTAGGGATCAATAAATTATTATATTATATCAGGTCTTTATACGCTGCCGATTTATTTTTTATTTTTTTAAATGACAGAAATGAAACTGATATCGGTGACACTTTTTGATACCGCGGGAAACTGTAATACTGTATTACCACTAAATTATATATCGACCAGTATATCAGACGTATAGTTTGATATGTTGTAATGGTCCACGATGTTGTTATGAGACTTTTGACGATACGATATCACGATATTTCGGTTATTGTTACATCAAGAGCCCTAAACTCTGTGGAGAAAAACTTTTAACGGACCCTGACAGACTCAAACTACAAGCAGAACTGTTTCTGTTGAACTCTGTGTGCTGTGACAAGCTCATAAACGTGTATTTTTATTCGTATTTGTATGGTGTACGTCCTCGCTGTTCAAACGTGTCCTGTGTTGTTGTTTTGCTCGTTCAGGTTTCGGTGGAAATGGATTTACTGAAGAAAGGGAAAGTTCTGCCGGTGGAGCCTGGATGAGACCTGAGCAGAGGTAAGAGCTGCAGCCGCGGTTTTATTTTTAATCGTTTTTATTTCATTTCAAACTGTGAGGAAATCGTGGCTGCTGTTTGAACCTTCACGTATGACACAAACTCTGAGTTTATCCTCCTTAAATTCATTTCCATCAAACTTCTAATAAAACAGGCAGGTGTTGGGAGGTCTGCTGTAGAAATCCAGTGAATCATTTTGTGCACAATACCGGTTTTATTTCTCCAAAGTGCTTCACAGAGCTTCATTCATTCACTCCACACCCTCAACCCCTCTGTAGCCACAGCTGCCCTGGGGCAGACTGACAGAAACAGGGCTGCCAATCTGCACCATTGGCCTCTTCCAACACCAAAATCATTCATCCACACACATCACACATGGGTTTAAATAAAAAAAAAGACTTAAGACAGATTTTATTGATCCACAAGGGAAAGTATTTGGACACAGGAGCTCAAACATCAAAATATAATATAACAAAGAGTAAAAAAAAATATTAATAATAAATTCTAAATAAGTAGCTACTGTAATAAACTACAGTTTACTATGTAAAGTGTAGAAATGGTTTTCTTCTTTGGCCAGTGTCACTCCTGCTGGAGTTATTCTAATATTGAGTATAAAAAGTTATTCTAATATTTACTGTATAAAGAATTATTCTAATAATTTGTGTAAATGTATTTGAATATTTAGTGTATAAAGAGTTATTCTAATATTTGGTGTAAATAGTTATTTGAATATTTAGTGTATAAAGAGTTATTCTAATATTTGGTGTAAATAGTTATTTGAATATTTCGTGTATAAAGAGTTATTCTCATATTTGGTGTAAATAGTTATTTGAATATTTCGTGTATAAAGAGTTATTCTAATATTTGGTGTAAATAGTTATTTGAATATTTAGTGTATAAAGAGTTATTCTCATATTTGGTGTAAATAGTTATTTGAATATTTAGTGGGCTCAGTTTGCCCCCTCCTCGGCTCTGCGCATGCCCCCGGGCCGTGCTGTCATTGGCTGAGGCTGCTGGGGGCTGTACCCTGACCGAGGCGCAGCTGCACACTTTTAAATGTCCGCCATGTTGTGCATGGCGCACTGAAGCGGCGCACTGAAGCGGCGCGGAGCGGAGCGTCACAAAAACACAGTCCGACAGAGAGCGACGAGACCCGGCCTCCCCGGCTCCGAGGCGACGCCCTAAACACTAGCACATCCGAACATTAGACTGAGACTCCCCAGACACATCCATGAAAGCTCCACTCGGCTCCGCTGTGGACATCTGGAGATCGGATATATTTATATCGCGTCTGGAATTGTGAAAAATGAGTAAATTGTCGTTTCGGGCGCGGGCGCTGGACGCTTCCAAGCCTCTCCCCGTCTTCCGCTGTGAGGATTTACCGGACCTGCACGAATATGCATCCATCAACCGGGCCGTGCCGCAGATGCCCACGGGGATGGAGAAAGAGGAGGAATCGGTAGGATTTTTACTGTTAACGCGCTGCTTTTGCTTTACTTTACATTTCTGCAGGACTCAGGCGTCCCTCATTTTTCTGCGCCAGCTTTCACAAAATGGCGGCCAGTTTTCACAGACGTTACACGACGATTATCACCGGGAAACGGCTCCGTGAGCGGCCGCGGGGCCCGGGGCTCCGTCACGGGCCCACGGTGCGTGTTTCCCGGGTGGGATATGTGGGTTTGCGGCGTGTATTTGTGAGCGGAGCGGCTCTCCGAGCACAAAGGGGTCATGTGACCGAGGCCCGGCCGACATTTTGTTTGTCTGTGAGGAGGGTGCAGCGCCGCGGGCGGACGCAGGGGGCGCTGTGCACGAGCTCTGAGCATCTGTCACTAATGTCAACAACCCGCTGTCCCCGCACATGTCCCCGCACATGTCCCGCAGAGACACCCGTGTCCCCGCCGTGTCCCCACTGTGTCCCCGCTGTCCCCGGCTCCAGGCTCTTGTCCCGGGGCTGGACTCTGCTCCGGGCTCAGTGTTTGTGTCTGTAAATAAAACCACTGAGCTGTTAGCCTCGTTAGCCTCGTTAGCATCAGAACCATCCTCTCGTGAATTTAAATGTTGTTTATTTATCCTGTCCCTCACTAAACCTCCCGTTATAAACCCGTTATAAACCGAACCCGTTATAATCCCGTGTGTGTGTAAACATGAGCGTGGGAAACTCTCTGACACTTTGTGCTGTTAGCCTGTTAGCATCACACCGCGGGCCTGTGGCGGTCTCCGGTTTGTTTACGGTCCCTGTGACACTTCACCAGTGTCGGGAGTAACAGATTACATGTACCAGAGTAATCAGAGTACGAATGATGAGTAACTGTATTCAGTTAGTTACTGTTTCAGTGAGTGGTAATTGAATTACAGTTACTTTGTTGAAATAAATGGATTATATGGCGGGATTTTCCTGTTTTTACATTTTGCGCTAAATCTCTTATTTCTCAGTAATTCCACTCAGTGCTGGACACTAAACTAGGTCTGAACCCAGGTCTGAACTAGGTCTAAACTAGGACTGAACTAGGTCTAAACTAGGTCTGAACCCAGGTCTAAACTAGGTCTGAACCCAGGTCTGAACTGGGTCTGAACCAGGACTGAACCAGGTTTAAAACCAGGTCTAAACCAGGATTTAACAGGACTAAATCCTGCTGTGTGGACGTGTTTCTTCGTCTTCTATCAATAATATTTTTAATTTGGTTCAGTAAAATCTGGACTTTTTATTTTCTTTTATCAGATAAAACTTCTTATGTGAAGATTTCCTCGTCTTTGTTTCTCTACAGCAAATCAAGTAATCCAAAGTAATCAGATTACATTACTCACCTGAAGTATTTTAATGGATTACATTACAAACTACATTTTGGGGTGAGTAATCTGTAATCAGTAGGGGATTACATTTTAAAAGTAAACTTCCCAACACTGGACATCACCGTCCCCCTGTCCTCACGTCCTCACATGTGCGTGCAGTTTGTTTCACATGTACCTGAGGCTTTTCTTGTGTGTATTTGTAGTTTTCTGTCTTCGTGTTGACAGTTGATGCTCGGGTTAGCACGGTTAGCTCCGGAGCTCGTACTCTGTGTGTTTAAGGCCTGTCGCTGGATTATAAACCTTTTTATTTTCTGCTTTTGGTGATAAATATTCAGTGGTGTTCCTGAGACCCGCTGGCACGTCTGTAGTTCGGCTCGTGGAGATTTTCTTGGTGTTTTTTGCTGTTGTTTACACTGTCCAGAGCGGGAACCCCGGGGACATGTCTGCTGCCTCCTGTCCACTGTTCCACAACAAACACATTTAACACTTCGGGAAGGAATTAAATGACTTATTCTGCGTTTAAAAACTGCTAATCCTGTAGTTTAGATGTGCACAAATATGCTCTGAAATGTGATTCTTGTGTTAGTTTGATCAGACTTCTCAAATATAATCATTGCAGTTATATATTTATCCCATATTGTTTGGTTCTGTTTATCATAATATCTTTATGCTCCAGCTACAACTAGTGTCTGTTTTAGAGTGACCACTCGTTCCTGTGTCTCCGGGACAGTCCCAGGTTTGAGCCTGTGTCCCCTGTCCCACCAGATTTATCCAAAACTACTGATTTGTTCCAGTTTATATGCAAGAAATGTGCTATTTTTGACCAATCTGATCCCTGTCAATAGTAAAGAGAGACACATTTTGTCATTTGTTTAGGTAAAATACAGAAAAGCCGCTTAAAAACAACCAAAACACAAAAAATATGCCTGTACAGACTCATATTAGTGATGAATGGGAGCAACAGTTTTCCTTAATTACACACTCGTTTCACTATTTATTTTATTATTAACAATCACCATAAATTGGGGTTGTTGCAGTTTTTGAGTTTGAAAATCTGGTCACTCTAAACGACAATCACATAATGGTTTGAGAAGAAATTAAATGTATTGTATTATTGTGCATAAAAACTGTTTCACCTGTAGTTTAGATACAAGCATGTTCAGAAATGTGAGTCTTGTGTCAGTTTGATCAGACTTCAGTCTTTTTGTCTTGTGGATGTTTTTACATTTGAACTATTACCCAATTATTATTTGGGTTTTAATAATATAATCCTATTATTAAAACCCAAATATAATCACAATCGTAATATATGTCAGAAAAATTTAGTTGCATGTTTATCCCAAATTGTTCAGTCCTACTTATTGTACATCAAATGTTTATCATGAGTTGATCTTACTTCATGTAGCTGAAGCATAAAAATATCTGTTTTAGTGTGACCGGACGTCCCTGTTTACTCGGGACAGTCCCAGTTTTGAGTCTGTGTCCTCTGTCCCAACAGATTTATCCAAAACCAGTGATTTGTCCCAGTTTTATACAAGAAATGTCCCAGGTGTTTCTATTTTTGACCATCCTGATCTGGTCAGCAGTAAAGAGACGCATAAAGTGTCATTTGTTTAGGTAAAATACAGAAAAGCTGCTTAAAAACGACCAAAACACAAAAATAAATGCCTGTACTGACTCTCATTAGTGATGAATGGGAGCAACAGTTTTCCTTAATTACACACTCGTTTCACTATTTTATTATTACCAATCACCATAAATTGGGGTTGTTGCAGTTTTTGATTTTGAAAATCTGGTCACTCTAAACAAGAATCACATTTAACACTTTGGGAAGAAATTAAATGACTTACTCAGCATAAAAACAGTTAAACCTGTAGTTTAGATACAAACATGTTCAGAAATGTGATTCTTGTGTCAGTTTGATTAGACTTCCGTTTTTTTGTCGTCTTCTGGATGTGTTCGTGTTTTAATAATGGGATTCAAAGTTCTAATGTAAATATAATCACAATCTCAGTGTGTCAGAAAAATTTGTTGCGTGTTTATCCCAAATTGTTCGTTCCTATTTAGTGTTGTTTAGAGTTGATCTTAATATTTTTATGCTTCAGCTACAAATATCAGTTTTAGAGTGACCACACGTCCCTGTTTATTAATTTGTCCCAATTTTATGCAAGAAATGTCCCAAGTGTTTCTATTTTTGACCAATCTGATCAGGAAAGAGACTCAAAGTGTCATTTGTTGAGGTAAAATACAGAAAAGCTGCTTAAAAACGACCAAAACGTTAAGAAAATGTGACTACTGACTCACATTGGAGCCGAGTACAAAACAATTTTCAAAAAATCCTGGCAGTGACAATGACACGGACAACATTTTTGTGTTTGACCATGTTTATTTGTTACACGACATAGTGACATGTCACCTGTTATAGGAGCGTCTGGAGCAGTGAACAGATCAGGTGTTTGAGCTGCGTTCATGCGCTGCAGTAAAGAGCAACGTTTGTTACTTCAAACCAGGTCTTGATGGGAACATGTGCGGGAAACATTTGGATTATTTTTCAGTGGGGAAATAAAACGCCACGATAAAGAAGGTTTAACGCGACAATACAGCTCCAGCAGTTTTGCGTCTCTATGGGAGTGAATGGAAGCGAGAGGAGGACACGCCCCCGATGCTTCCAGATGTGGCTCTGCCTTTACCAGTTACACTGATCACCAGACAATCCAGAACATCTGCAGGAGACTCAGTGCTGCGCAGCATCCGGCGTCAATGGGTTAATAGAACTGTAAACTGTCTGATTTGGAGAACAGAGGTCGTGTCAGATGTGCTGGGTTCACAGGGAGATCTCACGCCTCAGATGTGTTTACGTTTGGAACGTTGTTGGAGTTGTTGTAGTAGTAGCTGTAGCTGTTGTAGTTGTTGTTGGTCTTGTAGTAGTTCTTGTATGTAGTTCTTGTAGATGTAGTTGTTCTTGTAGATGTAGTAGTTCTTGTATATGTAGTAGTTCTTGTAGATGTAGTTGTAGTTGGTCTTGTAGATGTAGTTGTTGTAGTTGTTGTATTTTGTTATAGTTTGTGTCTTCGTCTCGTCTCACACTCGGGGGTCACCGTTCACTGATGCCATTTTTATCCGTGATGTAGCTCGAGCCCAAGTTGTCTTAAAGCCGCACTGTGTAACTTTTAGGTTCAGGGGGTCCACACCTGCTTGTTTCTATGGATGGTTTAGTCCCTGTCTTAGTCCCTGTCTTAGTCCCTGTCTTAGTCCCTGTCTTAGTCCTGGGTTCAGTCTCTGAACCAGCGACTAAGACAGAGACTGAACCAGGGACTAAGACAGTCCCTGGTTCAGTCTCTGTCTTAGTCCCTGTCTTAGTCCCTGGTTTAGTCTCTGTCTTAGTCCGTGGTTCAGTCCCTGGTTCAGTCCCTGGTTCAGTCTCTGTCTTAGTCCCTGTCTTAGTCCGTGGTTCAGTCTCTAGTTCAGTCCCTGGTTCAGTCTCTGTCTTAGTCCCTGTCTTAGTCCCTGTCTTAGTCCCTGTCTTAGGCTGCGTTCAGACTGCAGCCTGAAGTGACCCAAATCAGATTTTTTGGCTTCTATGTTCCTGTATCTGATCTTTTATTGACATTGTCTGAACGGCACAGATCAGATTTTTTTCAAATGTGACCCAGGACACTTGGATATGTGCTCCTGAAACCGATACATATCTGATCTTTTGACATGCGACTTCAGTCTGAACAGCCAAAGCGCATCTATCCACCTACACGTCATCAACAAGTGACAAACGTCACTATTCTGCGCTGAAGCAGGTGGAATCCGGAACTGTAAAATCTCCAGGTGCTCGATGCTGCGTCCATGTTTGGACAACTTCTGTAAACACAGAGACGCTCGCTGCGGTTGACGCATGGGGTTGACGTCATCGTGTCTCCAGTGTCACATGTGGGACACTTTCGGGCCGTTTACCGTCACACTGGAGTCACAGACAAGTCACATTTAATTGTAAATGTGAACGACCTCGCAAAAACATCGGATTTCACAAAAAAATCGGAATTGAGCGTTAAGTCCTGCAGTCTGAACGTAGACTATGTCCCTGTCTTAGTCCTGGGTTCAGTCCTTGGTTCAGTCTCCGGTTCAGTCCTTGTCTTAGTCCTTGTCTTAGTCCTTGTCTTAGTCCTTGTCTTAGTCCTTGGTTTAGTCCCGGGTTCAGTCCCTGTCTTGGTCCCGGGTTCAGTCCCTGTCTTGGTCCCGGGGTTCAGTCCCTGTCTTGGTCCCGGGGTTCAGTCCCTGTCTTGGTCCCGGGGTTCAGTCCCTGTCTTGGTCCCGGGTTCAGTCCCTGTCTTGGTCCGGGGTTCAGTCCCTGTCTTGGTCCCGGGGTTCAGTCTGTCTGGTCGGGGTTCAGTCCTGTCTTGGTCCCGGGGTTCAGTCCCTGTCTTGGTCCGGGGTTCAGTCCCTGTCTTGAGTCCCGGGGTTCAGTCCCTGTCTTGAGTCCCGGGGTTCAGTCCCTGTCTTGAGTCCCGGGGTTCAGTCCCTGTCTTGGTCCCGGGGTTCAGTCCCTGTCTTGGTCCCGGGTTCAGTCCCTGTCTTGGTCCCGGGGTTCAGTCCCTGTCTTTGTCCCGGGGTTCAGTCCCTGTCTTGAGTCCCGGGGTTCTCAGTCCCCGGGGTTCAGTCCCTGGTTTGGTCCTGGCTTCAGTTTCATGTGTTTATTGCTCAAAAAGCTGCTTTCTTATGGCGAGCAGAGTCCCCTCTCCACAGATCTGACCTGTAACGCTTCCCGCCGGTGTCCCTCTCTCGCTCTTCTCTAGGGGGACAGACCGTTTAAAGCCGTACTCCGGTCCCTGCGCCGCCGTCCCCGTCCGTCTGCGTTCACGTTTGAGGAAAGTGAAAGTGAAAGTGTCGTCAGCGGCCACGTTCCCGCCGGTTTCCTCTGTTTACATCCTTACCCTGACCTCTGACCCCTGCACGAGGACTCACTGTGATTGTTCTGATTTATCTTGATTTCCAAAATGAGACTCAAACCTGAAAACGGCGTCTCAAGAATGAACTTACCAACACATTTAAAGCTGCACCGTGTTGTTTTTATTTTGTTTTTGTTTTTTTTGGGGGGGGTTGGTGTCGGTCGGTGTCGGTCTGTCTGTCACCCGCTTGTTTCTATGGATACATCATTTCTCTGTCTGGAATGTTCCACAGTGTGACATTAAACCGCTCTACCGTACGTTTATTCGATCACAGGTGGTTTTAGAGCTCAGAAGACGACATTTGACGACCCCCCTGGACCCTTAATGACGACTTTTGACTCCTCCGCCGTATCACTAAAGACGAGATTTGACGACCTTTAGAAACGGCTCGGGTTTTCACATTTAAACAGAGACTGTGATCGGTGGAGCCACTACAACCCACACTAGACTGACCAATAGGATTCAAGGAGATGTTTTTGCCGATTTTTTTCCGAAGTTAATCGAAATAGTGACGATGGAGCTTCCGGAAAAAACACAACACGAAACACGTGCAATGGAAAGATCGCGGCGCTGCGGCGCACAGTTTTAGAAATAATGAGGAGCGGACGTATTTTATGGATAAGTTTAGAGAAAGTGACTTTTATAGATTTCAAAGTGATGATGATGAAGTTGATTATAAAGTGGAAAACAGCGACAGTGACGGACTTACAGAGAGTGAAACTTACGAAAATGAGAATGCAGCTGATGCGTCTGTACGGAGTCCTGTCATATCCAAACAAACTATCTGAGCTTTATACTCGATTATGAACCAAAATTGCCCTGAAATCTGGATGTTGCCCAGACGAGTCCTTTAAAATATTTCAGTCTTTTTTTCCAAGATGCGACGTATAACAGAATCACTACAGAAAAAACGCTCATGCGTAGCTCTGCACACGAGAAAATAACCAAGATGATAAATACTGAACACACACTGACGGGGAAGAGTTTTATTTATTATTATATTATTATATTATAATAAGCTAAATTAGTTGAATAAGTTTAAATGAGTTGAATAAATAAAATAAGTTGAATAAGCTAAATGAGTTGAATAAGTTAAATGGAAAAAAATGAATTAGGTGCACACAGGTGAACAACAGGTAAAAACAGGTGCACACTTGGCTCTACTGTATCTACTGATATGAAATCTGTTTAAATACTTTGACAAAGTATATTTTTTATGACTATAGTACTCAGAACATGCAGATATCAGAAGCTGAATGTAGTTTTTTGTTTTCGAGTTTGCACCTGACCAGGTAAACTCTCATTTTCAGTGAGCTGTTATACACCTATAAATGAGTTGAATCACATTTAAACATCCATAAATGAATAGTTCAGAGTCTGAGGTTTCCAGAGATGCAAATATGTCTGTGTTACAATTAAGTTCATGAGTGTAAAAATCATTTATAATCACTGGTGGAAGTCTGTTTTCTTTTATGCAGTTATGCTCTATGGGTGTAGCCCTAGTAACATATGTATGGGTTGTTCCTAGTCGGCGTCCAGGGGGGAAAGAGTTAAAGGTGTAAGAAAATGTCGATTCGGTGATATATCCTGATACTTACTTTTTATTATTGTTTGTTTCATTCATAAAGTATAAAAAGACATCAGCGGTGTCACAAAAACCAGTAATGAATGAAAAGGAGCAGAGAAGCGTCGTTTTATGTTCTCGGTAAATTTACTTTAAAAACATTTCAGTTCAGTCACAATTATTCATCAGTTACAAACACAAATCGTCGCTTTTATGCACAACAGCTCAGTTTCTTTTTTCATACAGACGCACTGCTCTGGATTTTATGTGTTTTTTTTTAAGTACTGTTATTGTGCTTGATTGTTTTATTTCCTTGTCGAGACTTTTCCGTAAGTGAACTCGTGTCACAGCGACGCTTCATCCAGAACCTCCACTCTGAATCTGGGATTTTTAAACATGTAGGTTCATTTTTTTAAATTGTAGTATTTTGTTCTCGTTTCAAACAGACTTTAGACATTTACAGGTGACACTTTGATTAGACTTGGTGTTAAAAATGTTTGATATTGTCGACTTCAGTTGGACGTGTCTCTGTATCTGTTGTGAAAATCCTCAGTCCTTTTCTGTAAATAAATAAATAAATAAATGACTGTAATACTTCATTGCACAATTCTACAATTCAAAATGGATCAGAATCAATTTTTTTAAGTAATATTTTTCACAAAAATTCATTACATTCACTGTCATAATTTATTTTTTAAATGTATAAATTATTATTTTTTTCAATTTATGCATTTATTTTGGGCACATTTAGATTAACATTCATATACAATGGAACATATAACATAAGAAAATCATAATAGAAATGAAAAAACAACAAAAAATTACTATTATTTTGCCCAAAAAGGAGTGGGAAGAAGAAAACTTATTTAATCCCACCTCTAAATCTAAATTATATTTCATACAGTTGCTCTGTTGAAGGTGACTGTATCATTATTATTATTATTATTAAAAGTAATTATTGATAAATCACAGTATATATCATCCACTCTTTAGTATCTGTATATATCGTAATATATTGAATCATGCCGTGTATCGTATCGTCATTTTCATTTCATTTTCTTTTATTTGTTTGTGCCAGGTACAACAAAATTCAAAAACAATAACCAAAATAGTGACATGTACATGAACAGATTTGGGACCTGGTGCTCAAAAGGAGGAGGATGAAGTTTAAAAAGAACTTATGGAGTCCTGCCCCAAATTCAGACTCAAGTAAAGGGTCTGAAACAATTGGAATTATAAGTAAATGACAGTAATTTCTGAACAAAACTTGCACTGCGTCTGCTGTATTCTCTCATCACACCACATCGAACACACGGCCTTGAAATTTGTGGAAACGCGTATGAAACTAGAACTAATCCAGCCCTTTTATTGACAAAAAAACAAAACCCCGTCAAGACTGAAGCGTGCACCTTCTGCTTCACCTGGAACTCATCGTTCATCCAGTCAAATGTTCTAAAGTTCTATCATTTAGTCGACTTTTACGCTGCGAAGTTCATGTACAAAGTCAAACATAATGAAATCGTGTTTGTGTGCAGCCGGCGTCACTCAGAGTAAATATAAACTAAAGAAACATGAACATGTTTGTTCCACAGACTGAACGACTCTGAGGAACACACTTTATCAAACAAGTTCAACAGTGGAACAGCTGCTGCACTGGAGCTGAAATCACTTGGATAAGACTGTGCAGAAATATGGAAATACTGATATATCGTTTAATGTGATGATACAGTATTGATGTAGAGTATTTTTTTGGTATATTTTATTAAATGATTTAGTTCCAGCTCCAGTTTTGTTGTTTGTTCAGGGAAGGAAACTCGTTTATGTGACACGTTTGACATTTTCACTGTTTTGTGGATTAAAATGAGTTTAATTTTTGCACAAGATGAGATTTAACAAAGACTTTTAGTGTCAGACATGATTTTAGACACTTTTATTAAACTGTGTTGAATAAATTTGAAATAAATCAAACTGAAAGTGCACTGTATCAGATGTGTATCGTATCAGCAACTTCTTGATCATAACGTGTGTGTGTTGTGTGTTTTGTGTGTGTGTGTGTACTAGGGGTGTGCAAAAATATGGAAATATCGATATATCGTATCGCTTAATGTGATGATACAGTATCAATATCGTCGCTGCTGTATCGATATATCAGCAAGAGGATTTTTTGGTTTATTTTACTAAATTATTTAGTTACAGAGCTACGGTTTTGGTGCTTGTTCAGAGGAAGGAAACTCATTTATGTGACACATTTGACATTTTCACTGTTTTGATGATTAAAATGTTTGTGTTTCATATGAACTTTGCACAAGAAGAAGTGGTTTAACAAAGACTTTTAGTATCGCAGACATGATTTAGCCTTTATTTTTATTGAACTGTATCAAATCGATTTGAAATATATCATATTGAATCGTAAATGTGTATCGTACTGTGTATCGGTGTGTATATCGTATCGTGGCCTGTGTATCGTATCGGCAACTTCTTAATGATACCAGCCGGAGTGTGTGTGTGTGTGTGTGTGGTGTGTGTAGAGTGTGTGTAGAGTGTGTGTAGAGTGTGTGTAGAGTGTGTGGTGTGTGTAGTGTGTGTGTGTGTGTGTAGTGTGTGTAGAGTGTGTGTAGTGTGTGTAGTGTGTAGTAGTGTGTGTAGTAGTGTGTGTAGTAGTGTGTGTAGTGTGTGTGTATGTGTGTGTAGTAGTGTGTGTGTGTGTATGTGTGTGTGTGTGTGTGTGTGTGTGTGTGTGTGTGTAGTGTGTGTGTGTGTGTGTGTGTGTGTGTGTGCACTTTCTGTCCCTGTTTGGCTCTAAACAAAGAACAAAAACTACAGACACACATTTAAAGCTTCACTGTGTAATATTTTTTAAAAAGCATCATCAGTTTTTTCATTCCTGTTGTGTATTACAGTGAAAACGTGTGTGTGTGTGTATAGTGTGTGTGTGTGTGTGTGTGTGTGCGCGGGCTTGCTCCTCCACAGACCTGACTCTTACTGACCCAGAGGCGTCTTCCTGCTGTTTGTATTTTGGTTCTTTTGGCTGTAAGATTCCACAGTGTGGCATTAAAAATGATCTCCATGGAGAACGATTTAAACTTCCATTTTCTGACACGCCGGCCCCGGAATGTTCCACAGTGTTGTTTTAAATCATGATGTCATCTTTTTACAGTCCCGGTCTGGACCTGATGTCAAATTTAGTTTAAAGTTCAGAAACACTCAACATGTTTGTGTCACGTCTGTGTTTTCATCAGATTATCAGTTCTTTTTATCCTCTCTCCTCTCTGCCTCCTCTCTCCTCTCTCTCTCTCCTCTCTCTCTCTCGCTCCTCTCTCTCTCTCTCTCTCTCTCTCTCTCTCTCTCTCTCTCTCTCTCTCTCTCTCTCTCCTCTCTCTCTCTCTCTCTCTCCTCTCCTCTCTCTCTCTCTCTCTCTCTCTCTCTCTCTCCTCTCTCTCTCTCTCTCTCTCTCCTCCTCTCTCTCTCTCTCCTCTCTCTCTCTCTCCTCTCTCCTCTCTCTCTCTCTCTCCTCTCTCTCTCCTCTCTCCTCTCTCCTCCTCTCCTCCTCTCTCTCCTCCTCCTCCTCTCTCTCCTCCTCCTCCTCTCTCCTCCTCTCTCTCTCTCTCCTCTCCTCTCTCTCCTCTCTCCCTCCTCTCTCTCTCCTCTCCTCCCTCCTCCTCTCCTCCTCTCCCTCCTTCTCTCCTCTCTCCTCCCTCTCTCTCTCTCTCTCTCTCTCTCTTCCTCTCTCTCTCTTCTCTCTCCTCCTCTCTCTGTCTCTCTCTTCTGTCTCTCTCTCTCTCTCTCTCTCTGTCTCTGTCTCTCTCTCTCTCTCTCTCTCTCTCTCTCTCTCTCTCTCTCTCTCTCTCTCTCTGTCTCTCTCTCTGTCTCTCTCTCTCTCTCTCTCTCTCTCTCTCTCTCTCTCTCTCTCTCTCTCTCTCTCTGTCTCTCTCTCTGTCTCTCTCTCTCTCTCTCTCTCTCTCTCTCTCTCTCTCTCTGTGTCTGTGTGTGTGTGTTTGTGTGTCAGTAGGTCAGTAGTGTCGTGTGTTTGTCGTGTTGTTTGTGTAACCGTTGGTCGGCTGGAGGAAGATCTGAGCCTGTGGAAATGTGACGGACACAGAACAAGAACCACACGTCACTGTAGCTCCAGTGTGTGTGTGTGTGTGTCTGTCTGTCTGTGTGTGTCTGTCTGTGTGTCTGTCTGTCTGTGTGTCTTGTGTGTGTGTCTGTGTGTGTGTCTGTCTGTGTGTCTGTGTGTCTGTCTGTGTGTCTGTGTGTGTGTGTCTGTCTGTGTGTGTGTGTGTCTGTGTGTGTGTCTGTGTGTCTGTCTGTGTGTCTGTCTGTGTGTCTGTCTGTGTGTCTGTCTGTGTGTCTGTCTGTGTGTGTGTGTCTGTGTGTGTGTGTGTGTGTGTGTGTGTGACAGCAGGTCCAGTGCATCAGATGAATGTAGTGAACTCTTGGTGTGTGTGGTTGTGGAGCAGCGTGTGTGTGTGTGTTTGTGGAGCAGCGTGTGTGTGTGTGTGTGTGTTTGTGAGCAGTGTGTGTTTGTGGAGCAGCGTGTGTGTGTGTGTGTGTTTGTGGAGCAGCGTGTGTGTGTGTGTGTGTTTGTGGAGCAGCGTGTGTGTGTGTTTGTGGAGCGGCATGTGTGTGTGTGTGTTTGTGGAGCAGCGTGTGTGTGTGTGTGTGTTTGTGGAGCAGCGTGTGTTGTGTGTGTGTGTGTGTTTGTGGAGCAGCTGTGTGTGTGTGTGTGTGTTTGTGGAGCAGCGTGTGTGTGTGTGTGTGTGTGTGTTTGTGGAGCAGCGTGTGTGTGTGTGTGTGTGTGTGTGTTTGTGGAGCAGCGTGTGTGTGTGTGTGTGTGTGTGTGTGTGTTTGTGGAGCAGCGTGTGTGTGTGTGTGTGTGTGTGTGTGTGTGTGTGTGTTTGTGGAGCAGCGTGTGAACCAGGGCAGTTTGTCTGAGGTCAGCTCCACTCAGACCTGGAGATATGAAAGTGTGATCTGACGTGTGACGCTCCTGTGTGAACTTGACTGTGGAAGTGTGAACTGCACACACTGACTGCACTGTGCACACACTGTGCACACACTCAGCGCACACACTGCACACACTGCACACACTGCGCACACACTGCGCACACACTGCACACACTGCACACACTGCACACACTGCACACTGCACACACTCCACACACCACACACTCCACCACACACTCCACACACTGCACACACTGCACACACTGCACAGAGAATGAAATAAAACCTCAGAACAGTTTATTTTGGGCCCTGGATTCATCGTCGGTGTCGTCACTGTAACTGCACTGTTGTAATACTGCTGGGAGTGTGTAAAATATCAATATATCGATATATCGTATCGTTTAATGTGCTGATACAGTATCATGGTATATCTTGGTCTGCTGTATCGATATATCACCAAGTGTATTTGACTAAATGATTTTGTTAGAGCTACAGTTTTGTTTGTTCAGAGGAAGGAAACTGGTTTGTGCGACACATTTGACATTTTCACTGTTTTGATGATTAAAACGTTTGTTTCATATGAACTTTGCACAAGTGGTTTAACAAACACTTTTAGTGTCACACACATGATTTAGCTTTTATTATTAAACTGTATCGTAACTGAGTCGATTTGAAATATATCGTATTGAATCAAAAGTTCAGGTGTCCGTAAAGAGCAATCAGGCGACGGCTGCACTTACCTCTGTGCAGCGCGGAGCTCTGCACCGGTCCCTTCACCTGCGGTCACCAGACGGTCTACGCGGGTGCACCTTGGTCCTGGGTTGGTCCTGGGTTAGTCCTGGGTTAGTCCTGGGTTAGTCCTGGGTTAGTCCTGGGTTGGTCCTGGGTGAGTCCTGGGTTTTCACAGGCAGTAATGGGTAGAATGTTAATAGGTCCGGGCGGGTGCGGGTCTCTGGGCCTGTGCAGGACTGTGGGTCTCGTTGTCACGTGCGGTGATCGCGGTGGTCTCTTGGTACTGCGGTGATTAATTTTTGCAGTTATTGCGACAGCCCTACACACCACCACTAGGGTTGGGCAGGATCCACATTTTGATGCCGTTAAACCTCAGGATTTTACCGGGATATATGATATTACAGTGTTACCAAAATGTTTTAGTACGACTTTGGTAAACTACGAAGCCGCACCACTGTCCGATCTGTGTGTACAACCTGCAGATTTATAACCTCTGAAAAGTTTCACATGAACCATCTCCAACACGACACACACAGAACAGACTGAGCATCAGCAGAACACCCCTCTGTCACAGAGAGAACCCCCCTCTGTCACAGAGAGAACCCCCCTCTGTCACAGAGAGAACCCCCCTCTGTCACAGAGAGAACCCCCCTCTGTCACAGAGAGAACCCCCCTCTGTCACAGAGAGAACCCCCCTCTGTCACAGAGAGAACCCCCCTCTGTCACAGAGAGAACCCCCCTCTCAGAGAGAACACGCAGAGAGAACACCCCTCTGTCGCAGAGAGAACCCCCCTCTGTCGCAGAGAGAACCCCCCTCTGTCGCAGAGAGAACCCCCCTCTGTCACAGAGAGAACACCCCTCTGACACAGAGAGAGAGAACACCCCTCTGTCACACAGAGAGAACACCCCCTCTGTCACACAGAGAGAACCCCCTCTGTCACAGAGAGAAACCCCCCTCTGTCACAGAGAGAAACCCCCTCTGTCACAGAGAGAACCCCCCTCTGTCACAGAGAGAACCCCCCTCTGTCGCAGAGAGAACCCCCCTCTGTCGCAGAGAGAGAAACACCCCTCTGACACAGAGAGAGAACACCCCTCTGTCACAGAGAGAACACCCCTCTGTCACAGAGAGAGAACACCCCTCTGTCACAGAGAGAGAGAACACCCCTCTGTCGCAGAGAGAACACCCCTCTGTCACAGAGAGAGAACACCCCTCTGTCTGACACAGAGAGAGAACACCCCTCTGTCACAGAGAGAACACCCCTCTGTCACAGAGAGAACCCCTCTGTCACAGAGAGAACACCCCTCTGTCTGTCACAGAGAGAACCACCCCTCTGTCACAGAGAGAACACCCCTCTGTCACACAGAGAGAACACCCCTCTGTCACAGAGAGAGAACACCCCTCTGTCACACAGAGAGAGAACACCCCTCTGACACACAGAGAGAAACACCCCTCTGTCACAGAGAGAACCCCCTCTCGCAGAGAGAACCCCCCTCTGTCGCAGAGAGAGAACACCCCTCTGACACACAGAGAACCCCCCTCTGTCGCAGAGAGAACCCCCCTCTGTCACAGAGAGAACACCCCTCTGTCACAGAGAGAACACCCCTCTGTCACAGAGAGAACACCCCTCTGTCACAGAGAGAACACCCCTCTGACACACACAGAGAGAACACCCCCTCTGTCACAGAGAGAACACCCTCTCTGTCACAGAGAGAACACCCCTCTGTCACACAGAGAGAACCCCCCTCTGTCACACAGAGAGAACACCCCTCTGTCACACAGAGAGAACACCCCTCTGTCACAGAGAGAGAACACCCCCTCTGTCACAGAGAGAAACACCCCTCTGTCACACAGAGAGAGAACACCCCTCTCTGTCACAGAGAGAAACACCCCTCTGTCACACAGAGAGAACACCCCTCTGTCACACAGAGAGAACACACCCCTCTGTCACACAGAGAGAACACCCCTCTGTCACACAGAGAGAACACCCCTCTGACACACAGAGAACACCCCTCTGTCACACAGAGAGAACACCCCTCTGACACACAGAGAACACCCCCTCTGTCACACAGAGAGAACACCCCTCTGACACACAGAGAGAACACCCCTCTGTCACACAGAAGAGAACACCCTCTGTCACACAGAGAGAACACCCCTCTGACACACAGAGAACACCCCTCTGACACAGAGAGAACACCCCTCTGTCACAGAGAGAGAACACCCCTCTGTCACAGAGAGAACACCCCTCTGTCACAGAGAGAGAACACCCCTCTGTCACACAGAGAGAGAACACCCCTCTGTCACAGAGAGAACACCCCTCTGTCACAGAGAGAGAACACCCCTCTGTCACACAGAGAGAACACCCCTCTGTCACACAGAGAGAACACCCCTCTGTCACAGAGAGAACACCCCTCTGTCACAGAGAGAACACCCCTCTGACACAGAGAGAACACCCCTCTGTCACAGAGAGAACACCCTCTGTCACACAGAGAGAAACACCCCTCTGTCACAGAGAGAACACCCCTCTGTCACAGAGAGAACACCCCTCTGTCACAGAGAGAAACCCCTCTGTCACAGAGAGAACACCCCTCTGTCACACAGAGAGAACACCCCTCTGTCGCAGAGAGAACACCCCTCTGTCACAGAGAGAGAACACCCCTCTGACACACAGAGAGAACACTCATATTCCACTGAGTCTCTGTGTCCTTTAGTTCAACACAAACTGAACCACATCAGACACAAGAAACAACTGTTTTTATCACAGATTATAATTTATGCAAATGAGTCATGTGGTTTAACGTTTAGTTTCTGTAAAACATAAACAAATGTGTCCTGAAGCCAAAATGCTGCAAATTGTAGAAGTACTAGAATTTTTTTGGGATAAACTCTCGCAGTCGGACTTGTGTTTTGTCTCTTATGATCGTCACGTGACAACGGAACGAAACTATTGGAACGTTGTCTCCTCACACAGACACATTCTAGACACTGTTAGTTTTAACTCGTGATTGAATTAAACTGAAAATACAACCACACATTTATTTGCTGAGTAAACACATGTAAGGATCAATAAATTATATTAGGTCTGCAGATTTTTAATGACTGTAATGAAACTGATAACTGTTGATACTTTTTATACCACTGGATACTGTATTACACACACACACACACATACACACACACAAACACACACACACACACACACACACACACACACACACACACACACACACACACACACACACACACACACACACACACACACACACACACACACACACACACACACACACACACGCTCTGAGACACAAAGTGACCACATGGGAAGTGTTACGGTGACAGACCAAGGACACTTCAAATGGAGAGAGTAAAGTGAAGCTCTGATGCTCCTCAGTGTATCATTTCGTTTTTCAATATAAAACCAAAAATAAGAAAATTAAAAAAAACAATAGTTTTTTTCATTATTTGTCTCCAAAACCAAAATGAAAAATCAGATAATGATTAGTTTTTTTTGTTTTTTTTTTCAGTTTTCGATTTTGTGTTTAAATAAAAAATGGAAAAAACGGGAAACGGCCGTGACTGCGATGCTGAACTTCTGCACTGCAAACAGACTGGACCGAGACCGGGGGGGACCGAGACTCAGAGCTCTGGTCCCGGTCTCAGTCCCGGACCTGGATCAGTCCTGGTTCAGTCCGTATGCGGCGCAAAAGTCCAGCATCGCAGTCATGGAAGTCACGTAAACGGTCGTTATCCGTTTTTTCCATTTTTCATTTAAACACAAAATTAAAAACTGAAAAAACAAATCATTATCTCCAAAACGAAAATGAAAAAAACAGATAAATAATGAAGAAAACTGTTTTTGTTTTCTTATTTTTAGTTTTATATTGAAAAACAAATGAATGAACGACACACAGATTCTCCTCTCGTCCACACACGGAGTAAAAACATTATTTGTCCTTTTATAACTGTTAGTTTCACCTCTGTATTTAACACTCAGGTTAGTGTTGGTTGGAGTGTCTTCAGGACGATGTGTTCATGTGCAGTTACACCTGTCACAGTCGTCTTTAAATATGTGAATGTGGAACTGTACTAAAGGCTCAATATTTAAATACTGTCTCTTTTGTAAAAGTGGAGGTTCGGGCTGTTTTTGATGATAATATAAGATTTGAGCTGTAAACGGTGGAATAATTCACTTCTGATCTGTGTGTTTACCTTTTGGAAAAACAAATCTCAAAATGCTGCAGTCGGTTTAAAAATCACAAAAATGAAGCACAATAAAAACCCAGTCTGTTGACTTTGTGGCTTTTGAAAGACGCTGTATTTACAGTGTGTTGACTGGGATTCTCCTGCTTCTTTATTGTGTCAGAGGCGCAGTGGAAGTGGTTGTGGTTTGAATATTATCGTTTATCTCTGTAGTGTGGTGCTGTGGTTTATTTTAGAGCTCTGAACGTGAAAGTGTTGTGACTCAGACCTGGTCCCAGACGCTCACGAGACTCCAGCTGCTTCACACCTCAGAGAAGAACTAGGGGTGTTTTAAGTGTGTTTTTTTTCTGACGACAATTACGATTATGACCTTAAATTTGTGGTTTCACGTTTTAAACACGTCCTGGAGAATCGACACACAGGGTGAATTCTGAACTGACAATCCAATACAAGAGTCACATTTCAGAAAGTTTGAACAGATTTAAACTACAGGGTGAGAAGTGTTTCTGCAGAATTAGTTTGTGGTGGAAAATCCATGTATCAGTCGTTCATTTGTTTTTCAATATAAAAGCAAAAATAAAACGAAAAAATTGTTTTCTTCATTATTTGTCTCCAAAGCCAAAATGAAAAAACACATAATTATTTGTTTTTGCAGTTTTTGATTTTGTGTTTAAATGAAAAACTGATAACGGCCGTTTCCCTTTTACCTGACTTCCGTGACTGTGATGCTGGACTTTTGCACTGCGTCCGGACTGAACCAGGACTGAACCAGGTCCAGACCGGGGCCGCGATCGAGACGGGGACAGGGGCCGCGATCGAGACGGGGACAGGGGCCGCGACCGAGACGGGGACAGGGCCGCGACCGAGACGGGGACAGGGGCCGCGACCGAGACGGGGACAGGGGCCAGGCCTTGACCAGACCGGAGGCTCAGAGCCCACAGCAGGGCCGGAGCTCGAAGCTGAGGCTCAGTTTCTGGTCTGGTCCCGCTCTGGTCCTGGACCTGGATCAGTCCTGGTTCAGTCCGTACGCGGTGCAAAAGTTCGACATCACAGTCACAGAAGTCACGTAAACGGGAAACGACCGTTATCCGTTTTTTCCATTTTTCATTTAAACACAAAATCCAAAAATTGAAAAAAACGAATAATTTTCTGTTTTTTCGTTTTGGTTTTGGAGACAAATAATGAAGAAAGAGAGTTGTTTATTCATTTTCATATTTTTGGTTTTATATTGAAAAACGAATGAATGAACGATACACAGATTGTGGAAATTATGGGATAAAAACTGCAGACTTTGACATTTAATTACATCTATTAAAACTCAGTTGTGATTAATGTTCCTGCTCGACCGCGACTCCTTCAGTGGAGACACAGATACTGCGTTCAGTCTCATGATCGTCCTTTAGCTGCACTTTCTCTGGTTTTTCTGATGAACTGAACCTAACGTTTTGTCGTTTTTGTCGTTGTCATGTAGGAGCACCACCTCCAGAGGGCGATCTCAGCGCAGCAGGTTTATGGAGAGAAGAGAGACAACATGGTCATCCCCGTCCCCGAGGCCGAAAGCAACATCCCCTACTACGACTCCCTGTACCCCGGGGAGTTCAAGATGCCCAAGCAGCTCATCCATATACAACGTGAGTACTGTTAAAGTACAAGTACTTTTACTATGACTCGCTGTACCCAGACCGAATGTACTGTGGTCCCTCGTTTATCGCAGGGTTACGTTCTAAAAATAACCTGCAAAGTAGTCAGCTTTATTTTTTACAATTATTCTGTTTTTAGTCTGTAAAACCCCTCAGCACTTTTCTCAGGACAGGACAGTTATAACCCTTTTTACATCCTTCTTAAAACTTATCGCTGCTGTCGTCTTTTTGTTATTTTCCTCCTTCTTCATGTAACAAACCAAAGATTCATTTATTTTGTAATGTCGCCTAGAGTCGTGTAACTTCTCTCTTACTTCAGCGTGTCCAGAAGTCCAACTTTTTGTGTGGTAGTTACATCTTCCTCTGTCTTTGTCGGGGAGAAAACTTAAAAACATGCAGCACTTCAGAATCACACTGATACAGATCCAACATTTATGTACATTTGTCAAACTGAACAGGAGACATGACACAAGGAGACTGACAATGGTTTACAGTCCCTCAGCCAATCAGGACGCAGGGGGAGGAGCATAACGCTTGTTCATACACTGTTAAAAAAAAAAAAGCATGGAAAATTGCACTAAAAAAATGAGTGAAACGGTGAGGTCGTGAAAGGTGAACAGTGTTAGTGAAGGACGTCTGTATTTCCAGGGGTGGTGCACGTTACATCAGAGACACTCGATCACCGAAGCTAAAGGAACTTGGTGGTGTTGTTTCCTTTGATATTATTGGCCAATATGGACCAGATCTGATCCTAATCCAGTCTACGTGTGGTAGGTTTGGGCGGTACCTAAATTCTGATGCTGTTAAACCTTCTCAGGATGTAAACAGTATTACCCCCAATTCACACCAAAGCCCAACGGTGCGTAAGTGCAGCAGCTCAGCTCACGAGCAGCAGACGCGCAGCTTTAGAACTTCCCTTTGAACCGGTCTGACAGTGGAACACCGACAGTGTCATACACACGTCCAACGAGCGGCTGACGCTGACGCTGCTTTAGAGGTTGGAGTTCTAATTTTGCAGCATCAAGGGCGCGTCTCCAAGGTTTTTAGCAGGGGAAAGATAGGAAATAAACACACATTATCAAAATAAACTTCTGATGCCCTTTCAAAATAACGTAACCAAAGTCAAAACGACGACATAAACAACGAGCACTGTGTCCAAGGAAATGTTCATGATGGACGACGAAAAGTTAATCCTAGAAGTGGAGAAATATAATGTGATTTATGATGTCAGACACCAATTCTACAAGGACCCAGGACTAAGTCAGGACTAAACCAGGACTCACTGTCTGAATGTGCTCGGAGGTCCTTCCGTGTCGACCTGAGTGACCGTGGGCAGAGCTCGGAGACGAGGAGGTACATGCAGCCGTCGCTCTTTTTGGACACACTGCTCCGCGAGGCTCAGGGTTCGCTTTCCCTCTCTCCAAGATTAGACCTGGTTTAGACCTGGTTTAGACCTGGTTTAGACCTGGTTTAGACCTGGTTTAGACCTGGTTTAGTCCTGGTGTAGTCCTGGTTTAGTCCTGACCCGCCCTTAAAATCCCAGAACGTTAAAACTCGCCCATTTCAGCAACTATTTGCCTGTATCCTTTTTATTTGCACAGGGACAGTGCACATCATTAGAGTAACAGATGGACGTCATAGGAGATGTTGGTGCAGGTTACAGCATGAACGCTCATTTACACCTGTGGTCCCTGAGCACAGACACAGTGTTCAGACGGACGGACAGTGCGGTGTACGGGGACTCTGTGTGTTTAACGCGGGGTTAAACTGACCAAAAATAATAAACAGTTAGTACTTAAAGTGACAGTGTTGAAATAATATTCTAAAAACATACACCAGACCCACAGATAAATGTCCAAATGTGTGTATTAGTATTTCTCAGAGGAGCAGTTTGTGTCTGTGACGTCGTACTGTCCCTGAACGCAGCAGCCCCCACGTGCTCGCGTTTACACCAGTGCACTCTAAAAAAAAAAAAAAAAAAAAAAAAAATCCTCTGAACTACACTTCTGACTCTTAATAAAGGTTCACTTCAGATCACACAGCAACAAAACCAAAGCTTGTTTTTATCATCACAAACAGCACACACTCTGCTGTTGTCATGTTGGGTTATATTCTCTGTCATGACATGATGATGGGATTTGCCACTGGCGCCCCCCTGTGGCACTTTAATAGTATTTGATCTCACTTCTCTGTTCTGTTGTGCAGCGTTGAGTCTGGAGTAGTGATTCTTGAGTTTTTCCGTGGTTTATGTGGATGTTTCTGGTTTAATCATGTTGCCTGGTGTTCCTGTGTGTGTCTGTTTGGTCTGTGCAGCGTTCAGTCTGGACACGGAGCAGCCCGACTATGACCTGGACTCTGACGATGAGGCGTTTGTGCTGAAGCTGAAGAAGAAGATGGAGATCAGTCTGCTGCAGTTTGAGGAGATGATCGACCGTTTGGAGAAGGGCAGCGGACAGCAGGTAACGCGCGCACACACACACACACACACACACGCCTTTATACAGGATACCAGACGCACCTTTACCCCAAAAACACGACACCTGTACACCCACACACGCACCTTTACCCCCAAAAACATGACACCTTTACCCCAAAAACATGACACCTTTACCCCCAAAAACATGACACCTTTACCCCCAAAAACATGACACCTTTACCCCCAAAAACATGACACCTTTACCCCCAAAAACATGACACCTTTTTACCCCCAACAACGCGACACCTTTTACCCCCAACAACGCGACACCTTTTACCCCCAACAACGCGACACCTTTTACCCCCAACAACGCGACACCTTTTACCCCCAACAACGCGACACCTTTTACCCCCAACAACGCGACACCGCGACACCTTTTTTGTACAGGTGCCATGTACCATTCTCAGTGAAGATGAAACCAGATGCTTCAGAAAGTTTCCTTTTTAAATAATTTCCATAAATGCATGTGTGAGTTTCTGTATTCATTCAAGACGTGATTGGTCCAAAAGTTTGAGGATTCACTCAGATTCTGAACTCCCGGGTTCGGTTCGGTTTGGTTTGGTTCGGTTTGACGGTGACTGTCGTGCCTTTCCAGTCGGTGAGTCTCCCGGAGGCGAAGCTGCTGCTGAAGGAGGACGACGAGCTGATCAAGGAGGTGTTCGAGTACTGGAGCAGGAAGAGGAAGAGCAGCAAAGCACAGTCCCTCATCCCCACCGTCAAACAGGAGAAGAGAGACGGCTCCTCCACCAACGACCCCTACGTGGCCTTCAGACGCAGGACCGAGAAGATGCAGACGCGAAAGGTGAGCGACGGAGGGATGGAAGGGAGAGGGAGAGGAAAAGAGACTGAGAGAAGAAAGGATGGGGGCGGAGAAGATGTAGACATGGAAGGGGAGAGAGGGAGGGAGAGGAGTGTGAGAGAGGGAGACGAGGGGGATAGAGAGGAGAGGGATGAAATGAGAGAGAGGAGAGAGGGATGGATGGAGAGAGAGAGAAAATAGAGGGATGGATGGAGAGAGGAGAGGGATGGAATGAGGAAGAGGAGAGGATGGAGAAGAGGAGAGGGATGGAATGAGAGAGGAGAGAGGGATGGATGGAGAGAGGAGAGGGATGGAATGAGAGAGGAGAGAGGGATGGATGGAGAGAGAAAATAGAGGGATGGAATGAGAAAGAGGAGAGAGGGATGGAATGAGAAAGAGGAGAGAGGGATGGATGGAGAGAGAAAATAGAGGGATGGATGGAGAGGGAGAGAAAATGGAGGGATGGATGGAGAGAGAATAGAGGGAGGGATGGATGGAGAGAGAATAGAGGGATGGATGGAGAGGGAGAGAAAATAGAGGGATGGATGGAGAGGGAGAGAAAATAGAGGGATGGATGGAGAGAGAGAGAAAATAGAGGGATGGATGGAGAGGGAGAGAAAATAGAGGGATGGATGGAGAGAGAATAGAGGGATGGATGGAGAGGGAGAGAAAATAGAGGGATGGATGGAGAGAGAATAGAGGGATGGATGGAGAGGAGAGAAAATAGAGGGATGGATGGAGAGAGAGAGAAAATAGAGGGATGGATGGAGAGGGAGAGAAAATAGAGGGATGGATGGAGAGAGAAATAGAGGGATGGATGGAGAGAGAGAGAAAATAGAGGGATGGATGGAGAGGGAGAGAAAATGGAGGGATGGATGGATGGAGATGGAGAGAGGGGTACTACTAAAACAAACTCCTCACTGGTGCAAAGAGTCGACACGATAAATACTGAGCTCCAAAAAAGTCGAGTTTTTCGTTGAAACTTTGGCGTTTGTGCAGAACCGTAAGAACGACGAGGCGTCGTACGAGAAGATGCTGAAACTGCGGCGGGACCTGAGCAGAGCCGTCACCATTCTGGAGATGATCAAACGGCGAGAGAAGAGCAAGAGGGAGCTGCTGCACCTGACGCTGGAGATCATCGAGAAGAGGTACGGCCGCCTTCTGGTTGTGCGGCGGGAGGGCATCTGACACACCGAGGTAACGCTTTCTCTCTCCACGCGTAGGAACGGCATGGCGGATTACGGCGGGGAGGTGATGGCTGAAGTCCTGGCGGAGCGCGCTCTGGTCCGGCCTCAGATCATCCCCCTGGTCCCTCTCACCAACCAGTACAGACACCAGGACCACGCCGACCTCAAGGACTACAAATCCAAGGTACGGAACCACTGTAAAAGACTACAAAACCCAGGTGCAGAACACAACACACAAAGGACTACAAATCCAAGGTACGGAACCACTGTAAAAGACTACAAATCCCAGGTACAGAACAGAACACACAAAGGACTACAAATCCAAGGTACGGAACCACTGTAAAAGACTACAAATCCCAGGTACAGAACACAAAATGAACTACAAAGGACTACAAATCCCAGGTATATACTGACCTCAAGGACTACAAATCCCAGGTACAGAACAGAATGCACAAAGGACTACAAATCCAAGTTACAGAGCACACAACAGACTACAAACTCCAGGTATACAACGACCTCAAGGATTACAAATCTCACGTGCAGAACTACTATAAACTACAAATCCCAGGTATACACTGACCCTCAAGGACTACAAATCCAAGGCCCCTATTAAAGACTACAAACTCCAGGTGCAGAACATGCAAAAGACTACAAATCGCAGGTACAGAACCACTATAAACTACAAATCCCAGGTATACACCGACTTCAAGGACTACAAATCCAAGGCACGGAACCACTATAAAAGACTACAAACCCCAGGTACTGAACACACAAAGGACTACAAATCCCAGGTACACGCTGACCTGAAGGACTACAAATCCCAGGTACAGAACCACTATTAAAGACTACAAATCCCAGGTACAAAATACACAAAGGACTACAAATCCCAAATATACAGAACACATAAAAGGACTACAGATCAAATTTATCTAACGACTGTCAACACAGATTTACTAAGGTCAAATTTTTATTTATTTTTTTGTTTTGTCAAATGTTTGGTCCCAGTACAGATCTGTCTCTGGTTTCTTGGAGCGTGTTTTTGGCCGTCGCTCTGTACTAATTTAGTATTTTGTGCTTTCAGCCCGAGAAGTGTGAAGTTCCCCGACAGAAGAGGAAATATGAGAAGAAACAGAAAGCACTGCCGCTGTCAGCAGGGGGCGCTCACCACCCGTCTCTGTTCAACGCCAAGGACCTGAACCAGTACGACTTCCCCAGCTCCGACGACGAGCCCTACTCCCAGGTCGGGCGCGCTCACACTCACACTCTTACACTCACACTCTTACACTCACACTCTTACACTCACACTCACACTCACACTCACACTCTTACACTCACACTCTTACACTCACACTCTTTCACACACTCACACTCTTTCACACACTCACACGCTCACACTCAGACTCACGCTCACACTCTTACACTTGCTCACACACTCTTACACTCACTGTCACTCTTACACACACTCACTCTTACACACACACACTCACTCTTACACACACTCTCACTCTTACATACACTCTCACTGTCACTCTTACACACACTCTCACTGTCACTCTTACACACATCTCACTGTCACTCTTACACACACTCTCACTCTTACAGACTCAGACGCTCACACTCTCTCACACTCACACACACTCTTACTCTCACTCTCTCTTACACTCTCTCACTCACTCTTACACACACTCACTCTCTCACTCACTCTTACACACACTCACTCTTACACACACTCACTCTCTCACTCACTCTTACACACTCACTCTTACACACTCTCACTCACTCTCACACACTCACTCTTACACACACACTCACTCTTACACACTCTCTCTCTCACTCACTCTTACACACACTCACTCTTACACACTCTCACTCACTCACTCACTCTTACACACACTCACTCACTCTCTCACTCACTCTTACACACACTCACTACACACTCACTCTCTCACTCACTCTTACACACACTCTTACACACTCTCACTCTCTCACTCACTCTTACACACTCACTCTCTCACTCACTCTTACACACTCTCACTCTCTCACTCACTCTTACACACTCTCACTCTCTCACTCACTCTTACACACTCTCACTCTCTCACTCACTCTTACACACTCTCACTCTCTCACTCACTCTTACACACACTCACTCACTCTCACTCACATTTCACAACCAGGATTTTAATCATGATCATGACCCCCCCCCCCGACCTTTGACCTCTGACCTTCTCCCACAGATGCTGTCAGGGTCGTCGGAGGCGGAAGAGGAGAACGACCCCGACGGAGCGTACGCCTTCAGGAGGAGAGCGGGCTGCCAGTACCACGCGGTGAGCCCAGGACGGGAGCGCACCTGACACACACTACAGGGGGACGGGAGCGCACCTGACACACACTACAGGGGGACGGGAGGGCACCTGACACACTACAGGGGGACGGAGGAGGGCACTGACACACACACTACAGGGGGACGGGAGGGCACCTGACACACACTACAGGGGGACGGGAGGGCACCTGACACACACTACAGGGGGACGGGAGGGCACCTGACACACACTACAGGGGGAGGGGAGCGCACCTGACACACACTACAGGGGGACGGGAGGGCACCTGACACACACTACAGGAGGACGGGAGCGCACCTGACACACACTACAGGAGGACGGGAGGGGACTGGACACACTACACGGAGGACGGGGAGGGCACCTGACACACTACAGGGGGACGGGAGGGCACCTGACACACTACAGGGGGACGGGAGGGCACCTGACACACTACAGGGGACGGGAGGGCACCTGACACACTACAGGAGGACGGGAGGGCACCTGGACACACTACAGGAGGACGGGAGGGCACCTGACACACACTACAGGAGGACGGGAGGGCACCTGACACACACTACAGGGGGACGGGAGCGCACCTGACACACACTACAGGGGGACGGGAGGGCACTGACGGGGACGGAGGGCACCTGACACACACTACAGGGGGACGGGAGGGCACCTGACACACTACAGGGGGACGGGAGGGCACCTGACACACACTACAGGGGGACGGGAGGGCACCTGACACACACTACAGGGGGACGGGAGGGCACCTGACACACACTACAGGGGGACGGGAGGGCACCTGACACACTACAGGGGGACGGGAGGGCACCTGACACACTACAGGGGGACGGGAGGGCACCTGACACACACTACAGGGGACGGGAGGGCACCTGACACACTACAGGGGGACGGGAGGGCACCTGACACACACTACAGGGGGACGGGAGGGCACCTGACACACTACAGGGATATATAAAGACGGGAGGGCACCTGACACACTACAGGGGGACGGGAGGGCACCTGACACACTACAGGGGACGGGAGCGCACCTGACACACACTACAGGGGGACGGGAGGGCACCTGACACACTACAGGGGGACGGGAGGGCACCTGACACACACTACAGGGGGACGGGAGCGCACCTGACACACTGCGGGAGGACATATGGGCCAGTGACTCGACTCGATTTGGACCTGCCTGTATTTGACTTGAGACTTGACTCGGACTTGAGGTGAAAGACCTGACTGAGGTGTGTTTTCTCCGCAGGTGCGTCCGGACGCTCTGGGCTCGTGGTCGTGGTGTGGTCCAGCAGAGGGCGCTCTCTCGCAGCCTCGGTTCAGATACAGCCTCACGTCGCTCACGGTGCCGCGCCGGTGTCTGGGGTTGGCCCGGAGGAGAGTGGGGCGCGGCGGCAGGTACGGCACCGGGTCGCAGGGGACACCGGGTCACTGTTACAGACCATGAACCGTCTGGAAAATTGTCGATACTCTTATTGTGAAGGGGAACGCTCTTAGTGTGGAGGAGACGGGCTCTTATTGTGGAGGGGACGGGCTCTTATTGTGGAGGGGACGGGCTCTTATTGTGGAGGAGACGGGCTCTTATTGTGGAGGAGACGGGCTCTTATTGTGGAGGGGACGGGCTCTTATTGTGGAGGGGACGGGCTCTTAGTGTGGAGGGACGGGCTCTTAGGGGACGGGATTATTGTGGAGGGGACGGGCTCTTAGTGTGGAGGGGACGGGCTCTTAGTGTGGAGGGGACGGGCTCTTAGTGTGGAGGGGACGGGCTCTTATTGTGGAGGGGACGGGCTCTTAGTGTGGAGGGGACGGGCTCTTAGTGTGGAGGGGACGGGCTCTTAGTGTGGAGGAGACGGGCTCTTATTGTGGAGGAGTGTGTAGTAGTAGTAGTAGTAGTAGTAGTAGTAGTAGTAGTAGTAGTAGTAGTAGTAGTAGTAGTTTCTACGTGTGCCTGTTTTTACTTGACATTTCAGAGCATCTTGAACCTTTTTTTTTTTTTTTTTGGTTCAGTGTTTGGTGAAGTGTGGATTGAGTCGCCACGGTAACTGCTGAACATTCTGAGAGTAGAAATGCGAGATGCAGAACACCCCCAGTGTGACGTCTCTGCAGAGCAGCAGTAGAAAAGTGATTTTTATAGGAGACCTCATCAGACTGACATTTGCCACGTTCACATGAGAGCTCTAATTCTGCTTTAAAAAGTCCATGTAAACACTTGACTCCTAATGAAGATGGTTATTCGGAATTAAACTTTATTCTGAAGTATTCTGATTTTAAAGCTGAATGAATTTGGTTCCTGGATCATGATTGTCGTTTGTTCTTGTTAAAATGCTGCCGGTGCTTCATGCTCGTCGTGTCGTCCTTTGATCCGGCTCCTCCAGTCGTGTCTCGGGACTTTGATCCACGTCTGTTTGGATTTGTTAGTGGGATGTGGGATGTGGGCTGAGGAAGAGCAGCCTCACACTCAGGTCCTGTTTAAACGAGAACACTTGAGGAAAAAAACACAATATTTTATGGGAAGTGCCTTTCGTTTAGACGGTGACGGCGGTTTTTTTTTTTGTTTGTTTTTTTTGGGACTTAAAAATGCAAAAATCTGAAACCACCTCCAGAGTGAAAAAGTTGAATGGGCTCTGCTGTAGTGTTTCCGTCTACACTGCCCAAGACGCAAAACTCTGGTCAGATGTGCTCAGGTCGTGTACGAGTTTACGTCACAAACATACAGGACACTGAAACAAACGTGGATCATTTCCAGCTCAAATAAACTTACAGGAAGCAAAACAACAAATGTAGAGAATCTGCAGAAACACTTATTATTACTGTCAAACTCTGGATGCACCAGGTCGTTGCAGTCGAGTCAGACAGATATGGACGAGGCCTGGAGAACCAATCGATGGTGATGAAAATGCATGGCGTAAGAACTTCCACGTGTCCAAAGACGCTCTTGTTGCTTTAAGTACAAACATACACAATCCAATTTCACAGTTTTGCGTCGCCTTGTGCAGCAGATTTTCTCCTGAAAACACTCGACTAAACACCAAATAAAAAGTGAAGACGCGGCGCCGCTTTTGTGTCTTCTGTTCCGACGTCGTCATATAAACGTAGTCAGAGTTTGTCGTCTTCCTCCCTTCTCTTCCTCAGCTGACAGACGTGAAGCGTGAGGAGAATTCTCCAGCTGCTGCTTCGCAATAAAATGTTTGGATGGTGTTTGTGTCCGTGGAGGAACGACAAACCGAGATGAAAGAAAAGCCGGGAGCAGCTGAAGTGTGTTTAAATCCGTTGGTGTCTCTGTCCAATCAGAACCTTCCCCACCCCCAGACGCTGAGACACATTAACTAAAGAACATTTAATCAGTTTATTCAGAATTATTTTCACGTAGACCATTAAACTGTGAACGTACTGGTCTCGATTGAAGACGTGGTTTAAACGTGCTCTTTGTGTTCCTCAGGGTTCTTCTGGACCGGGCGCACTCGGACCTGGACCCCGTTTATCAGGAACTGTCTCCAGAGCGACCGGACCTGCCCCCCTCCCCTCCCTCCCCTCCCCCTTGTGCCAGCGCGTGCCCCCCCCTCCTCCCCCCGCGTGCCAGCGAGTGCCCCCCTCGGCGCCGACCCGGAGCGCCCGCCGGAGAGGGACTGGCACACCGACCTGACTCGCCTGCTGCTGAGCATAAAGGCCTGCCGCTGGAGACACTTCAGGCCCCGGACTCTGCCCCTGTCCCAGCTCGACCACGCCCACCCCCTGTTCAGGAGGATGAGCCGCCGACACAAGCCCCCCCCCGCACAACCCGCCCCGCGCGCCTGCCCCCGGGGAGGCAGGGCCGCCAACCAGCCCGAACGCCAGGGTGAGTACAGCCGGACAGACTGGACTGCACCCGGTCCTCACTGGAACCAGTCACCCCTCCCACTGCACCCAGACCCCACACCCCACACTGCACCCTGCACCCTGCACCCAGACACCCCACCCTGCACCCAGACCCCACTGCACCCTGCACCCAGACCCCACTGCACACTGCACCCACCCTGACCCACCCCCACCCACACTGCACCCTGCACCCAGACCCCACACTGCACCCTGCACCCAGCACCCAGCACCCTGCACACCCAGACCCCACACCCCACCACCCTGCACCCAGACCCCACACCTGCACCCAGCACCCACACAGCCCCACACACCCCACCCACCCTGCACCCAGACCCTGCACCCACCCTGCACCCAGACCCCCCACACCCAGCACCCACTGCACCCACCCCCACACCCTGCACCCAGCACCCAGACCCCACACCTGCACCCAGACCCCACACCCTGCACCCAGCACCCTACCCAGCACACCCTGCACCCAGACCCCACACCCTGCACCCAGACCCACACCCTGCACCCAGACCCCACACACCCTGCACCCAGACCCCCACACCCTGCACCCTGCACCCTGCACCAGACCCCACCCACCCTGCACCCCACACCCACCCTGACCCCACCCTGCACCCAGACCCCACCCTGCACCCACCTGCACCCAGACCCCACCCTGCACCCACACCGCACCCAGTTTGAAAGGCAGGTTGAATGCTGCAACCATCCCTCAGTGTGGGGCTTGGGTCCGGGCTTGGGTCCGGGCTTGGGTCCGGGCTTGGGTCCGGGCTTGGGTCCGGGCTTGGGTCCGGGCTTGGGTCCGGGCTTCAGTTGGATAAAACATAAACCTTTATCTGTGCAGAAAGAACAAAAATGTGTGTGTTTGCTGCAGGTGTTTGAATCAGTAGGAGCAAATAGAGGGAAGCTCTTGGACAAAAGGATCAAAACTCAAAACACAACGGACTCCAGGCAACTCCAAAACAGTAGAAAAAATGAACACATCGCACGAGGAAAAATCTAATTAAAAGGCCTTTGTTTGATTAACTTTTTCTACTGTTTTGGAGTTGCCTGGAGTCCATTGTGTTTAGATAAACTTTTACCTGTGTATTAGTGCTCAAAACGACACTTTTCCAGTAGTAATAACCATTTAATGAATTAAATAGTAGAATTAGCACAATCTGTGTGTCAGATGTTCTTTGGTGAGTTACGTGGGAGGAGGTGGACGTCTGCTGGTTGGAGGTTTTGTGTAACAGTTTGTTTTTGTTCCAGTGCTGACGTCAGAACAGTTCCAACTTCACCAGGAACAACTCGCTCTGATGAAGAAACACCAACTGGAGCAGGCGCAGCAGCACCACCCCCCGGTGAGTCTGACGCACCGGAGCCACGGGGGGGAGGGGCATGGAAGGGCATCTGACTGACTCTGTGTGTGTGTGTGTGTGTGTGTGTGCGCGCAGCCTCCTGGAGTGACTCTGGACCAGGCCTCTGCTCAGGTCGCTGCTTCTGCTCTGGTCACGGCCGATCAACTGCTCGCCCTGAAGAGTAAAGACGACCTGCCACCAGGAGGCGCCGTCAACGGAGTCCTCTCCCCCTCAGGTACTGACCCCCACCCCCTCAGGTCAGGTACTGACCCCCACCCCCTCAGGTACTGACCCCACCCCTCAGGTACTCCCCCACCCCTCACCCCCTCAGGTACTGACCCCCACCCCCTCAGGTACTGACCCCACCCCCCCCTCCCCCTCAGGTACTGACCCCCACCCCCCCTCAGGTACTGACCCCCACCCCCTCAGGTACTGACCCCCACCCCCTCAGGTACTGACCCCCACCCCCTCTCCCCCTCAGGTACTGACCCCCACCCCCTCAGGTACTGACCCCCACCCCTCCCCCTGAGAAGTTCTCCTCATATTTTTACACATAATTCAGGATTCGCTGCAGAAATTCAGACATTTTAACAAACTCCAAATTTCTAAATAACTCCTGTAACTGCAATAGTTTGAAAGATTTATTTTGGACATTTTAACCTTTCACACCTAAGAGCAATTGTTATACATTTGTCCTCACCTGAATTTTGTTCTTAATTTTGTTCTTAAACCCCCTTTTACCCTTTAATGAAGTGTTACACGTGCTTTTTGTCACTACAACCTGATATTTGACAATCTGCTGCTGGAGTCGTGTCATGTGGCTGTAATAAAAACTACAGGACCAGAAATTAAAAAAATAAATAAATAAAAAAGTAAAATAAAATTCAGTCTTTCATACAAACACACACAAACATGTACAAACAGCATTTTGGACTTAAAATATTTTATTTAGGGCCTTAGCTACAAAAGTGCAAAATATCTGTAAGTCTGTAAATAAACTTAAAATATCCCAACAAAAGTAAAGTGTAATGACTTGACTGGTGCAGGTCGTGGAAACAGCTGGAGTCAGGTCCAGGTCACAGAGACACGTCACTTCTGCGTTTCCATGGAGTTTATTATATTTGGATTTGGACATTTGGACTCAAATAAACCTGAATATAAAAATAACACACAGACCAACGTGTGTCATTTTTCATTTATTTGAGAAATTTCTGCACCTGGAGCGACTTTTTCACTTGTTACAAACAGACGCTCAGATCGTTTTGACTCTCGACACTCTGGACCAATCAAAATGGACGGAGCAGGAGACAGTTAGATTTTTTGATGGTTGTAAAGTTTTGTTTCTGATGTGTGTAAATGTTGTTGACGAGCGTGACTGACCCTCCGAGCGTGACTGACCCTCCGAGCGTGACTGACCCTCCGAGCGTGACTGACCCTCCGAGCGGGACTGACCCTCCGTGACTGACCCTCCGAGCGTGACTGACCCTCCGAGCGTGACTGACCCTCCGAGCGTGACTGACCCTCCGAGCGTGACTGACCCTCCGAGCGTGACTGACCCTCCGAGCGTGACTAACTCTCCGTCTGTTTCAGGTGTGTACAAAGCGTCTCACCTGTCGAGTTCGGCGTCCCCGTCCCCCGCAGCTCCAGCCCCCAGCCCCAGCGCGCTCCTGCCCAGCTCCACCGCCTCCACCGCCCCCCACAGCAACAACGGCTCCGCCCCCCACGCCAACGCCGGCTCCGCCCACGGTCACGGCGTCCGCGCGGGAGCCCCGGTCCCGGGGAAACGCCTGCACGGCTCCAGGACCCTCCCCTCCTCCGTGGGCCCCTCGCCGCTCAAACTGTCCCACTGTCAGAAGCCCAAAGCCCCGACGCCGGCCCCCACCGCCGCCCTCAGCCTGGGGCCCAGGTGAGCTGCTCAAGAGCACGACAACAACACGACAACAACACGACGACAACAACACAACACGACAACAACAACAACAACAACAACACACACGACAACACGACAACACGACCACAACAACACGACCACAAACAACACAACACGACAACACGACAACAACACGACCACAACACACAAACGACAACAACAACACGACAACAACAACACAACACAACACAACACGACAACACAACAACAACACAACACGACACAACACAACAACAACAACACGACAACAACACAACACGACACAACAACAACAACACGACAACAACACGACAACAACACGACAACAACACAACAACACGCTCAAGATAAAGAACGTCAACATGCAAAAGAATGGACTTTTACCAAGGTCTGAACCAGGTCTAAATTAGGTTTAAAACCAGGTCTAAGTTGTGTTTAAACTAGGTCTAAACCAGGTCTAAACCAGGTCTAAACTAGGTCTAAAACTAGGTCTAAACCAGGTCTAAACCAGGACTAAACTAGGTTTAAAACCAGGTCTAAGTTGTGTCTAAACCAGGTCTAAACCAGGTCTAAACCAGGTCTAAACCAGGTCTAAACCAGGTCTAAACCAGGTCTAAATTAGGTTTAAAACCAGGTCTAAGTTGTGTTTAAACTAGGTCTAAACCAGGTCTAAACCAGGTCTAAACCAGGTCTAAACTAGGTCTAAACTAGGTCTAAACCAGGACTAAACCAGGACTAAACTAGGTTTAAAACCAGGTCTAAGTTGTGTCTAAACCAGGTCTAAACCAGGTCTAAACCAGGACTAAACCAGGACTAAACCAGGACTAAACCAGGACTAAACCAGGACTAAATTAGGTTTAAAACCAGGTCTAAGTTGTGTCTAAACCAGGTCTAAACCAGGTCTAAACCAGGACTAAACCAGGACTAAACCAGGACTAAACCAGGACTAAACCAGGACTAAACTAAACCAGGTCTAAACCAGGACTAAACCAGGACTAAATTAGGTTTAAAACCAGGTCTAAGTTGTGTCTAAACTAGGTCTAAACCAGGTCTAAACTAGGTCTAAACTAGGTCTAAACCAGGACTAAACCAGGACTAAACTAGGTTTAAAACCAGGTCTAAGTTGTGTCTAAACTAGGTCTAAACTAGACCGTAGTTTAGACCGTAGTTTAGACCTGGTTTAGACCATAAACCAGGTCTAAACCAGGTCTAAACCAGGTCTAAACCAGGACTAAATTAGGTTTAAAACCAGGTCTAAGTTGTGTCTAAACCAGGTCTAAACCAGGACTAAACCAGGACTAAACCAGGACTAAACCAGGACTAAACCAGGTCTAAACCAGGTCTAAACCAGGACTAAACCAGGACTAAATTAGGTTTAAAACCAGGTCTAAGTTGTGTCTAAACTAGGTCTAAACTAGGTCTAAACTAGGTCTAAACTAGGTCTAAACTAGGTCTAAACTAGGTCTAAACTAGGTCTAAACCAGGACTAAACCAGGACTAAATTGTGTCTAAACTAGGTCTAAATCTGATTTAGACCTGGTTTAGACCAGGTCTAAACTAGGGACTAAACCAGGTCTAATCGTTGTGGTTCCAGATTTGTTTTAGTCTAAACTGTGTCTTGTGTGTGCAGTTGTGATCAGGTCTTGGGGTCAATTTAAATCCTCTGTCTCCAGAGGGTCACCGGGTCAAACCTCTCCCAGGACCAACCCGACGGCAGGATCTGGGAGGGCATCTGGGCCAAAAGACCTGATCTGGGAGGGCATCTGGACCAAAAGACCTGATCTGGGAGGGCATCTGGGCCAAAAGACCTGATCTGGGAGGGCATCTGGACCAAAAGACCTGATCTGGGAGGGCATCTGGGCCAAAAGACCTGATCTGGGAGGGCATCTGGGCCAAAAGACCTGATCTGGGAGGGCATCTGGGCCAAAAGACCTGATCTGGGAGGAGCATCTGGGCCAAAAGACCTGATCTGGGAGGGCATCTGGGCCAAAAGACCTGATCTCTGGGCCAAAAGACCTGATCTGGGAGGGCATCTGGGCCAAAAGACCTGATCTGGGACCTGGAGGGCATCTGGGCCAAAGACCTGATCTGGGAGGCATCTGGGCCAAAAGACCTGATCTGGGAGGGCATCTGGGCCAAAAGACCTGATCTGGGAGGGCATCTGGGCCAAAAGACCTGATCTGGGAGGGCATCTGGGCCAAAAGACCTGATCTGGGAGGGCATCTGGGCCAAAAGACCTGATCTGGGAGGGCATCTGGGCCAAAAGACCTGATCTGGGAGGGCATCTGGGCCAAAAGACCTGATCTGGGAGGGCATCTGGGCCAAAAGACCTGATCTGGGAGGGCATCTGGACCAAAGACGTGGTTTTAACTCCTCTTTGTGTTTGTTTTGTTTCAGGGAGAATCACGAGCAGGAGAAAGGGACACTCAACAGTCTGTCAGAAAACACAGTGGCCATGGAGGTTACGTAGCTCCGGTCACCTCCTCCTCCTCCTCCTCCTCCTCCTCTTCCTCTTCGTCTCCTCCCTCCCTCACTCCTCCTCTTCTCCCTCTCTCCTCCTCCTCCTCCTCTTCCTCTTCTATCATTCCTCGTCTTCGCACAGTGGCCGTGGAGTTTACGTCGCTCTGGTCCACTCCTCTTCCTCGTCCTCTTCTTCCTCGTCTCCTCGTCCTCGGTCCTTCAGGTGCTACTCGTCAGTTCTGCGGCCAGTCTCAAGATGGCGCCTCTCTGGACTGTCCCTGGACCCTCCCTGGACTCACCGACCCCTCCCTGGACCCTGGACCTCCTCTGGACTCTCTCCGGATCCTCTAAACCCACCCAGGTCCCACCCAGGTCCTCTCTAAGTCCTCCTGGACTCCCTGGACCTTCTAGCCCCTCCATGGACTGTCTGACCCCTCCTCTGGACTCTCTAAACCCTTCCTGGACCCACCCAGGACCCTCTCTAAGTCCTCCTGGACTCCCTGGACCCTTGTCACCCTCCCTGGACTCTCTGACTCCTCTCTGGACCTCCTCCGGACCCTCTAGCCCCTCTCTGGACTCTCTAAACCCTTCCTGGACCCACCCTCCCTGGACTCTTTGAAACCTCTTTGGACTCTTAACTTGACCCTCTCTGGACCTCCTCTGGACCTCCTCTGGACCTCCTCTGGACCTCCTCTGGACCTCCTCTGGACTCTCTAAACTCTTCCTGGATCTGCCCTGGATCTTCTGGACCCACTGGACCCGCCCCTGACCCCTCCCTGGACTCTCTGAAACCTCTCTGGACCCTCCTTTGCCCCTCCCTTGACCCTCCCTGACCCGTCCCTGACCCGTCCCTGGACCCTCTGCCCCCGTGCCCCCGCGTCCCTGTGGCTGTGGTGTAAACTTCAGTCGAACTGTACAGCACATTTGTAAAGCCTCATTCTTGTATATTACATGACTTGAATACAGATTTGTTCATTTGTGATGTTTTGCACTCGACATGAAAAAAACCCTGATGAATTAAAGAAAAGAAGCTTCTTCTCTGCGGCGGAGCAGAGTGGACCGCATGGCGCCCCCCGCTGGTCGTTCGCGTGCCGTCGCCTCCCGTTCCGTTCCAGATCCTCCGGTTCCTTTTTTTTCCGGTCGGCCGTTCTTCCGCCGCGCGACGTCTCCTCTTCCGTACGTCAGACGAACCCGAGAGACCGAAGGGCGCCCGCTCCGTGTGACCTCCGACCCCATCACTACTCTCCTCCTGGGCGACCTCCGACCCCGGCACTACTCCTCCTCCTCGTCCTCGTCGATGCTGCTCTCGGTGGCTTCACGTCGGGGCGAGCGCTCTTCGGTTTCTTCGGTTTCTTCGGTTTCTTCGGTTTCTTCGGTTTCTTCGGTTCCTTCGGTTCCTTCGGTTCCTTCGGTTCCTTCGGTTCCTTCGGTTTCCTCCTCCTGTTTTGACCTCCGGCCGTGAACGCGAGTTACCGGGTGGTGCCTTTTCAACTTGGGAATAAAGTGAAACGAAAATAAAACCTGTGCTCTCTTCTGTGAAGAGTTTGGTACCGAACTCAACGACTCCGACTCTTTGTCTCTTTGTCTCTGTCCACGTTTGTCTCATCGCACCAACATCTGAGTTTTGTCTGATAAAAGAAAATAAAAACACACACACTTCATTTAACCTGATTAAAAATATTATTGACAGAAGAAGAGACACGATCCACAAAGCATCGTTTAGTCCTGGTGGAATCCTGGTCTGGATCCTGTTCTGGAACCCTGGACCCGTCCTGGACCCGCCGTCTGGACCCTGGGTCTCTGGACCCTGGTCTGGACCCTGGACCCGGTCTGGACCCGGTCTGGACCCGGTCTGGACCCGGTCTGGACCCTGGTCTGGGACGTTTATTATTTTAAAACGGGAGAAAATCCAAGTCTCACGATCCGCACCACAAAATATCAATAAATATAATGTAATCTGATTACTCTGGATTACTTGATTTGCTGTAGAGAAACAAAGACGAGGAAATCTTCACATGAGAAGTTTTGTCTGATAAAAGAAAATAAAAAGTCCAATCTTTACTGAACCAAATTAAAAATATTATTGATAAAAGAAACACGTCCACACAGCAGGATTTAGACCTGGTTTAGTCCTGGTTTAGGTTTGGTTTAGTCCTGGTTTTAGACCTGGTTTAGTCCTGGTTTAGACCTGGTTTAGTCCTGGTTTAGACCTGGTTTGGACCTGGTTTAGACCTGGTTTAGTCCTGGTTTGGACCTGGTTTAGTCCTGGTTTAGACCTGGTTTAGTCCTGGTTTGGACCTGGTTAGTCCTGGTTTACCTGGTTTAGTCCTGGTTTAGACCTGGTTTAGTCCTGGTTTAGACCTGGTTTTGGACCTGGTTTAGTCCTGGTTTAGGACCTGGTGGTTTAGACCTGGTTTAGTCCTGGTTTAGTCCTGGTTTAGACCTGGTTTAGTCCTGGTTTTAGTCCTGGTTTAGACCTGGTTTAGTTCCTGGTTTAGTCCTGGTTTGGACCTGGTTTAGTACCTGGTTTATTTTAGGACCTGGTTTTTGGTTTAGTCCTGGTTTAGTCCTGGTTTGGACCTGGTTTAGACCTGGTTTAGTCCTGGTTTTCCTGGTTTAGTCCTGGTTTAGTCCTGGTTTAGTTCCTGGTTTAGACCTGGTTTAGTCCTGGTTTAGACCTGGACCTGGTTTAGTCCTGGTTTAGTCCTGGTTTAGTCCTGGTTAGTTGACCTGGTTTAGTCCTGGTTTAGTCCTGGTTTACCTGGTTTAGACCTGGTTTAGTCCTGGTTTAGACCTGGTTTGGGACCTGGTTTAGTCCTGGTTTAGACCTGGTTTAGTCCTGGTTTGGACTGTGGCTCTTTTAGATTCTACGTTTGTCTCTAGTTGTTTGATCTTTATTCTTACAGTTGAATCCAGTGTTTTTTTTCTCGCGTTACGATGTTGGTCTTAACTTTCATTTAATTCGTCTAAAAAAGGTCTTAAAGTGTAAAATTGAGTTCAGACTCTCTGTCATATTTTACTTTTTCCTCTTCAAACGTCTTGACAAGTTTTAATCCAAAGAACCAAGAGTTAAAAGTGTTGAACTGTTATTGTTGTCGTCTGCAGTGAGTGGAGCAAAGGATCATGGTCTATGTAGTTTCCTCTAAGAGCTGAAAGGAGCAACACACAGTGTGGAAATAAATACACGTTCATAAAACTCAGCGCAAGTTTGAGTCAAATTTACATTCATCTTAACATCAACAACGATAAAAACTAGAGACAAAGATAAACCCTTCAAAATAAAAGCACTAAACATAAACTCGTAAGTTAATGGTTCACAGAAAATAGTCTCATACAAAAATAAAAAGATTTGAACACAAATGATACTCGAGGTTATTTCCTCTCCCCAAACATTTATTTTCTTGGTGAGAATTTATTTGAAAATCAATAAAATGTCTTGGGGCGAGTGTGAGGAGAGACACTTGTGATTCGATTTATTGTGAAGCTCCACGATATTATTACCACAACTTTGACGATACGACATCACCAGAGTTCAGTTTTTGTTCCATTCTTAAAATGATCACACGTGTTTCTTCCATGACTCGACTGGCGGAGGTGAGACCGAGTCTGAGTCAAGTCTTTAAACCAAAAAAATACCAAATACAGCCTAGATTTTAGCAATTTATATGAATTTTTAACTAAATTGTTCCTAAAAAAAAATCTGTTTCATTCGTTCATTTGTTTTTCAAAATAAAACCAAAAATAAGAAAACAGTTTTCTTCATTATTTGTCTCCAAAACCAAAATAAAAAAACACATCATGATTTGTGTTTTCAGTTTTGGATTTTGTTTTTAAATGAAAAATGGAAAAAACTGAGACTTAAACTGTGATGCTGAACTCAACCAGGACTAAAAACGGTCCAGGACCAGAACCAGGACTGAGGCCGGACTAGATCAGGACCAGGCCGTGATTGAGACCAGAACCAGACCAGGACTGAATCGTTTTCAGTCCTGGTTGAGTCTCGTAAACGGTCGTTATCTGTTTTTTCCCTTTTTTTTCATTTAAACATAAAATCAAAAAATGAAAAAAACGAATCTTTTTCAGTTTTTTCATTGGTTTTAGAAACAAATACTGAAGAAAATTGTTGTTTTTTCGTATTTTTGGTTTTATTTTGAAAAACAAATGAACAAACGACACAGATTCTAAAAGTTCAGTGTATTTATGAGTATTTATATAAGTAATAATTTAAGTTGTTCAGATGTTTAAAAAGGATCTGAGTGAATCACGACGAGCAGAACAAAGATTCACATTTGAAAGTGTTGAGTCATTTTGTTATGAAGATTCATGTTCCTGTTACTGCGTTGTACTGCGTATTACTGTAGTACTTTGGAGTATCGCAGTACTTCAGTTACATAAAAGTACAAACAGAAGTGGGAGCGACATGTTCCACTTTGTTCCTTTAAAATTCAGCGACGCGTTTATCAACTGGAGACAAAAGTACTGGTCTTGGTCCAGTCCTGGTCCAGGTCTTGGTCCGGTCCTGGTCCAGGTCTTGGTTCAGTCCTGGTCCAGGTCTTGGTTCAGTCCTGGTCCAGTCCTAGTCCGGTCCTGGTCCAGGTCTTGGTTCAGTCCTGGTCCAGGTCTTGGTTCAGTCCTGGTCCAGGTCTTGGTTCAGTCCTGGTCCAGGTCTTGGTTCAGTCCTGGTCCAGGTCTTGGTCCAGTCCTGGTCCAGGTCTTGGTTCAGTCCTGGTCCAGGTCTTGGTCCAGTCCTGGTCCAGGTCTTGGTCCAGGTCTTGGTCCAGTCCTGGTCCAGGTCTTGGTCCAGTCCTGGTCCAGCTGTTGGTTCAGTCCTGGTCCAGCTGTTGGTCCAGTCCTGGTCCAGGTCTTGGTCCAGTCCTGGTCCAGGTCTTGGTCCAGTCCTGGTCCAGGTCTTGGTTCAGTCCTGGTCCAGTCCTGGTCCAGGTCTTGGTCCAGTCCTGGTCCAGGTCTTGGTCCGGTCCTGGTCCAGGTCTTGGTTCTGGAGTTGAGTTTGTGGAAAAAGTCTCTGAGTTTAGTAAAAGTTTGATCAGTTTTTCATGTAAAAATCCTGGAAAAGTTTTGAAATTCTGTCAGTGAGAAAAAGTGGAGACGCTGGAAAACCTCAAGTCCTTCTGACCCTCAAGTCCTTCTGACCCTCAAGACCTTCTGACCCTCAAGTCCTTCTGAACCTCAAGTCCTTCTGACCCTCAAGTCCTTCTGACCCTCAAGTCCTTCTGACCCTCAAGTCCTCAGGACTCAGGTCAGACTCAGGTCAGACTAAGGTCAGTCTCAGGTCAGACTCAGGTCAGTCTCAGGTCAGACTCAGGTCAGTCTCAGGTCAGGACTCAGGTCAGTCTCAGGTCAGTCTCAGGTCAGGACTCAGGTCAGGACTCAGGTCAGTCTCAGGTCAGACTCAGGTCAGGACTCAGGTCAGACTCAGGTCAGTCTCAGGTCAGACTCAGGACAGTCTCAGGACTCAGGTCAGGACTCAGGTCAGACTCAGGTCTCAGGCTCTGACACGGTGTTGGTTTGTCCTACAGCTCCATCTGCTGGATTCAAAAATGAACTGACGCAGAGCAACAGGACGCACCAAGTCTTTGAGCTCAAGTCCGAGTCAAGTCCCAAGTCAAACACAGACAAGTCCAAGTCGAGTCCAAGTCGTCTGCTTTGAGCTTCAAGTCATTTCAAGTCTTTAAACCAAAAAAATACCAAATATTGTTTCGATTTTTGTAATTTATATGAATTTTAAACTAAATTGTTCTTTAAAAGTATATTTTTATATATAATTACTTATTTTTGAGTTGTAGAAATACAAATGTTTTAGATAATAATAATTATGATGGTGAAAAATAAAAAGTAAAATTAAATTAATAAAATAAAAAAAAAAAAAAAGGTGAAGAGAAGACAGTCGGGTCTTTTAGTCTAAAGGCAGAATTTTTAAAGATTTGCAGTTTTCCATAAACAAAAACATTTCTGTTCAAAACTTTCTTCACTGCAGCTGCAGGTTTAAAAGGAAAAACTCTGATTTCTGCTCAAGAAAAATGTTTTTGGGACAGAATTGTTCTAAAAAAAAAACCATAAAAGTCGAGTCCAGACTGGAGGTGGAGGATGAGGACTCAGGTCAGACTCAGGTCAGACTCAGGTCAGTCTCAGGTCAGACTCAGGTCAGTCTCAGGTCAGGACTCAGGTCAGTCTCAGGTCAGACTCAGGTCAGACTCAGGTCAGTCTCAGGCTCTGACACGGTGTTGGTTTGTCCTACAGCTCCATCTGCTGGATTAAAAAATGAACTGACGCAGAGCAACAGGACGCACCAAGTCTTTGAGCTCAAGTCCGAGTCAAGTCCCAAGTCAAACACAGACAAGTCCAAGTCGAGTCTCGAGTCACAGGTCCTTAAGTCCGAGTCGAGTCCAAGTTGTCTGATTTGAGTTTCAAGTCACTTCAAGTCTTTAAACCAAAAAAATACCAAATATTGTTTAGATTTTTGTAATTTATATGAATTTTAAACTAAATTGTTCTTTAAAAGTATATTTTTATATATAATTACTTATTTTTGAGTTGTAGAAATACAAATGTTTTGACAAAATCTCAGTGTGAATCATTACAGTTAGAATAAAAATAACATTTTAAAGTGATAAATAACAGTTATTTAGTCGTGTGTCTGAACTGAAAAGGAAGAATCATGTTCTGTACTTCTCTTTTACTCTGTTGTACTTTATGTATATTACTGTAGTACTTTTATATTACTGTAGTACTTTTATATTACTGTAGTACTTTTATATTACTGTAGTACTTTTGAGTATTGCAGTACTTCTGGGAGCGACATGTTCCAGTTTGTTCCTTTAAAATTAAACTCCACATTTATCGACTGTAAAGAGAAAAGGATTTTATTAAATATTTTTATCAGAAAAAATCAAGTCTTAAGTCTCAGGCCTCAAGTCCGAGTCGAGTCCCAAGTCTTAGTCCGCTCACTGTGATTGGTCAGAGACGCTCTGACGTCAGCCAATCACAGACGACGGTGGAAGAAAGACGCAAAAACACGAAACACGACGACGAGAAAATATAAAATCATCATCAAATAATAGAAATGATTTTTTAAAGTGTTTTTACGAATTTGTCAGGACCAAAAAATTAAGAGGACGAGACGTTCAAGTCATGACCTGGACTCGAGTCAGACTTGAGTCACTATTTTAGAACTTGAACTCGAAGGTCAGTGACTCGGGACTTGAGTTGGACTTGAGGCCCGTGACTTGAGAAGCTTTTAAATCTGAATTGTTTCTGTTCTGATCATAAAGATTCACTCAGATTCTGTCAAAATGTTGAAAAGTAAATTTATAAATAAACCAGGACTTTTTATGAACAATTTAGTTTAAAATTCTTATAAATTACAAAAATCTAAACGGTATTTGGTGCTTTTTTTTTTTGGTTTAAAGACTTGAAATGACTTGAAGCTCAAATCAGATGACTTGGACTTGACATGGACTTGAGTTGGACTTGAGTTGGACTTATGGACCAGTGACTCGAGACTCGACTTGGACTTGTCTCTATTTGACTTGGGACTTGACTCGGACTCGAGGCCAAAGACTTGAGACTCACAAAACGACGACTTGGTGCCACAGGGAGCAACAACCAGAGGAACTGGAAAATCAGAGATTGACAGGTGGACAGGTGCAGGTGGGCAGGTGGACAGGTGGACAGGTGCAGCGTGGGCAGACTGACAGGTGGACAGGTGCAGCGTGGGCAGGTGGGCAGGTGGACAGGTGCAGCGTGGACAGACGGACAGGTGCAGCGTGGGCAGGTGGACAGGTGGCAGTGACAGGTGGGCAGGTGGACAGGTGCAGTGGTCTCTGTCTGGGTGGTTGTGGTGAAGAGGAGTTGAGTCTGGGTTTGGTTCGGGCGTCTCCCTTAGACACAGAGGTGGGAGCTCGGAGTAGAGCCGCTGCTCCTCCACGTGGAGAGGAGCGTCTGAGGGGAGGAGCTCGGAGTAGAGCCGCTGCTCCTCCACGTGGAGAGGAGCGTCTGAGGGGAGGAGCTCGGAGTAGAGCCGCTGCTCCTCCACGTGGAGAGGAGCGTCTGAGGTGAGGAGCTCGGAGTAGAGCCGCTGCTCCTCCACGTGGAGAGGAGCGTCTGAGGGGAGGAGCTCGGAGTAGAGCCGCTGCTCCTCCACGTGGAGAGGAGCGTCTGAGGTGAGGAGCTCGGAGTAGAGCCGCTGCTCCTCCACGTGGAGAGGAGCGTCTGAGGGGAGGAGCTCGGAGTAGAGCCGCTGCTCCTCCACGTGGAGAGGAGCGTCTGAGGGGAGGAGCTCGGAGTAGAGCCGCTGCTCCTCCACGTGGAGAGGAGCGTCTGAGGGGAGGAGCTCGGAGTAGAGCCGCTGCTCCTCCACGTGGAGAGGAGCGTCTGAGGGGAGGACGTCTGTTCTGACGTCTCCTGGACGTGTCCCTCAGGAGGTGTTCATGTCCCAGCGGGAGGAGGAGAAGACCCAGGACACACTGGAGGGACCATGTCTCTGGACTGGACTGGGAACACCTCAGGTCCCACTGGAGGAGCTGGAGGAAGTGTCTGGGGTGAAGGAAGTCTGGGAGTCTCTGTTCAGACTGATGCTCCGAGACTCGACCCCAGAGAAGAAGAAGAACATGAAGAACATGAAGAACATGAAGAACATGAAGAACATGAAGAACATGAAGAACATGGAGGATGTTTCCACCTGTAAATTCTCTCACTGAAAATCTTCTGTGTTTTTCTGTTTTTCTTTGTTTTTCTCTTTGTATTTTCTTGTTTTTATGAACAGATGATAAAAAAACTGCGTCGGCTGAATAAGACAAAAATCACTTTTTTAAAAAAATGTTTTAATGAAATTCTAGTTCTTCACATTCAGAACCAGGGGGAGAAACATTTAAATTCACATTTTAAAACAAAAAACTAAATAATAATAAAACAGTCGAGTCGTTCGTTAGTGGTTCGTTCACTTCGTTATTTCAGATAAAAACCTACAAAAGCCACAATCTGGAACTTTTCTGACGCGTCGGGGAAACGTCCTGCTGTTTCCTGGTCCTGGTCCCAGTCTTGGTCTTGCTCTTGGTCCCGGTCCTGGTCTCGGTCCTGGTCCTGGTCTTGGTCCCGGTCTTGGTCCTGGTCCCGGTTCAGTCCTGGTCTTGGTCTTGGTTCTGGTCTTGGTCTCGGTCCTGGTCCCAGTCCCGGTCTTGGTCCTGGTGTTGGTCTTGGTCCCGGTCTTGGTCTCGGTCCTGGTCCTGGTCTTGGTCCCAGTCTTGGTCCCGGTCTTGGTCCTGGTCCCGGTCCCGGTCCTGGTCTCGGTTCAGTCCTGGTCTTGGTTCTGGTTTTGGTCTTGGTCCTGGTCTTGGTCTCGGTCCTGGTCCCAGTCCCGGTCCTGGTCTCGGTTCAGTCCTGGTCTTGGTCTTAGTCTCGGTCCGTCTAGGTTAGTGTCTTCGGTCCAGGTCCAGGTCCGGTCAGGTCAGGTTCAGGTCAGGTCCAGGTCCAGGTTCAGGTCCCGGTCCAGGTTCAGGTCCAGGTTCAGGTCAGGTTCAGGTCAGGTTCAGGTTCAGGTCCCGGTCCAGGTCCAGGTTCAGGTCCAGGTCCAGGTTCAGGTTCAGGTCCTGGTCCAGGTCCTGGTCCAGTTCAGGTCCAGGTTCAGGTCCAGGTCCCGTCCAGTCCAGGTCAGGTCAGGTCCAGGTCAGGTCCAGGTTCAGGTTCAGGTTCAGGTCCAGGTTCAGGTCAGGTTCAGGTCCAGGTCCAGGTCGGGGTCAGGTCAGGTTCAGGTCCAGGTCCAGGTTCAGGTCCAGAGTTCAGGTCTGGGTCCAGGTCCAGGTTCAGGTCCAGGTTCAGGTCCAGGTCAGGTTCAGGTTCAGGTCCAGGTTCAGGTCCAGGTTCAGGTCCAGGTCCAGTCAGGTCAGGTCCAGGTCCCAGGTTCAGGTCCAGGTCCAGGTTCAGGTCCAGGTTCAGGTCCAGGTCCAGGTCCAGGTTCAGGTCAGTCAGGTCCAGGTCCAGGTCCAGGTCCAGGTCCAGGTCCAGGTTCAGGTCAGAGTTCAGGTCCAGGTCCAGGTCCAGGTCCAGGTCCAGGTCCAGGTCCAGGTCCAGGTCCAGGTTCAGATCTTGTTCTGGATCATTCTGGAGTTGAGTTTGTGGAAAAAGGCTTTGAGTTTACAGAGGTGACACTTTCCTCTCTTCCTCTTCTCCTTCTTCTTCTTCTTGTTTCTGTCTTTCTTCTCTCCTCCGTCGCTCTTCCTCTGCTCCTCCTCCTCCTCCTCTCCTCCTCTGCTCCTCCTCACTTCCTCTTCTCCTTCTCCTTCTTCTTCTTCCTCCTCTGGGATCCATGGTTCCCAGGCTCCTCTGCGTCTCCTCGGATCGGCTCTGCACAAAAACACAAAACCAAATCAAAACCAAATTGAAATTCTTTATTTTCACTTTTTAACCTCAGTGGGATTTTTTGGGGGGAATTTGCTAAACTCTGTATTTTTGGAAAGTTTAAAGTTTATGGCAGGAGAGTCAAACTCATTTTGTTCCGGGGGTCGTGTCCAACGACTTTGATCCAAAGTGTCCGGATCAGAAAACTCAATGTCATATAAACCCCAAAAATAACAATAAGTTCAAATATTTGTGCAGAAAAACGCAAATGTATTACAGAAATCTTTTTTAAATTGATGAACTCTTTCTTTTACAAAATATTATATTATTAAGAACCTGAAACTTTAAGAAAAATGCAATTTCAACACAACGTTTTAACATGAACTTGTATAAACAGGAATAAGTTCATTTTTGTTGTAAAATCCTGCACTCGGCTCCACTTTTCTCATGTTGGACATTTTTCTGATGAGGGTGTCACGGTC
>NW_026571095.1:37859795-37883302 GCF_026225935.1 Boleophthalmus pectinirostris | reverse complement strand
AACCAGGACTAAACCAGGACTAAACCAGGTCTAAACCAGGACTAAAACCAGGACTAAACCAGGACTAAAACCAGGACTAAACCAGGTCTAAACCAGGTAACCAGGACTAAACCAGGACTAAACCAGGACTAAACCAGGACTAAACCAGGTCTAAACCAGGTCTAAACCAGGAAAACCAGGACTAAACCTAAACCAGGACTCTAAACCAGGTCTAAACCAGGTCTAAACCAGGACTAAACCAGGACTAAACCAGGACTAAACCAGGACTAAAACCAGGACCAAACCAGGTTCTAAAACCAGACTAAACCAGGTCTAAACCAGGAACCAGGACTAAACCAGGACCTAAACCAGGTCAGGACTAAACCAGGACTAAACCAGGGAACAAACCAGGGACCTACCAACCAAACCAGGACCAAACCAGGACCAAACCAGGACCAAACCAGGACCAAAACCAGGACAAAACCAGGACCAAACCAAACCAGGTCTAAACCAGGACCAAACCAGGACCAAACCAGGTCTAAACCAGGACTAAAACCCTAAACCCGGTCTAGACCAGGTCCAGACCTCGTACCAGATCTGAGGGTGAGCGTGAGCTTCTGCGGCTGGATCTGGGTGATCTGCTCGGGCTTCAGTTTCTCGGTGGAGTCCTTCTTGCGGTTGGTCACCGGTTGGTCCTTGTCGACTCTGGTGCTCCCTCGCGGGTTCTCGATCTTCTCAGGAGGACACTTGCGTTGGGCGAGGGACTGCAGGTCGTCGCATCGGGTCGACTTGGCTTCGCCGACGCTCAGGAAACTCTGAAGGAAAAACAAAAGGGTCAAGAGCCACGGAAGAAACCCAAGACCGAAATCTGAGCTTCAACTGCAGCACGAGGTTTTGGAGAGAAACCTTCTGACTGTGGTTTGGTCTCCACTGCGAAACGTTCTAGTCTCCACGGAGAAAAGCATCTGAAGGACCTTCCACCGGAAAAGTTACACAATGCAGCTTTAAACGAATCTGAGAAACCGTTTCAGGACACGACTGCAGAGCCTCAAACCACAGGACGAGAAGATTTTTAAGATTTATTCTGGAGATGTCTGGAGATGTTTTTGGAGATGTTTTGGAGACTGGAGATGTTTTGGAGATGTTTTGGAGATGTCTGGAGATGTCTGGAGATTTGTTTTGGAGATGCTGGAGATGGAGGATGTTTTGGAGATGTTGGAGATGTCTGGAGATGTTTTGGAGTTTTGGAGATGTTTTGAGATTTTTTGGAGATGTTTTTGTTGATGTTTTTGAAGATGTTGGAGATGTTTTGGAGATGTCTGGAGATGTTTTGGAGATGTCTGGAGATGTTTTGGAGATGTTTTGGAGATGTTTTGGAGATGTCTGGAGATGTTTTGGAGATGTCTGGAGATGTCTGGAGATGTCTGGAGATGTCTGGAGATTTTTTGGAGATGTTTTGGAGATGTTTGGAGATGTTTTGGAGATGTTTTGGAGATGTCTGGAGATGTTTTGGAGATGTCTGGAGATGTCTGGAGATGTTTTGGAGATGTCTGGAGATGTTTGGAGATGTTTTGGAGATGTTCTGGAGATGTCTGGAGATGTCTGGAGATTGTTTTTGGAGATGTTGGAGATGTTTGGAGAGAGATGTTTTGGAGATGTTTCTGGAGATGTTTTGGAGATGTTTTGGAGATGTCTGGAGATGTTTTGGAGATGTTTTGGATGTTTTGGAGATGTTTTGGAGATGTTTTGGAGATGTCTGGAGATGTTTTGGAGATGTCTGGAGATGTTTGGAGATGTTTTGGAGATGTCTGGAGATGTTTTGGAGATGTCTGGAGATGTTTTGGAGATGTTTTGGAGATGTTTTGGAGATGTTTTGGAGATGTCTGGGATTGTTTTGGAGATGTTTTGGAGATTTGGAGATGTCTGAGATGTGGAGATGGGAGATGTTTTGGAGATGTTTTGAGAAGAGATGTCTGGAGATTTGGAGATGTTTGGAGATGTTTTGGAGATGTTTGGAGATGTCTGGAGATGTTTTGGAGATGTTTGGAGATGTTTGGAGTTTTGGGAGATGTTTGGAGATGTTTTGGAGATGTTTTGGAGATGTCTGGAGATGTTTTGGAGATGTTTTGGAGATGTCTTGGAGATGTTTTGTTTTGGAGATGTTTGGAGATTGGAGATGTTTTGGAGATGTCTGGAGATGTCTGGAGATGTTTTGGGGATGTTTTGGAGATGTTTTGGAGATGTCTGGAGATGTCTGGAGATGTCTGGTGATGTCTGGAGATGTTTTGGAGATGTTTTGAAGATGTCTGGAGATGTTTTGGGGATGTTTTGGAGATGTTTTGGAGATGTTTTTGGAGATGTTCGATGTTTTGGAGATGTTTTGGGAGATGTTTTTTGGAGATGTTTTTTTGGAGATGTTTTGGAGATGTCTTGGAGATGTCTGGAGATGTTTTTGTTTTGGAGATTGTTTTGGAGATTTTGGAGATGTTTTGGAGATGTCTGGAGATGTCTGGAGATGATGTCTGGAGATGTTTTGGAGATGTTTTGGAGATGTCTGGAGATGTTTTGGAGATGTCTGGAGATGTTTTGGAGATGTCTGGAGATGTTTTTGATGTCTGGAGATGTTTTGGAGATGTCTGGAGATGTTTTGGAGATGTTTTGGAGATGTTTTGGAGATGTTTTGGAGATGTCTGGAGATGTTTTGGAGATGTTTTGGAGATGTTTGGAGATTTTTGGAGATGTTTTGGAGATGTTTGGAGATGTCTGGAGATGTTCTGGAGATGTTTTGGAGATGTCTGGAGATGTTTTGGAGATTTTGGAGATGTTGGAGATGTCTGGAGATGTTGGAGATGTTTTTTTGGAGATGTTGGAGATGTCTTGGAGATGATCTGGAGAGTGGAGATGTTTTGGAGATGTTTGGAGATGTTTTGGAGAATGTTCTGGAGATGTCTGGAGATGTTTTGGAGATGTTTTGGAGATGTTTCTGGAGATGATGTTTGGAGTCTGGAGATGATGTTGGAGATGTTTTGGAGATGTTTCTGGAGATGATGTTTTGGAGATGTTTTGGAGATGTCTGGAGATGTCTGGAGATGTCTGGAGATGTTTTGGAGATGTTTTGGAGATGTTTTGGAGATGTTTTGGAGATGTTTTGGAGATGTTTGGAGATGTTTGGAGATGTTTTGTGTTTGGAGATGTTTTGGAGATGTTTTGGAGATGTTGGAGATGTTTTGGAGATGTTTTGGAGATGTTTTGGAGATGTCTGGAGATGTTTTGGAGATGTTTTGGAGATGTTTTGGAGATGTCTGGAGATGTTTTGGAGATGTTTTGGAGATGTTGGAGATGTCTGGAGATGTTGGAGATGTTTTGGAGATGTTTTGGAGATGTCTGGAGATGTTTTGGAGATGTTTTGGAGATGTTTTGGAGATGTCTGGAGATGTTTTTGTCTGGAGATGTTTTGGAGATGTCTGGAGATGTTTTGGAGATGTTCTGGAGATGTTTTGGAGATGTTTTGGAGATGTTCTGGAGATGTTTGGAGATGTTTTGGAGATGTTTTTGGAGATGTTCTGGAGATGGAGATGTCTGGAGATGGAGTTTTGGAGATGTTTTGGGGATGTTTTGGAGATGTTTTGGAGATGTTTTGGAGATGTCTGGAGATGTTTTGGAGATGTTTTGGAGATGTTTTGGAGATGTTTTGGAGATGTTTTGGAGATGTCTGGAGATGTTTTGGAGATGTTTTGGAGATGTTTTGGAGATGTCTGGAGATGTTTTGGAGATGTTTTGGAGATGTCTGGATGTTTTGGAGATGTTTTGGAGATGTTTTGGAGCTGGAGATGTTTGGAGATGTTTTGGAGATGTTTTGGAGATGTCTGGAGATGTTTTGGAGATGTTTTGGAGATGTCTGGAGATGTTTTGGAGATGTTTGGAGATGTTTTGGAGATGTTTTGGAGATGTTTTGGAGATGTTTTGGAGATGTTTTGGAGATGTTTTGGAGATGTTTGGAGATGTTTTGGGAGATGTTTTGGAGATGTTTTGGAGATGTCTGGAGATGTTTTGGAGATGTCTGGAGATGTTTTGGAGATGTCTGGAGATGTTTTGGAGATTTTGGAGATGTTTTGGAGATGTTTTGGAGATGTCTGGAGATGTTTTGGAGATGTTTTGGAGATGTTTTGGAGATGTCTGGAGATGTTTTGATGATGTTTTGGAGATGTCTGGAGATGTGGAGATGTTTGGAGATGGAGATGTTTTGGAGATGTTTTGGAGATGTTTTGTCAGATGTTTTGGAGATGTTTTGAGATGTGGAGAGATGTTTTGGAGATGGAGAAGATGTTGGAGATGTCTGGAGATGTTTTTGGAGATGTTTTGGAGATGTTTTGGAGATGGAGATTTTGGAGATGTTTTTGGAGATGTTTTGGAGATGTCTGGAAGATTTTGGAGATGTTTTGATGTCTGGGAGATGTTTGGAGATGTTGGAGATGTTTTGGAGATGTCTGGAGATGTTTTGGAGATGTTTTGGAGATGTCTGGAGATGTTTTGGAGATGTTTTGGAGATGTTTTGGAGATGTTTTGGAGATGTCTGATGTTTTGGAGATGTTTGGAGATGTTTGGAGATGTCTGGAGATTTTTGGAGATGTCTGGAGATTTTTGGGAGATGTTTTGAAGATGTCTGGAGATGTTTTGGGGATGTTTTGGAGATGTCGATTTTTGGAGATGTTTTGGAGAGTTTTGGAGATGTTTTGGAGATGTCTGGAGATGGTTTTGGGATGTTTTGGAGATGTTTGGAGATGTTTTGGAGATGTTTTGGAGATGTCTGGAGATGTTTTTGGAGATGTTCTGGAGATGTTCTGGGATGTTTTGGAGATGTTTTGGAGATGAGATGTTTGGAGATGTTTTTGTTGAGGATGTTTGGAGATGTTTTGGAGTGTCTGGAGATGTTTTGGAGATTCTGGAGATGGAGATGTCTGGAGATGTTCTGGAGATGTTTTGGAGATGTTTTGGAGATGTCTGGAGATGTTTTGGAGATGTCTGGAGATTCTGGAGATGGAGATGTCTGGAGATGTCTGGAGATGTTTTTGGAGATTTTGGAGATGTTTTTGGAGATGTCTGGAGATGTTTGGAGATGTCTGGAGATGTTCTGGAGATTTTTGGAGATGTTTTGGAGATGTTTTGGAGATGTTTGGAGATTTTGGAGATGTTTGGAGATGTTTTGGAGATGTTTTGGAGATGTCTGGAGATGTTTTGGAGATGTTTTGAGATGTTTGGAGATGTTTGGAGATGTTTGGAGATGTTTTTGGAGATGTTTGGAGATGTTTTGGAGATGTCTGGAGATGTTTTGGAGATGTTTTGGAGATGTTTTGGAGATGTTTGGAGATGTTTTGGAGATGTTTGGAGATGTTTTGGAGATGTTTTGGTGACATTTGGAGATGTTTTGTTGTTTTTACCTCGTCCGTGCACCAGCCGCACGCCTCCGACACCTGGATACACTCTCCACACGACTGAGCATTGGCCTTAAGACAAATACTGCCCTCTGCTGGAACAAAGAGGAAACACATCAGACTGAACCAGGATCTAAACCAGGACTAAACCAGGACTAAACCAGGTCTAAACCAGGACTAAACCAGGACTAAACCAGGTCTAAACCAGGACTAAACCAGGACTAAACCAGGACTACCAGGTCTAAACCAGGACTAAACCAGGACCTAAACCAGGTCTAAACCAGGACTAAACCAGGTCTAAACCAGGTCTAAACCAGGACTAAACCAGGACTAAACCAGGTCTAAACCAGGTCTAAACCAGGTCTAAACCAGGTCTAAACCAGGTCTAAATTTAAAATGGTGGATAATGAATCGCAGACTGGTGACTGTTGTTTTGTAGTTTTTTTCGTGACGTCTGTGAAATGAAACTAAACTCAAACATCTGAGTTGAATCTGGAACATGAAGTCAGGACGAACCTTTCTGAGCCGCCGAGGGTCTGAGGAGCAGAACCGCAGACGCACACACCAACGTCAGCCACATCTGGAACAAAAAACACACACAAACATCACACAAACATCACACAAACATCACACAAACATGACACAAACATGACACAAACATGACACAAACATGACACACAAACATCACACAAACATCACACAAACATCACACAAACATCACACAAACATCACACAAACATCACACAAACATCACACAAACATGACACAAACATGACACACAAACATCACACAAACATCACACAAACATCACACAACATGACAAAACATGACAAAAAACATCACACAAACATCACACAAACATGACACACAAACATGACAAAAACATGACACAAACATGACAAAAACATGACAAAAACAAACATGACAAAAACATGACAAAAACATGACAAAAACATCACACAAACATGACACAAACATGACACAAACGACACACAAACATCACACAAACATGACACACAACATGACAAACATGACACAAACATGACACAAACATGACAAAAACATGACAAAACATGACACAAAAACATGACAAAACATGACACAAAAACATCACACAAACATCACACAAACATGACACACAAACATGACAAAAACATGACACAAACATGACAAAAACATGACAAAAACATCACACACACAAACATGACACAAACATGACACACAAACATGACACAAACATGACACAAACATGACACAAACATGACACAAACATGACACAAACATGACAAAAACATGACACAAAACATGACACAAACATCACAAAAACCACACACAAACATCACATAAACATCACACAAACATCACACAAACATGACACAAACATGACAAAAACATGACACAAACATGACAAAAACGACACACAAACATCACACAAACATGACACAAACATCACAAAAACGACACACAAACATGACACAAACATGACACAAACATCACAAAAACGACACACAAACATCACACAAACACAAAAAACATCACACAAACATGACACACAAACATCACAAAAACATCACAAAAACAACACACAAACATGACACAAAAACAACACACAAACATGACACACAAACATCACACAAACATGACAAAAACATGACAAAAACATCACAAAAACCACACAAAAACATGGCACAAACATCACATAAACATCACACAAACATGACACACAAACATGACAAAAAACACACACAAACATGACAAAAACATCACAAAAACAACACACAAACATCACAAAAAACATGACAAAAACATCACAAAAAACCACACAAAAACATGGCACAAACATCACATAAACATCACACAAACATCACACAACATGACAAAAAACATCACAACAACATGACACAAAACATCACAAAAACACAAAACACACAAACAATATACATATATTTTTTTTCTATAAAAAAAAAAAAAAAAAAACAAAGGTTTTTTCAGTTTTATTTTGAAAAAAATGGGGAAAAAATGACAGATAATACTCCCTACAACTGTACAACAACTCACCCTTATGTCACAGATAATACTCCCTACAACTGTACAACAACTCACCCTTATGTCACAGATAATACTCCCTACAACTGTACAACAACTCACCCTTATGTCACAGATAATACTCCCTACAACTGTACAACAACTCACCCTTATGTCACAGATAATACTCCCTACAACTGTACAACAACTCACCTTATGTCACAGATAATACTCCCTACAACTGTACAACAACTCACCCTTATGTAACAGATAATACTCCCTACAACTGTGTTTTTTTGCTAAAATAAAACACTGTGAAACTGTATTAAACTCACCTTAATTTAATTTTACATTTTGTTTCTTATTTTCAGCGTTTGTCTTTTTTGAAGTGCAGCAGGTAGTTTTACTCAAATCATGATCAAACTTGAATAATTCTCTAGTAACTCCCTGCGGGGACAGAGATGTTTAATGCTGCACTGTGGAACATTGCGGGTAAAGCAACAACGTCTCCATGGAAACAAACAACAAACGGTGAGCGGGAGACCGGCACAAAAGGACGACGGACGCGTTTATTTTACGTCTGAAATCGTGAAGTTTGGGGATTTAAAATGATCTGCAGACAGGAGCAGACAGGAGCAGACAGGAGCAGACAGGAGCAGACAGGAGCAGGCAGGAGCAGACAGGAGCAGACAGGAGCAGGCAGGAGCAGACAGGAGGAGACAGCAGACAGGAGCAGGCAGGAGCAGACAGGAGCAGACAGGAGCAGGCAGGAGCAGACAGAGCAGCAGGCAGCAGAGCAGCAGGAGCAGACAGGAGCAGACAGGAGCAGACAGGAGCAGACAGGAGCAGACAGGAGCAGACAGGAGCAGGACAGCAGACAGACAGACAGGCAGAGCAGGCAGGAGCAGGCAGGAGCAGACAGGAGCAGCAGGAGCAGACAGGGACAGCAGGGCAGACAGACAGGAGCAGACAGGAGCAGGCGAGCAGCAGCAGACAGGCAGCAGCAGGAGCAGAGAACAGGAGCAGACAGGCAGACAGGCAGGAGCAGGAGCAGAGCAGGCAGGGACAGGGCAGACAGGAGCAGACAGGAGCAGACAGGAGCAGACAGACAGAGGCAGGAGGCAGACAGGACAGAGCAGACAGGGAGCAGACAGGAGCAGACAGGAGCAGACAGACAGGGCAGGCAGGAGCAGACAGGAGCAGACAGGAGACAGACAGGGGCAGGCAGGAGCAGACAGAGCAGACAGGAGCAGACAGGAGCAGGCAGACAGAGGCAGGGAGCAGCAGAGCAGGCAGAGCAGACAGGAGCAGACAGGAGCAGACAGGAGCAGACAGGAGCAGGCAGGAGCAGGGCAGGAGGCAGGCAGGAGCAGCAGAGCAGACAGGAGCAGACAGGGGCAGACAGGAGCAGGCAGGAGCAGGCAGGCAGCAGAGACAGGAGCAGACGTCAGGTCTTGTTGGTCCAGACTGAATCAGGGTCTTATCTGGAACTCAGTGACCTCACCCAGGATCTGACTCACTCCTCCTCCTCCTCCTCCTCCTCCTCCTCTCCTCCTCTCCTCTTCTCGTTCTCTCTCTCTCTTCTCTTCCGTCACTTCTCTCTTTTCTCTCTCTTTTCATTCTTTCTCTTCCTCGTCTTGTTCTCGTTTCTCTCAGAGGAAGTGACTCACACTGGAACAAACAAAATACAAAAACCCCCCTGACCCCGCCCCCTCCTCACTGACCCCGCCCCCTCCTCACTGACCCCGCCCCCTCCCTGACCCCCTGACCCCGCCCCTCCCTGACCCCGCCCCCTCCTCCCTGAGAGTCAGTGATGTCATCAAGAGTGAACTAATCAAGACCAAGACCAGTCCAAGACCTCTGAGGGTCCTGAGACCGAGACAGACCGAGACGAAGGTGAGACCGAGACGAGACCGAGACGAAGGTGAGACCGAGACGAGACCGAGACGAGACCGAGACCACAGGGTCCCAAGACCAAGGCAAGACCGAGATGAGACCGAGACCGAGACAAGACCGAGACCAAGACCGAGACCAGACCGAGACGAAGGTGAGACCGAGACGAGACCGAGACGAAGGTGAGAGAGTCCCAAGACCAGGCAAGACCGAGAAGACCGAGACCGAGACAAGACTGAGACAGACCGAGACAGACCGAGACCAAGACAAAACCGAGACAAGACCGAGACAAGACCAAGACCACAGAGTCCAAGACCGAGACAAGACCAAGACAAGACCGAGACCAAGACAAAAACCGAGACAAGACCGAGACAAGACTGAGACCACAAGAGTCCCAAGACCAGGGCAAGACCAAGACAAGACCGAGACCAAGGCAAAACCGAGACGAGACTGAGACGAGACCGAGACAAGACCGAGACAAGACCGAGACAAGACCGAGTCCACAGGGTCCCACGACTGAGACAAGACCGAGACAAGACCGAGATGAGACCGAGACAAACGAGACAAGACCGAGACAAGATCAAGACAAGACCGAGTCCACAGGGTCCCACGACTGAGACAAGACCGAGACCACAGAGTCCCAAGACCGAGACAAGACCGAGACGAGACCGAGACCAAGACAAAACCGAGACAAGATCGAGACAAGACCGAGACGAGACCGAGACAAGACCGAGACAAGACCGAGACCACAGAGTCCCAAGACCAAGACAAGACCGAGATGAGACCGAGACAAGACCGAGACAAGACCAAGACCACAGAGTCCCAAGACCGAGACAAGACCGAGACGAGACCGAGACCAAGACAAAACCGAGACAAGATCGAGACAAGATCAAGACAAGACCGAGACGAGACCGAGACCGTAGGGTCCCAAGACCGAGACGAGACCGAGACGAGACCGAGACCAAATGCACTCAAGTCCGAGTTTTTAGGCTACGAGTAACAACACTAGAGTCAGATGCCCTCCCATGACTCAACGATGAGTTTAAAGAGTCTGTCAGGAGTCAACGCTCGGGTCGTCGTGTTCAGGTGTGTGCTCGGGTCTGTGTTCAGGTGTGTGCTCGGGTCCTCTCGTGTTCAGGTGTGTGCTCGGGTCCTCCTCGTGTTCAGGTGTGTGCTCGGGTCCTCCTCGTGTTCAGGTGTGTGCTCGGGTCCTCCTCGTGTTCAGGTGTGTGCTCGGGTCCTCGTGTTCAGGTGTGTGCTCGGGTCGTGTGTTCAGGTGTGTACGGGTCGTCGTGTTCAGGTGTGTGCTCGGGTCCTCCTCGTGTTCAGTGTGTGTGTGCTCGTGTTCTCGTGTTCAGGTGTGTGCTCGGGTCGTCGTGTTCAGGTGTGTGCTCGGGTCGTCGTGTTCAGGTGTGTGCTCGGGTCGTCGTGTTCAGGTGTGTGCTCGGGTCGTCGTGTTCAGGTGTGTGCTCGGTGTGTGTCTCGTGTTCAGGTGTGTGCTCGGGTTCTTGTGTTCAGGTGTGTGCTCGGGTCCTTGTGTTCAGGTGTGTGCTCGTGTTCAGGTGTGTGCTCAGGTGTGTTCAGGTGTGTGTTCAGGTGTGTGTTCAGGTGTGTGCTCGGGTTCAGGTGTGTGCTCGGGTTCAGGTGTGTGCTCGGGTTCAGGTGTGTGCTCGGGTTCAGGTGTGTGGGTTCAGGTGTGTGCTCGGGTTCAGGTGTGTGTTCAGGTGTGTTGTGTGTTCAGGTGTGTGTTCAGGTGTGTGTTCAGGTGTGTGTTCAGGTGTGTCTCGGGTTCAGGTGTGTGTTCAGGTGTGTGTTCAGGTGTGTGCTCGGGTTCAGGTGTGTTCAGGTGTGTGTTCAGGTGTGTGCTCGGGTCGTCCTCTTGGCTCCTGTGTCTCTTCGGCTGAAGTGAAGTTATGAGGCGAGGCTCTGAACAAGCACAGACCTGTTCACCAACACCTCCACGTCCCGCACGCACAACACAAGAACACCACAAAAACACACTAAAACACACTCCAAAAACACTCCAAAAAAAACACACTAAAAACACTCCAAACTCACACCAAAAACACACTAAAAACACACTAAAAAAACACACCAAAAACACACTAAAAACACTCCAAAAAACACCACAAAAACACACTAAAAACACTCACCAAAAACACACCAAAAACACACTAAAAACACACTAAAAACACTCCAAAAACACACTAAAAACACACTAAAAACACTCCAAACTCACACCAAAACACACCAAAGACACACTAAAAACACACCAAAAACACACTAACAATCACACTAACAATCACACTAAAAACACTCCAAACTCACACCAAGAACACACTAAAAACACTCCAAACTCACACCAAGAACACACTAAAAACACACTAAAAACACACCAAGAACACACTAAAAACACACTATCACACTAAAAACACTCCAAACTCACACCAAAAACACACTAAAAACACTCCAAACTCACACCAAAAACACACTAAAAACACACTAAAAACACGCTAACAATCACACTAAAAACAATCCAAACTCACACCAAAAACACACTAAAAACACTCCAAACTCACGCCAAGAACACGCCAAGAACACACTAAAAACACTCCAAACTCACGCCAAAAACACACTAAAAACACTCCAAACTCACGCCAAGAACACACTAAAAATCACACTAAAAATAGACAAAGAAACACTAAAAACACAGTGTAAACTAAAAATCACACTAAGAAATACACTAAAAACACACTAACAATCACATTAAAAACACACTTAAAATGACACCAAAGAAACAACAAAAACACACTAAAATCATACTAAGAAACAAATTAAAATCACACAAAACAGTAAAAAAAAAAAACACACACTAAAAATGACACCAAAGAAATATGCTAAAAACACAAAAAATACTAAAAACACACTACAAAAACACACTAAAAACACATGAAAAACACTAAAAATCACACTAAAAACACACAAAAAAAACTAAAAACACTAAAAACACACACACACACACAAAAAAAACAACATTAAAAAACACTACAAAACAGACCAAAGACTGGGACTAGACCAGGACTATAGCAGGACTAGAGCAGGACTAGATGTGGGACTAGACCGGGACTAGATGTGGGACTGGGACAGACTAGATGTGGGACTAGATGTGGGACTAGATGTGGGACTAGATGTGGGACTAGATGGGGACTAGATGTGGGACTAGATGTGGGACTAGATGTGGGACCAGACTGGGACTAGATGTGGGACCAGATGTGGGACCAGACCAGGACTGGGTCGGGTCCAGACGGTCTGACACTTGTAAACATGAGGTTAATCACTGTAGTTCAGTTGAGGTATTTCCTGTCCTGGACTCGTCACACTTCCTCGATTCATCACTGCAGCCGGAGTTAAAGTTACACTGAGAACATCTCCATGGAGACAAGCAGACGGAAAGTCCCACAGTAAAGCTTTATGATGCTGTCTGGGAGGTTCCTTTTGCCTTTAGTCTGAACTTTATGTTGAAATATTTCACTTTAAAAATAGATCAAGTGTTTCCCTAAAGAGACTAAACCAGAACTAGACCAGGACTAAGGACTACAAGGAGCCAGAACTGAACCAGGACCAAAACCAGGACTAAAACCAGGACTAAAACCAGGACTACACGAGGACTTCGGCCCGGTCTCGTTCTTGACTCTACTCCTGCTTAAGTTTCAGGAGAAAAGCCAAACCCAAAGAGCTGAGGTCAACCGCTGTGGTCTGGACTTAAGACCAACGTTTATGGACTACAGAGACCAGACCAAGACCAGACCAAGACCAGACCAAGACCAGACCAGACCGAGACCAGACCAAGACCAGGGTTAAACCGGGATTAGACCAGAACGAGACCAGATATAAACCACGGCTGGACCTCAGACCACAGTTTATGGACTACAGGACCTGAAGAAGACCAGGACTAGACCAGGACTAGACCAGGACTAGACCAGGACTAGACCAGGACTAGACCAGGACTGAAACAGGACTGAAACAGGACTGGAGCAGGACTGGGGCAGACTTGGAGAGGCCTGGTCCTGGTCCAGGTCCTGGTCCAGGTCCTGGTCCTGGTCCAGGTCCAGATGTGGTCTGACACGTGTGAACATGTGTGTGGTTAAACACAACTGCAGTTTGTGGTTTCCTGAAAGTTCTTCTCACTTTTTCTCATTTTTCAATGTTTTGTTGTTAAAAACTTTTGTTAAAAACTAAAACAAAAAACGAAGTCTAAGGTGAAGTTTTAAAATAAGAATAATTCATCTGAAATTCATTAAAAAGTGGATTTGTTGAAGATAAAAACTCTCCAGAAAAAGTCACACTCAGACTTGTGGTTTCCTCAAATGAACTTTACTCAAACCAGGACTAAACCAGGACTAAACCAGGACTAAACCAGGACTAAACCAGGACTAAACCAGGTCTAAAACCAGGACTAAACCAGGACTAAACCAGGACTAAACCAGGACTAAACCAGGTCTAAAACCAGGACTAAACCAGGACTAAACCAGGACTAAACCAGGACTAAACCAGGACTAAACCAGGACTAAACCAGGACTAAACCAGGACTAAACCAGGATTAAACCAGGACTAAACCAGGTTAAACCAGGACTAAACCAGGACTAAACCAGGTCTAAACCAGGTCTAAACCAGGACTAAACCAGGACTAAACCGGGACTAAACCGGGTCTAAACCGGGACTAAACCAGGTACTAAACCCTAAACCAGGACTAAACCAGGACTAAACCAGGTCTAAACCAGGACTAAACCGGGACTAAACCGGGACTAAACCGGGACTAAACCGGGTCTAAACCAGGACTAATCCAGGAAACAGAACCACTTGTGTAAATTTTAACACTCGGTGAGTAAACAGAATTATCACGAACTTTACGAACTTTGTCTTGAACCAAAACTAAAAAAAAAAAAACTCTTGACTCCTGCTCACAAATAAAACTCTTAACAACTTTAAACATAAATATAAAACAACAAAAATGTGAAAAATGTGCCGTTTAAAAAAAAATAAAAAATAAATCCGACCAAACTGCAGGAATCTGGCGTCGGTAAATATTTGTTCGACACGGGACAGAGAAAGTGGGACACCCCCCTAAACAAGAACATATGGTCACTCCGAATTACTCCAAAAACCGAGAAAAACACGAAATAAAACCTAAAAACATGCTAAAAATGACGTTAAAGTCAAACACCAGCACGTTTTGACGCCGAAAACCGATAAAAAACACCAAAAAACGTGTTTAGAATGTCGGTTTCGTGCGATTAAATGAAGTAATTGGTCCTTAACACGTTTAGGTGAAGTCACTGGGTCATTTTCGTGGCCTACTTCCAGACACGGACTCGACTCGGTTCTATTATTCAAATAAACGCCGGGGTCCGAACGTGACAGTGACTCGGGGACGTTCAGACGCGTGTTTAAGACGCGCCGAACCGTAAATAACGACATTTTTTATCGTAAATCTGCCGCTTTTTCGCCGCTACTTTCCCCCACACCCAAACTTTAGCCCGAGGACACGCATTCCTCCTGCGCCGCTTCGCTCTTTGTTTTCCGCCTCGCGCTGAAATCACGGACCATAAACGGAAGGAAATTACGTTAAAAAATCGCTCTTACCTTTTGTGATTTTTTCCGTGTTTCAGTCCGACATTTGGGTTTTAAAACTCCAGAAAAACTCCAGTGATGTCCAGTTTTCGCGGACGCTTCGCTGTAAGAAAAAAAAAACAAAAAACAACGCACCAAAAACTCGCAGAAACGCGTTTTAAATGAACTTTTTAAGCGTCTAACGTGGCCCAGGTGAGTCCAGGTGAGTCCAGGTGAGTCCGGAGGAGGTTTGTGAGTAAAATAAAGCCCCGGACGTGTGTTTTTGTCGGAGGAGTCGGACTTCAGTGACTCATTTGAGCGGATCTCTTGTTCTGCTGCAGACCCCGCCCACTCCGGAGGTCCCGGCGAGAGCAGCGAACGGGCATCCGGTGCAAATTAAAGGTAGACGCGTGAATAGTAACACCTCTCACGATCACGTGTTTTACTCGTGAAGATTTAAAAAAAAAAAAACAAACAATCGATACATTTTTTATTTAGAAAAGTTCATTTACGGGGTTATTAAAGCTCTACTGTGTAACATTTCCCGTGGCACGTGACAGGTTAAAGTATTTTTTCACCAAAACATAGTGAACATATTTGTATTTAAGTTTTTATTAAAAGTTTTGTCTATTTTTTTTTGAATCTGGTGAAGTTTATCAAATAGAACAGAAGATGTCGGAAAGACGAGTGAAGTTTAAACAAAACGTCAATAAAGACGCCATCTTGGTACTGGACGAACACTGATTTAAATGACAAGACAAGACCTGGTTTAGTCCTGGTTTAGTCCTGGTTTAGTCCTGGTTTAGTCCTGGTTTAGTCCTGGTTTAGACCTGGTTTAGACCTGGTTTAGACCTGGTTTAGTCCTGGTTTAGACCTGGTTTAGTCCTGGTTTAGACCTGGTTTAGTCCTGGTTTAGACCTGGTTTAGACCTGGTTTTAGTCCTGGTTTAGTCCTGGTTTAGACCTGGTTTAGTCCTGGTTTAGTCCTGGTTTAGTCCTGGTTTAGTCCTGGTTTAGCCTGGTTTAGACCTGGTTTAGTCCTGGTTTAGTCCTGGTTTAGTCCTGGTTTAGACCTGGTTTAGTCCTGGTTTAGTCCTGGTTTAGTCCTGGTTTAGTCCTGGTTTAGTCCTGGTTTAGTCCTGGTTTAGACCTGGTTTAGTCCTGGTTTAGACCTGGTTTAGTCCTGGTTTAGTCCTGGTTTAGTCCTGGGTTTTACCTGGTTTTAGTCCTGGTTTAGACCTGGTTTAGTCCTGGTTTAGTCCTGGTTTAGACCTGGTTTAGACCTGGTTTAGACCTGGTTTAGTCCTGGTTTTAGTCCTGGTTTAGTCCTGGTTTAGTCCTGGTTTAGTCCTGGTTTAGACCTGGTTTAGACCTGGTTTAGACCTGGTTTAGTCCTGGTTTAGTCCTGGTTTAGACCTGGTTTAGTCCTGGTTTAGACCTGGTTTAGTCCTGGTTTAGACCTGGTTTAGACCTGGTTTAGTCCTGGTTTAGACCTGGTTTAGACCTGGTTTAGACCTGGTTTAGTCCTGGTTTAGACCTGGTTTAGACCTGGTTTAGTCCTGGTTTAGACTGGTTTAGACCTGGTTTTAGTCCTGGTTTAGACCTGGTTTAGACCTGGTTTAGACCTGGTTTAGTAGACCTGGTTTAGTCCTGGTTTAGTCCTGGTTTAGACCTGGTTTAGTCCTGGTTTAGACCTGGTTTAGTCCTGGTTTAGTCCTGGTTTTGACCTGGTTTCCTGGTTTAGACCTGGTTTAGACCTGGTTTAGTCCTGGTTTAGACAGAGAAGAGGAGGAGGATAGAAGTGGTGAAGTGTCAGAGTTGATGTTTGTAAAATGAACAGTGACACCGTGTGGACGAAGACGGAACAACAACTCAGAGTTAAACACACACACACACACACACACACACACACACACACACACACACACACACACACACACACACAACACACACACACACACACACACACACACACACACACACACACACACACACACACACAACACACACACACACACAACACACACACACACACACACACACACACACACACACACACACACACACACACACACACACACACACACACACACACACACAACACACACACACACACACACACACACACACACACACACACACACACACACACACACACACACACACACACACACACACACACACACACACACACACACACACACACACACACACACACACACACACACACACAACACACACACACACACACACACACACACACACACAACACACACACACACACACACACACACACACACACACACACACACACACACACACACACACACACACACACACACACACACACAACAGACCAGGCCGTCGTGTTGTGTCCTTGGGCCAGACACTTCCTGCTCCACTGAGTTTTTACAGAAGAACCAGTCGTGACCAGTGAGAGTTTTTCTGAAAACATTTATTTCTGCGTTTCTTTGGAATGTGGCGTCAGTGATGAGACACAGAACCAGAAAACTCTCCAAACATTTAAAACACGGGTGAGTCTGAGTGTGTGTGTGTGTGTGTGTGTGTGTGTGTGTGCGTCTGTGTGTGTGTAAAAGGCCTCTCCTCGTCACCGTGGCAACAAACACAAACCACACTTCAGATTTTACAAACGAGAAACCGAAAAAGGACGAATCAGCAGCGAAACACGAGTCAGAATCATTCAAATTACAATTCAAATTCTGTTCTAATTAAACTGTTCAAAATGTTTTAGTTTAGTTTTTAAAGTTTTAACTCCAAAAATGAGGCGAAATTTGAGTTTTTCAGTGAGATTTTGTGTTTTTAGTTTTTTATCTGAGAAGAAAAATGAGACACGACGTTCCATTTGTTATTTTGAATTTCAATCAAAACAAAAAACAAAAAAATGTGAAAACAGTTTATTAAATTTTTTTGTATTCATATATTTAAAAAAATAGATTTCGACCTCTATTTACAATATTTAATTTAAGTTCATTTCAATAACACCAATCAAAAAACTGTCTCGGTGTTTTTAATTTAATTTTTAGATTTTATTTTCTCTGTTTTATTTCAAGTTCTGCTGCTGGAAGAGAATAAAATATCAAAAAAAATCTAAATTTCAAAATTGAAATACGAACTGAAATTGTTTTTTTAATATAAACTTTAAATTAAATATTGGAAATAAAAATCTGGGTGTCGTTCCTTAATTTGTTTTTCAAAATAAAACCAAAAATAAGAAAATGAAAGAAAAAAAATCAACAATTTTCTTCATTATTTGTCTGCAAAATCAAAATAAAAAAACAGATAAAGATTTGATTTTTTCAGTTTTTGATTTTGTTTTTAAATGAAAAATGGACTGAACCATTTTCAGTCCTGGTTTGGTCCCAGTCCCAGTGCTGGTTCCTGGTCTCAGACTTGGTCCTGGTCCTGATCTCAGTCCCGGTTTCAATCACATTCTGGTCCCAGTCTGGTCCCAGTCTAAGTCCTGGTCTAAGTCCCGGTCTAAGTCCTGGTCTAAGTCCTTGGTCTCGTTCCGGTTTGGTCCCGGACCTGGTTCAGATGTGGTTCAGTTCCTTCTCTGTTTTTTTTTTTTTTTTTTTTTTTTCATTTTTCATTTAAAAACAAAATTGAAAACTAAAAAAAAAAAAAAATCTTTTTTTTTTTTTCATTTTGGTTTTGGAGACAAATAATGAAGTTTTTTTTTTTTTTCATTTTCTTATTTTTGGTTTTATTTTGAAAAACGAATGACCCTTGTGATTCCTCGTCTGATCTCGTCCTTTTTCGTTTCGGTTTCGAGACGTTACAAAAACATTTCTGCAAATATGAATCTCAAATCTACAAGATCAGAATAAAAAACTTTTATCAAACACGAACTCGACTCCGGCTCCTCCTCCGACTCTTTTTATAAAAACATTTAAATACAATCAGTGCAACAGCTCCGGGCCGCAGCCTCCGCCCCGTCTCCACGGCGACCGCAGCCTCCTCCCCGTCGCCACGGAGACGGGGGAGGAGCTTCCTGTTGCCGCGGCGACGGACCTGAACTCTTAAACAGAACAGAATACTGAGGTAAAAATCTCTCTTTATTTATTTACAGGTTTTTCTTTCTTTTTTCCGTCTTTCGAAGCTGAAATGTTCGATATAAAAAGTACGACCCTGTGAAAACGTTCCGCTCCACCTCGTGATGTCATCGTGTGGTGATACAGGAAGTGCTCCGTTCTGTTTTTAAAGTCAACCCGTCTGTTGTAAGTTTGTTTTTCAAAATAAAATCAAAAATAAGAAAATGAAAAAACAGATAAAGGACTGAACCAGACCAGACCAGGACCAGGACCAGACCAGGACCAGACCAGGACCAGACCAGGACTGAGACTAGGACCAGACCAGGACCAGACCGGGACCAGACCAGGACTGAGACCAGGACTGAGACCAGGACCAGACCAGGACCAGACCAGGACTGAGACTAGGACCAGACCAGGACCAGACCAGGACCAGACCGGGACCAGACCAGGACTGACAGACCAGACCGGGACCAGACAGGACTGGACTAGGACCAGACCAGGACCAGACCAGGACCAGACCAGGACTGAGACCAGGACCAGACCGGGACCAGACCGGGACCAGACCAGGACCAGACCAGGACCAGACCAGACCTGAGACCAGGACTGAGACCAGGACTGAGACCAGGACCAGACTGGAACCAAACCTGGACTAAGACCGGGACTGAGACTGGAGGCTGGGACCGGGACCAGGACTGAGGACCGGGACTGAAAACGGTTTAGTCCTTGTTTTAGTCCTGTCTTAGTTCTAGTTCAGTCCGTTATCTGTTTTTTTTTTTTTTTCCATTTTTCATTTAAACACAAATTTCAAAACTTAAAAAAAAACGAATTATCAGTTTTACCTTTTGTTTTTTTTCATTGAAGAAAATTTTTTTTTTTTTTTTCATTTTCTTCTTTTTGGTTTTATTTTGAAAAACCAACGACCCACAGATTAAACTCCACACACCTTCACTAGAATCATTATGGATCGTTTCACTACAGGAACAAGGAGCTGCTCACTTTGAAACCTCCCACTCGATGACATCACGAGGTGGAGCAGAGCGAGAGTCCGTCTGGACAGAGGAGACGCTGCGGCTCAGAGTTTCTTCATAAAACACAATATTCAACTTATGTACAAGAACGAGCCAGGGCCCTACGAGTCCGGATCCAGACCCAGACCTGGTCCAGACCTGGTCCTGGTTTAGTCCTGGTTTAGTCCTGGTTTAGTCCTGGTCCAGACCTGGTTTAGTCCTGGTTTAGTCCTGGTTTAGTCCTGGTTTAGTCATAATCTCATGTGGCAAAAAAACAATCTTTATTTCATGAATTTAATCTTTACTTTTGTCCCAGAGTCTGTAACGAGCACGAGACCTGTCAATCTGGTTCAGTCCTGGTTCAGTCCTGGTTTAGTCCTGGTTTAGACCTGGTTTAGTTCTGGTTTAGTCCAGGTTTAGTCCTGGTTCGGGCTGTAGGACCCTGGTGTGTGATGAAGCACAAACAAAAGGCAGAAACCAAAGGCACTGAGTGAAGAAGAAACACTGATCCAACACAAACACACACACACACACACACAACACACACACACACACACACACACACACACACACAAACACACACACACACACACACACACACACACACACACAACAGACACACACACACACACACACACAACACACACACACTCGATACTCGATACCGATTCTGATCTCACGATGAAAATAAAACTCTTTCTTTAGACGATTTCCTGTGATTTTACACTTTAAATGATAAAACTTTATTTTCTGTTTCCATGAGTCTTTACGTCTGTGTGAACCTGGTTTAGATCTGGTTTAGTCCTGGTTTAGTCCTGGTTTAGTCCTGGTCCATGACTCCTTCTATCTGTGTAATCCCTCTGTGATCCAGATCTAAACCAGGTCTAAATCAGGACTAAACCAGGTCCGGGACCAGACCGGGAGCAAACCAGGACTGAGGCCAAGACCAGACCAGGACCAGACCAGCCCGGGACTGAGACCAAGACTGGGACCAGACTAGACCGGGAGCAGACCAGGACTGAGACTGGGACCAGGTCTAAACCAGGACTAAACCAGGTCCAACACATTTTTAGTATCGATATTTGCGAAAAACGAGGATCTTGTTTCGATACACACACACACACACACACACACACACACACACACACACACACACACACACAGACACACACACACACACACACACACACACACACACACACACACACACACACACACACACACACACACACACACACACACACACACACACACACACACACACACACAGACACACACACACACACACACACACACACACAGACACACACACACACACACACACACACACACACACAGACACACACACACACACACACACACACACACACACACACACACACACACACACACACACACACACAGAATCAGGTTCCTTCGTTTCAAAATAAAACACAAACTTTATCGAAGTGTTTTAAACTGAAAGTGTGTCGTCGTGAACAGCAGCGAGAGACAAACACAGACACCGAGCTAGTACAGGCCGGAGGGACGAGGGCCGAGGGGGGCGGGGCTAAGGGACGCAGGGGGCGGGGACAGGTGGGACAGTCCTGGTGTAGTCCTGGTTTAGCCCTGGTTTAGTCTTGAGTACTAGTTTAGTCCTGGTTTAGTCCTGGTTTAGTCCTGCAGCAGCTCGTCCCTCCGGCCCTTACAATCTTAGCATCGAACAAAACAGTGAAACAATCGGTGAGAGGGACACGTCACGTCCCACAAAACCAACGCCGGAGCGAACCTCCGGAACGCCGGAGCGAACCTCCGGAACGCCGGAGCGAACCTCCGGAACGCCGGAGCGAACTTTCAAAATGCCGGTGGCCTCTTTTTTGACCAATCCCAGCGCAGCGTCCGTCCCCCCGGCGCGTACACTGAGGTCGTCCTTTCGGCCCGTACAGTTTGAGTGTTGTTGTGAACAGCGCCCCCTGCAGCTCCTGCGGTGCCGCTCCTGAGAAGAGAAAGCGCCCCCTGCTGTCCTTAACGCGGCACCGCACCTCGCTCTGTCCTGCTCTCTGATTGGCCCACGGAGCCGCAGACTCTCTCCTCCCTCTGATTGGTCCTTGAGCCCGCGGCCCCTCCCTCTTTCCTCCGATTGGTCCTTAGAGCCCGCGGTTCCGCCCTCGTCTCCCCGATTGGTCCCGGAGGCCGCGGCCCCGCCCCCCGCCCTCACGCCTCGCTGTAGTTGCTCTGTGCGGCGAGTTTGTCCTTCTTGAGCTTGACGCCGTCCACCAGTTCGAAGTTGTAGTTCTCGAGGGCGGAGAGGTTCCTGTCGCTGAGGCCGCCCTGAGCGCAGGCGCAGTACAGCACCACGCCGCAGACGGCGCCCACGCACACGCCCAGCGCCGACATGGCGATGATGGTGATGAGGATGGGGTCCAGCGTCTTCAGCATGTTGCCGGGGGCGCCGAGCTCGCTGCTCTCAGACGAGTCCATCGCTGAAACACAAACACCACAGAAACACCAAGTTTTACTCAAACCTCTAAAACTGCGCTCAGAGTCTCACGCCGCCGTCCCACGTCTTTATACTCGAGGACACAAGGACACAGTTTCATTTCTCTCCAGCTCGAGGTGAGGAATCACAAAACACTAGACGATTTACAAAAACCTTGGAAGTGTGAGTTCGAGCACCAGCCAATCAGAGAAGAGACAGACGTTCTGTGTTGGCAATGACTCCCCAGATCAACGCGGATTTAAAGTCGGAACAAAGAGAATGTTTGGTGAATTTATCAAGAGGAAAGACGTTATTGTTGTTCTTCCTACGGGATTTGGGAAAAGCTTCATACACCAGTCGGCCCTGACAGATCCATGAGTCACCCTGCCTTCCATTTTCCTTCTGAATCAGTTTTCCAAGGAAGTTGCCTGGCAACAGGCGTGACACAGCGCTTTTCCTGGGAATCAGAACTTGGTGACAGAAAAAGTCGACCGAGTAAGGATTCCGAGTCAGAGGTCAAGACGGCTCTGCCCACTGTGACGTGCAAATATGAAGTGTTTTCATTGTGTTTGGACTTTGGGGTTTAAATGAGTTTCAGTCACTGAACGACTTTACTTCGTCTGTTTCTGTGTCTGTGGGTTTGGGAGTCGTGTCGTGGTGAGGTTTTCCGAGTCCGAGCTCGGACATCGAGTCAAATCTGAGGTCCCAGTGGGAGTCAGAAGAAAATCAAACGTAGGATTAGTGGATCATTACAAACGTCTCGACCAAACAGCAGCGCCTGGTTCAATAAAAAAGTCCCCGCCTCCTGTCAAATGAACGAATCCTAATGCTGCAGGTCACACGGTTTACACCAAGTGAAACCGACTCACGAATCAGACTAGAGGAACATGACAACGGTTCATATTTTTACCGACTGTGTTTGACCACAGTGTGAACAAGATAAGAATGTTCAGTCGGCTCCTGAACTACATGGACCATGATCCTTTGCGGTCGCGTCGTCGGCCTGTGTTCTCACTGTGGACTTTAAGTCTGAGATCTAGAAGCATTTTGTT
>NW_026571095.1:37849795-37854795 GCF_026225935.1 Boleophthalmus pectinirostris | reverse complement strand
TATATTTTGAAATTATTGTTATTATTAATTTATTTAAAATTTTTTATATTATATTATATTATTAATATTTTATTGATATTATTTTGAGATTTTTTTTTTTATTATTATTTTATTTTTTTATTTTTTATTACATTATATATATTATTATTTCTACTGTATTAATATTATTATTATTTTAAATTATTGATATTAAATAAGTTTATAACATATTTACTTTTGACGTGACACAGAACTGGAGAAATTAAAGTTGTGGAGTTTTTAAAGATCAGTGGATGATTGTTTTTGTTCAGTTTGTCTGATGTAAATAAAGTTTGGAGTTTTTTTTAAAGAAAATAATCTGTGTCGTCAAAGAGTCAAATAATTCTGTTACACGACCCGAACCCAAAAACCAGAACCTGACCCCAGAAAAAAAACTGTTTCATGACTCAAGGACCAAGTGTTTATTTTGTACCTGGTTTAGTCCTGGTTTAGTCCTGGTTTAGTCCTGGTTTAGTCCTGGTTTAGACCTGGTTTAGACCTGGTTTAGTCCTGGTTTAGTCCTGGTTTAGACCTGGTTTAGTCCTGGTTAGACCTGGTTTAGTCCTGGTTTAGTCCTGGTTTAGTCTGGTTTAGACCTGGTTTGGTTTAGACCTGGTTTAGTCCTGGTTTAGACCTGGTTTAGTCCTGGTTTAGACCTGGTTTTAGTCCTGGTTTAGTCCTGTTTAGTCCTGGTTTAGTCCTGGTTTAGTCCTGGTTTTAGTCCTGGTTTAGTCCTGGTTAGTCCTGGTTTAGTCCTGGTTTAGTCCTGGTTTAGTCCTGGTTTAGTCCTGTTTAGTCCTGGTTTAGTCCTGGTTTAGTCCTGGTTTTAGTCCTGGTTTAGTCCTGTTTAGTCCTGGTTTAGTCCTGGTTTAGACCTGGTTTAGTCCTGGTTTAGTCCTGGTTTTAGTCCTGTTTTAGTCCTGGTTTAGTCCTGTTTTAGTCCTGGTTTAGTCCTGGTTTAGTCCTGGTTCAGTCCTGGTTTAGTCCTGGTTTAGACCTGGTTTAGTCCTGTTTTAGTCCTGGTTTAGTCCTGGTTTAGACCTGGTTTAGTCCTGGTTTAGTCCTGGTTTAGTCCTGGTACCTGTGCTGTCCAGATCAGGTCCTCGGTGGGTGTGGTGTCCTGGTCCTGGTCCTGGTCCTGGTCCTGGTCCTGGTCCTTGGATCCTCCACTCGGCGTCGTGTCCTCGTTCACTGCTCCAACCGCACAGAGACGAGAAGTCGAAGTCACAGGCGAACCACACGTACGCTGACACAGGAAGAACAAGCAACATGTCAGAAGAACAAGAAGGAAACACGAGAAGAACAAGAAGAAAACACGAGAAGAACAAGAAGAAAACATGAGAAGAACAAGAAGAAAACACGAGAAGAACAAGAAGAAAACACGAGAAGAACAAGAAGAAAACATGAGAAGAACAAACAGAACATGAGAAGAACAAGAAGAAAACACGAGAAGAACAAGAAGAAAACACGAGAAGAACAAGAAGAAAACACGAGAAGAACAAGAAGAAAACACGAGAAGAACAAGAAGAAAACACGAGAAGAACAAGAAGAAAACACGAGAAGAACAAGAAGAAAACATGAGAAGAACAAGAAGAAAACACGAGAAGAACAAGAAGAAAACATGAGAAGAACAAGAAGAAAACACGAGAAGAACAAGAAGAAAACACGAGAAGAACAAGAAGAAAACACGAGAAGAACAAGAAGAAAACACGAGAAGAACAAGAAGAAAACAGGAAGAACAGAGAAGAACGAGAAGAAGAGAAAACAAGAAGAACAAGAAGAAAACATTGAGAAGAACAAAGAAGAAAACGAGAAGAACAGAAGAAAAACACGAAGAAAGAACAAGAAGAAAACACGAAAAGAAAACAAGAAAAAAGAAAACAGAAGAACAAGAGAAAAACATGAGAAGAACAAGAAGAAAACAGAAAGACAAGAAGAAAAACGTAAGAAAAATGAGGAAAGAAAAGAGAAAAAAAAAAAGAAGAAACCGAGAAGAACAAGAGGGAGGAAACTGAAGGAAACAAGGGATGAGTACAAGGGAGTATTATCTGTTACATAAGGTGAGTTGTTGTACAGTTGTAGGGAGTATTATCTGTTACATAAGGGTGAGTTGTTGTACAGTTGTAGGGAGTATTATCTGTTACATAAGGGTGAGTTGTTGTACAGTTGTAGGGAGTATTATCTGTTACATAAGGGTGAGTTGTTGTACAGTTGTAGGGAGTATTATCTGTTACATAAGGGTGAGTTGTTGTACAGTTGTAGGGAGTATTATCTGTTACATAAGGGTGAGTTGTTGTACAGTTGTAGGGAGTATTATCTGTTACATAAGGTGAGTTGTTGTACAGTTGTAGGGAGTATTATCTGTTACATAAGGGTGAGTTGTTGTACAGTTGTAGGGAGTATTATCTGTTACATAAGGGTGAGTTGTTGTACAGTTGTAGGGAGTATTATCTGTTACATAAGGTGAGTTGTTGTACAGTTGTTAGGGAGTATTATCTGTTACATAAGGGTGAGTTGTTGTACAGTTGTAGGGAGTATTATCTGTTACATAAGGGTGAGTTGTTGTACAGTTGTAGGGAGTATTTATCTGTTACATAAGGGTGAGTTGTTGTACAGTTGTAGGGAGTATTATCTGTTACATAAGGGTGAGTTGTTGTACAGTTGTAGGGAGTATTATCTATTACATAAGGTGAGTTGTTGTACAGTTGTAGGGAGTATTATCTGTTACATAAGGGTGAGTTGTTGTACAGTTGTAGGAGTATTATCTGTTACATAAGGGTGAGTTGTTGTACAGTTGTAGGGAGTATTATCTGTTACATAAGGGTGAGTTGTTGTACAGTTGTAGGGAGTATTATCTGTTACATAAGGGTGAGTTGTTGTACAGTTGTAGGGAGTATTATCTGTTACATAAGGGTGAGTTGTTGTACAGTTGTAGGGAGTATTATCTGTTACATAAGGGTGAGTTGTTGTACAGTTGTAGGGAGTATTATCTGTTACATAAGGGTGAGTTGTACAGTTGTAGGGAGTATTATCTGTTACATAAGGGTGAGTTGTTGTACAGTTGTAGGGAGTATTATCTGTTACATAAGGGTGAGTTGTTGTACAGTTGTAGGGAGTATTTTCTGTTACATAAGGGTGAGTTGTTGTACAGTTGTAGGGAGTATTATCTGTTACATAAGGGTGAGTTGTTGTACAGTTGTAGGGAGTATTATCTGTTACATAAGGTGAGTTGTACAGTTGTAGGGAGTATTATCTGTTACATAAGGTGAGTTGTTGTACAGTTGTAGGGAGTATTATCTGTTACATAAGGGTGAGTTGTTTGTACAGTTGTAGGGAGTATTATCTGTTACATAAGGGTGAGTTGTTGTACAGTTGTTAGGGAGTATTATCTGTTACATAAGGGTGAGTTGTTGTACAGTTGTAGGGAGTATTATCTGTTTACATAAGGGTGAGTTGTTGTACAGTTGTAGGGAGTATTATCTGTTACATAAGGTGAGTTGTACAGTTGTAGGGAGTATTATCTGTTACATAAGGTGAGTTGTTGTACAGTTGTAGGGAGTATTATCTGTTCCATAAGGGTGAGTTGTTGTACAGTTGTAGGGAGTATTATCTGTTACATAAGGGTGAGTTGTTGTACAGTTGTAGGGAGTATTATCTGTTACATAAGGTGAGTTGTTGTACAGTTGTAGGGAGTATTATCTGTTACATAAGGGTGAGTTGTTGTACAGTTGTAGGGAGTATTATCTGTTACATAAGGGTGAGTTGTTGTACAGTTGTAGGGAGTATTATCTGTTACATAAGGGTGAGTTGTTGTACAGTTGTAGGGAGTATTATCTGTTACATAAGGGTGAGTTGTTGTACAGTTGTAGGGAGTATTATCTGTTACATAAGGGTGAGTTGTTGTACAGTTGTAGGGAGTATTATCTGTTACATAAAGGTGAGTTGTTGTACAGTTGTAGGGAGTATTATCTGTTACATAAGGTGAGTTGTTGTACAGTTGTAGGGAGTATTATCTGTTACATAAGGTGAGTTTGTACAGTTGTAGGGAGTATTATCTGTTACATAAGGTGAGTTGTTGTACAGTTGTAGGGAGTATTATCTGTTACATAAGGTGAGTTGTTGTACAGTTGTAGGGAGTATTATCTGTTACATAAGGGTGAGTTGTTGTACAGTTGTAGGAGTATTATCTGTTACATAAGGTGAGTTGTTGTACAGTTGTAGGGAGTATTATCTGTTACATAAGGTGAGTTGTTGTACAGTTGTAGGGAGTATTATCTGTTACATAAGGGTGAGTTGTTGTACAGTTGTAGGGAGTATTATCTGTTACATAAGGGTGAGTTGTTGTACAGTTGTAGGGAGTATTATCTGTTACATAAGGTGAGTTGTTGTACAGTTGTAGGGAGTATTATCTGTTACATAAGGGTGAGTTGTTGTACAGTTGTAGGAGTATTATCTGTTACATAAGGGTGAGTTGTTGTACAGTTGTAGGGAGTATTATCTGTTACATAAGGTCATGTTGTTGTACAGTTGTAGGGAGTATTATCTGTTACATAAGAGTGAGTTGTTACAGTTGTAGGGAGTATTATCTGTTACATAAAGGTCAGTTGTTGTACAGTTGTAGGGAGTATTATCTGTTACATAAGGTGAGTTGTTGTACAGTTGTAGGGAGTATTATCTGTTACATAAGGTGAGTTGTTGTACAGTTGTAGGGAGTATTATCTGTTACATAAGGGCGAGTTGTACAGTTGTAGGGAGTATTATCTGTTACATAAGGTGAGTTGTTGTACAGTTGTAGGAGTATTATCTGTTACATAAGGTGAGTTGTTGTACAGTTGTAGGGAGTATTATCTGTTACATAAGGTGAGTTGTTGTACAGTTGTTAGGGAGTATTATCTGTTACATAAGGGTGAGTTGTACAGTTGTAGGAGTATTATCTGTTACATAAGGTGAGTTGTTGTACAGTTGTAGGGAGTATTATCTGT
>NW_026571095.1:37844432-37849295 GCF_026225935.1 Boleophthalmus pectinirostris | reverse complement strand
GAGAGAGAGACGGAAAGAGAAAGAAGGTGGGAAACAGGTGCATAAGAAAGACAGGAAAGAGGAGAGGAGGAGAGAGAGAGAAAAAGGAAAGAGGAAAGAGAGAGAAAGAGGAAAGGAGGGAGAGAGAGAAGAGGAGGAGAGGCAGATTGTTCAATTTTTCGTCACTGTTGCATAAAATTCTCATGAAATATTGAAATCTGAATCATGTCCTGGTTTAGACCTGGTTTAGTCCTGGTTTAGTCCTGGTTTAGACCTGGTTTAGACCTGGTTTAGACCTGGTTTAGACCTGGTTTAGTGGTTTAGTCCTGGTTTAGTCTGGTTTAGACCTGGTTTAGACCTGGTTTAGACCTGGTTTAGTCCTGGGTTTAGACCTGGTTTAGACCTGGTTTAGACCTGGTTTAGTCCTGGTTTGGTTTGGTTTAGTCCTGGTTTAGTGGTTTAGTCCTGGTTTAGACCTGGTTTAGTCCTGGTTTAGTCCTGGTTTAGACCTGGTTTAGACCTGGTTTAGTGGTTTAGACCTGGTTTAGACCTGGTCCTGGTTTAGACCTGGTTTAGTCCTGGTTTAGTCCTGGTTTAGACCTGGTTTAGGTTTTAGACCTGGTTTAGTCCTGGTTTAGACCTGGTTTAGTCCTGGTTTAGACCTGGTTTAGACTGGTTTAGTCCTGGTTTAGACTGAGTTCCTGGTTCCTGAGTGGTTTAGTCCTGGTTCAGTTCAGTCCTGGTTCAGTCCTGGTGGATCCAGACCGAGACTGGTTTTAGTCCTGGTTCACCCGAGACTAAATTGGCCTCCTTTTGGATCTGGAGGTCACATGACGTTGCCCTGAGGCTACGGGCCAATCAGAGCGCAGGACACAGAGGCTCTTTTGTGGACGGGTCACGGTGGATTCTGGACCTGAGAGTCCTGGTTCAGTCCTGGTTCAGTCCTGGTTCAGTCCTGGTTCAGTCCTGGTTCAGTCCTGGGGTTGAGTCCGGGTTGAGTCCGGGTTGAGTCCGGGTTCAGTCCGGGTTCAGTCCGGGTTGAGTCCGAGTCCGGGTTCAGTCCTGGTTCAGTCCTGGTTCAGTCCTGGTTCAGTCCTGGTTCAGTCCTGGTTGAGTCCGGGTTGAGTCCGGGTCCTGCCCAGAGCCAAACAGGACGGGAGGTTTGAGGATCGTGACCTCGAGCAGAAAGACTCGATTCTTCTGCACGAAATAAAAGAACCATGAAGAAGAAGACGGGGTCAGGAGGGCGGCCATTTTATGAGTCCTGGGAGGCCTTTGTAGTTTTTTTGGTTTGACACAAAAACAGAATTTAAATAAAACTTTAAAAGACTGAAAATAAAACAAATATGAACCAGGACTAAACCAGGACTAATCCAGGTCTAAACCAGGTCTAAACCAGGACTAAACCAGGTCTAAACCAGGACTAAACCAGGACTAAACCAGGACTAAACCAGGACTAAACCAGGTCTAAACCAGGACTAAACCAGGACTAAACCAGGACTAAACCAGGACTAAACCAGGTAAACCAGGACTCTAAACCAGGACTAAACCTAAACCAGGACTAAACCAGGACTAAACCAGGTCTAAACCAGGTCTAAACCAGGACTAAACCAGGACTAAACCAGGTCTAAACCAGGACTAAACCAGGACTAAACCAGGGGTCTAAACCAGGACTCTAAACCAGGACTAAACCAGGACTAAACCAGGACTAAACCAGGACTAAACCAGGTCTAAACCAGGACTAACCAGGACCAGGTACCAGGTAACAGGACTAACCAGGTCTAACCAGGCTAAACCAGGACTAAACCAGGTCTAAACCCGGACTAAACCAGGACTAAACCAGGACTTGTTGTAGTTTTTTTCTTTTAGGAGGAGAGCGTCGTCTTTTTCTCCTCGTTTAATCGTCAGGTTGTGGTTTTGTGTCTCGTCGCTGCACGATTCACATATTGATTTTACCCCGACCCTTTTGTGTCAGGTGCCCTCCCTGACCCTGCCCTTCAACCAGGCTCTTATCTCCCAGTTTAGACCTGGTTTAGACCTGGTTTAGTCCTGGTTTAGACCTGGTTTAGTCCTGTTACCTGGTTTAGACCTGGTTTTGGTTTAGACCTGGTTTAGTCCTGGTTTAGTCCTGGTTTAGACCTGGTTTAGACCCTGGTTTAGACCTGGTTTAGTCCTGGTTTTTAGTCCTGGTTTAGTCCTGGTTTAGACCTGGTTCCTGGTTTAGTAGACCTCCTGGTTTAGACCTGGTTTAGACCTGGTTTAGTCCTGGTTTAGACCTGGTTTAGACTGGTTTAGTCTGGTTTAGGTCCTGGTTTCCTGGTTTAGACCTGGTTTATGGTTTAGTTTTAGTCCTGGTTTAGACCTTTTATTTTAGACTGGTTTAGTCCTGGTTTAGACCTGGTTTAGACTCTTCTGGTTAGACCTGGTTTAGACTGGTTTCTGGTTTAGACTGTTTAGTCTGTTTAGACTTTTCTTCCTGGTTTAACATGTTTTTTTTATTTATTTTATTCTGCTCCTGCCGCTGCACCTGTCACCCCCCCCCCCGCTCGCTCCTGTCGTCTCCTGTCGCCCCTGTCGCCCCTGTCGCCCCTGTCGTCCTGTTATCGTCCTCTTCCTCTCAGATCGATGGTGCAGCTCCTGGCGGCTCCAGTCTGGTCTGTGCCTCCTGTTAGCGTTTGATTAATGTCTCTGCCCTCGGCTTATCGACCAATCAATGAGCCGCGTCCGCCCCGAGCCCCGCCCCCAACCCGCCCCCTGACCCACATCTCACCGACAGGTTTTACAGCAGCGACACCACGACTGAGACGAGTGTGAATTTACAGACGTGTTTAAATCTGGAGTTTTTCCTCTGACAAGGAAAGAAAAATCAACAATCGTCACAGAAAAAACTTGAAGCAATAATAGAAAAGCAAAAATAAATAAAAATTGTCCAAAACTAAAATCAAACATTGTTTTTCACGTGTGGTTCCACAGAATTATTAGAAAAAAACAAAATTATGAAACTGGCCTGGACAAAAAAAATAAAAAAATATTATTTATTTACCCCTCGGTTACCCCTCGAGTCGGTCGCCCCTCGAGTCGCCCCTCGAGTCGCCCCTCGAGTCGCCCCTGAGTCGCCCCTCGAGTCGCCCCTCGAGTCGGTCAGTCGCCCTCGAGTCGCCCTCGAGTCGGAGTCGCCCCTCGAGTCGCGCCCCTCGAGTCGGTCGCCCTGGTCAGTCGGAGTCGCGCCCCTTGAGTCGGTCGCCCCTCGAGTCGGTCGCCCCTCGAGTCGGTCGCCCCTCGAGTCGGTCGCCCCTCGAGTCGGTCGCCCCTCGAGTCGCCCCTCGAGTCGCCCCTCGAGTCGGTCGCCCCTCGAGTCGGTCGCTTGAGTCGGTTGATTTTGTAAATTTTGAAATGGTTTGGTTCTTGATGAGGTTTTTCCAGGTTTTGTTTTTGTTGAATAAATGATTCTTAACTTCATATTTTATACACAAACTTTAGAGTTAAACAAATGATTTGTGAAACTGTGAGTGAAACTTCTGCTCTGGAAAACTGGGATTTGATCCACAAGAACAAACTGATCCAGTCTCAGTTTGAAGGTTTGAAGTTTCCTTCTCCAGAACAGAAGCTCAGTCCAGTGTTTTGTTCTTGTGTGTTTTTCTCTGTGTGTTTTGGTTCATTTTCCTGTTAAAGACTCATGATCCACGACTCAAACGTTCTGACACGAGGCGACACATTTGGTTCCAAAACACTTTGATAGTTTTGAGATTCCGTTGTATTTTACACAGATTGAAGATCAAAACCAGAACCAAACCAAACCTCCTCCGTGCTTCACAGTAGAGACTCTGTTCTGTTCTGTTCTGTTCTGTTCTGTTCTGTTCTGTTCTGTTCTTTTCTTTCTTCAGTTTCATTTTGACTCGAGTGAAGAAAGAAACAAACTCCACATTCTGTTTCTCGGACAATGAGAATTTAACACATTTCCTCAAGCAGGATTTTTTAGGACTTGAATTTTGGTTTTGGCTCCAAAATCAGTGAGTTTGCCTTGACGAGTATAAATGTTTAAGTCCTGGTTTAGTCCTGGTTTAGTCCTGGTTTAGTCCTGGTTTAGTCCTGGTTTAGACCTGGTTTAGTCCTGGTTTGGTTCTGATTGTTGTGGTGTTTTTTTGTTGTTGTTTTTTTGCTGCGTGGATTGTGAAACAGTGATCGCACTCTGACCGAAGAAGGTAGGATTCACTTTAAGATCTGTTCTAGACCTGTTGTAGTCCTGGTTGAGTCCTGGTGTAGTTCTGATTTAGTCTTAGTCCCGGTTCAGTTGTGGATTTTGGTTTTGTTTTTTTGTTTTCTGGCTGTTTTTGTCTTAATTAATTCCTGCTTTAGTCCTAGTCTAGTCCTGGTTTAGACCTGGTTCAGTCCTGGTTTAGTCCTGGTTTAGTCCTGGTTTAGACCTGGTTCAGTCCTGGTTTAGTTCTGGTTTAGTCCTGGTTTAGACGTGGTTCAGTCCTGGTTTAGATCTGGTTTAGTCCTGGTTTAGACCGTTGTTGGTTTTGGGTCGAGGTCTGGGTCGAGGTCTAGGTTTGGGTTTGGGTCTGGGTCTGGGTTTGGGTCTGGGTCGAGGTCTGGGTCGAAGTCTGGGTCGAGGTCTGGGTCTGGGTCTGGGTCTAGGTCTGGGTCTGGGTCTAGGTCTGGGTCTGGGTCTGGGTCTGGGTCTGGGTCTGGGTCTGGGTCTGGGTCTGGGTCTGGGTCTGGATGAACATCAGTGGGACCAGGTTTGTTTGGTTTGGAGTCTGACACAGAAGAAATATTTTACTGCCTGAAGAAGAAACGAAGAATCAAAAACCTCAGAGTCTCAGAACCTTAGAGTCTCAGAACCTCAGAGTCTCAGAACCTTAGAGTCTGAGTCTCAGA
>NW_026571095.1:37836365-37837378 GCF_026225935.1 Boleophthalmus pectinirostris | reverse complement strand
AAAAACATCTCCAGGAGGCAGATCTTTTTTTTGTTGATCTGGTTGGTTGTTTTTGTTGGACCTTCTGGGTTGGTTGGTTGTTGGTGTCATGTTGGACCTTAAAAACCTCTAAAAACATCTCCAGAAGGAAGATCTTTCATATTTTGAGAAAGAAACAGTAATGAAGAACCTTAAAAACCTCTAAAAACATCTTCAGGAGGCAGATCTTTTGTCTTCTGTTGATGTTTTGTTCTTCTGGTTGGTTGTTGGTGTCATGTTGGACCTTCAAAACCTCTAAAAACATCTCCAGGAGGCAGATCTTTGGTTTTTTGTTGATGTTTTGTTCTTGTGCTTTGTTCCAGTTCTCGCTTGACTCCGTCCAATCACGACCGGATACAACGCCTTCGCCAGGAATTCCAGAGAGCGCAGAACCTCCCGGGACCAGGACCAGGACCAGGACCGGGACCGGGACCAGGACCGGGTCTACGGCTACGGCCAGAGCCAGAGCCAGAGCCAGAGCCAGAGCCAGAGCCAGAGCCAGAGCCAGAGGGTGAGTGTGTGAGCCAGCGCCACCTACGGGCAGGAGCAGAACTAACACCTGTCGCCCCCTTTAACACCTGCCGCCGCCGTCACCTGTCACTCACGCATGGACCCGCCCCCCTCCACCACTAACCCCGCCCACGCATCCACTTCCTGTCGCATCACTTCCTGTGTGTCTCCGCACGTGTTTGTAAAAAGCCCAGATGCCCCGCCACGAAAAAAAACTTTAACCCTGTTCGACCGGCAAGCGAGTCCTGGTTTAGTCCTGGTTTAGTCCTGGTTTAGTCCTGGTTTAGACCTGGTTTAAGTCCTGTTTATCCTGGTTTATTCCTGGTTTAGTCCTGGTTTAAGATTGGTTTAGTCCTGGTTTAGTCCTGGACCTAGGTTTGAGACCCTGGTTTAGTCTGGTCCTGTTTTTCCTGGTTTGACCTGGTTAGTCCTGGTTGGTTTTATAGTCCCGGTTTAGCCTGGTTTAGTCCTGGTTACTCCCGGTT
>NW_026571095.1:37821365-37831365 GCF_026225935.1 Boleophthalmus pectinirostris | reverse complement strand
GGATAGCGCTCTGAAGGGGGAGTGAGTTAGCACAGAGAGAAAAGTACATGTTAACACGTCTTTTGTTTGTGGAAGTAAAACGTCGCTGAACTCGTTTGTTTACAAAGTTAGCCTGGCCGCCATTTTGTGAACGCTAATCCCCAGAGCTAACGTGTTTCCCCATGTGTGTGTGTGTGTTTGACAGAACTGTGCTAACGGCGCTAACGGCGGCTACAGCGTCGCCGGACGTCACTCAGTGTCTGTGGAAGTTCAACTGCAGCGACAACGACAAGACGAGAGGCAGTACAGCTCCCTGCCCAGGTACTACTACTGCAAATACTACAAATACTACTACAAATACTACTGCAAATACTACAGAGACAAGACGAGAGGCAGTACAGCTCCCTGCCCAGGTACTACTACTGCAAATACTACAAATACTACTGCAAATACTACTACAAATACTACAGAGACAAGACGAGAGGCAGTACAGCTCCCTGCCCAGGTACTACTACTGCAAATACTACAAATACTACTACAAATACTACAACAAATACTACAGAGACAAGACGAGAGGCAGTACAGCTCCCTGCCCAGGTACTACTACTGCAAATACTACAAATACTACTACAAATACTACTACAAATACTACAGAGACACAAGACGAGAGGCAGTACAGCTCCCTGCCCAGGTACTACTACTGCAAATACTACAAATACTACTGCAAATACTACAGAGACAAGACGAGAGGCAGTACAGCTCCCTGCCCAGGTACTACTACTGCAAATACTACAAATACTACTGCAAATACTACTACAAATACTACAGAGACAAGACGAGAGGCAGTACAGCTCCCTGCCCAGGTACTACTACTGCAAATACTACAAATACTACAACAAATACTACAACAAATACTACAGAGACAAGACGAGAGGCAGTACAGCTCCCTGCCCAGGTACTACTACTGCAAATACTACAAATACTACTGCAAATACTACTGCAAATATTACAAATACTACTGCAAATACTACTGCAAATATTACAAATACTACTACTACTGCAAATACTACAAATACTACTACAAATACTACTACAAATACTACAGAGACAAGACGAGAGGCAGTACAGCTCCCTGCCCAGGTACTACTACTGCAAATACTACAAATACTACTGCAAATACTACAGAGACAAGACGAGAGGCAGTACAGATCACTACTACTACTACTACTACTACTTCAAATACTCAGCTACTGCTAGTATAGACCTGCTCCAGGTTCAGATCTGGACCTGGTCTGGATCCAGGTCCAGGTCCTCCTGGTCCAGGTCCAGGTCCAGGTCCAGACTCAGACCTGGAGGACGTGTTTATCAGTGATGTGTCGTTGTGTTTCCTGTTTCAGACTCAAACCAGATCAAACTCGTTTATCTGCACATCTCCACACGCTCTGCTCCCTCCATCCCTCTCTCTCTCTCTCTCTCTCTCTCTCTCTCTCTCTCTCTCTCTCTCTCTCTCTCTCTCTCTCTCTCTCTCCATCCCTCTCTCTCTCTCTCCATCCCTCTCTCTCTCTCTCTCTCTCTCCATCCCTCTCTCTCTCTCTCTCTCTCCATCCTCTCTCTCTCTCTCTCTCTCCATCCCTCTCTCTCTCTCTCTCTCTCTCTCTCTCTCTCCATCCCTCTCTCTCTCTCTCTTTCTTCCTGATCACATGAGTTCTTTTCTTTCCTGTTCTTTTATAATTTCATAAACTCTGTGACATGTTTGTGTCGAACAGACCGAACTGACCGACACAAACTGTAAACAAGTGTGTGTGAGTTCCAGAGGAGTTTCAGTGTAGTTCCAGTGTAGTTCCAGTGTAGTTCCAGTGTAGTTCCAGTGTAGTTTCCAGTAGTTCCAGTGTAGTTCCAGTGTAGTTCCAGTGTAGAGTGTAGTTTCCAGTGTAGTTCCAGTGTAGTTCCAGTGTAGTTCCAGTGTAGTTTCCAGTGTAGTTCCAGTGTAGTTTCAGTGTAGTGTAGTTCAGTGTAGTTCCAGTGTAGTTTCAGTAGTTCAGTGTAGTTCCAGTGTAGTTCAGTGTAGTTCAGTGTAGTTCCAGTGTAGTTCCAGTGTAGTTTCAGTGTAGTTCCAGTGTAGTTTCAGTGTAGTTCCAGTGTAGTTCCAGTGTAGTTTCAGTGTAGTTTCAGTGTAGTTCCAGTGTAGTTCCAGTGTAGTTCCAGTGTAGTTCCAGTGTAGTTCCAGTGTAGTTTCAGTGTAGTTCCAGTGTAGTTCCAGTGTAGTTCCAGTGTAGTTCCAGTGTAGTTTCCAGTGTAGTTCCAGTGTAGTTCCAGTGTAGTTCCAGTGTAGTTTCAGTGTAGTTTCAGTGTAGTTCCAGTGTAGTTCCAGTGTAGTTCCAGTGTAGTTTCAGTGTAGTTTCAGTGTAGTTTCAGTGTAGTTCCAGTGTAGTTCCAGTGTAGTTTCAGTGTAGTTTCAGTGTAGTTCCAGTGTAGTTCCAGTGTAGTTTCAGTGTAGTTTCAGTGTAGTTCCAGTGTAGTTTCAGTGTAGTTTCAGTGTAGTTTCAGTGTAGTTCCAGTGTAGTTTAGTCAGTAGTTTCAGTGTAGTTCCAGTGTAGTTTCAGTGTAGTGTAGTTTCAGTGTAGTTTCAGTGTAGTTCAGTGTAGTTAGCTCCTCCTGCAGATATAAGGAAGAGTCACCAGCGTCTGACCAGAAGTGAAGCAGCAGTTTGGACGAACTGAGAAACGTCTTCAACCAAACTCACTTCTGTCCAGTCGACAAACTGAACTTTCTCCTCGTGGATTCAACCTGAACGACTCAGTGATTCTTCTTTTGTGTTTGTGAAATGAATTGTGTCAGATGCCCTCCCCCTGTGTGTGTCATTTATATTTTAAAACCTGAATAAAACCTTTAAACTTCCTCTTCTTCTCTTCTTCTCCTCTTCTTCTCTTCTCTCCTCTTCTTCTCTTCTTCTCTTCTTCTTCTCTTCTTCTCTTCTTCTCCTCTTCTTCTCTTCTCTTCTTCTCCTCTTCTTCTTCTCTTCTTCTTTCAGGCAGCCTCGGCGTCGTGAGCTCAGTTCTGTTTCTCAGGACGGTTGTTGGTCGAGTGTTTTTCCCGGAGACTCGTTCCAGTCGGCGAAAGAAAATCCTCGTTATTCTTCGTACCAGGGCCCCCGGAGCGCCGCCGCCGCCGCCGCCGCCGGGCTCCACGCCGCCGCCAGGGCCAACGGGCACCAGCGCGGCAACGGGTACGCGGGAGGGGGCGTGTCTGCGGCGGTGGTGGGCGGAGCCGTGAACGCCCGCGTGCTGATCGAGGCTCAGGAGCTGCTGAGGCAGGAGCAGCGGCGCCGCGAGCAGGAGCTCGTCGCCGCCGCCGCCGCCGCGTCCAACCCGGCGTCACCCAAAGGTCCGTTCAGGCAGGACGTCCCGCCTTCGCCCTCGCAGCTCGTCAGACTCACGCGGCTCGGCTCCGAGAAGGGACGACCGTTTTACTCCTGAGGCTCGACGAAGAACGAAGAACGAAGAGCGAAGAACGAAGAAGCGAAGAACGAAGAAGAACGAACGAAGAACGAAGAGCGAAGAACGAAGAACGAAAGAAGCGACAAACGAGGAACGTCCAGGAGGAGACGAGCAGAAACAGTCCAGATCACAAAACCAAACCTTTAGAAAAACACAAACTTTTACACGAAACATTAACTTTTTTGATGTTTTTTGAGATCAGGTGCAGTAATGTTCCACACTACGGCATTAAAGAAGTTTGTTATTTTGTTGTTGTTTTTTTATCTTTCACTCATGTTCTAAAGATGTTCCTCATCACAAACCTGCCTGAAGAGGTTTGAGTCATCTAGAGATCTATTCAAACCCTCCTCACGGTTAGCAGGACTAAACCAGGACTAAACCAGGACTAAACCAGGACTAAACCAGGACTAAACCAGGACTAAACCAGGACTAAACCAGGACTAACCAACTAAACCAGGACTAAACCAGGACTAAACCAGGACTAAACCAGGACTAAAACTAAACCAGGACTAAACCAGAACTAAACCAGGACTAAACCAGGACTAAACCAGGACTAAACCAGGACTAAATCAGGACTAAACCAGGACTAAACCAGGACTAAACCAGGACTAAACCAGGACTAAACCAGGACTAAACCAGGACTAAACCAGGACTAAACCAGGACTAAACCAGGACTAAATCAGGACTAAACCAGGACTAAACCAGGACTAAACTAAACCAGGACTAAATTAGGTCTAAACCAGGACTAAACCAGGACTAAACCAGAACTAAACCAGGACTAAATTAGGTCTAAACCAGGACTAAACCAGGACTAAATCAGGTCTAAACCAGGACTAAACCAGGACTAAACCAGGAACTAAACCAGGACTAAATTAGGTCTAAACCAGGACTAAACCAGGACTAAACCAGGACTAAATCAGGACTAAATCAGGACTAAACCAGGACTAAACCAGGACTAAACCAGATCTAAACCAGGACTAAATTAGGTCTAAACCAGGACTAAACCAGAACTAAACCAGGACTAAATTAGGTCTAAACCAGAACTAAACCAGGACTAAATTAGGTCTAAACCAGAACTAAACCAGGACTAAATCAGGTCTAAACCAGGACTAAACCAGGACTAAACCAGAACTAAACCAGGACTAAATTAGGTCTAAACCAGGACTAAACCAGGACTAAATCCGGTCTAAACCAGGACTAAATCGGGTCTAAACCAGGACTAAACCAGGACTAAACCTCCTAAAGAGGTTCTAGACTCATCCGTGCATGTTTGAGTCATCTAGTGATCTCCTCTTTACGGTTCGCTGCAGTACGAGTCTGTACGAGGCTCCGCCCCCCCACATGTTCCCACACGACACAAAACTGACCCCAGCGACTGGACCAACCTGACATGTGACGCGCAGGAGTGTGTTCGACAGCGCTCTGAAGGGGGAGCGACTTAGAGTGGAGAGCAGGAGGAGAGTGAAGCTTTTAAAACAAAATAAAATCCAGTGTTTTGTTTGATTACGACTTTTTCAAAACTGTGATTTAAATATGTGACGTGTTCCAGTGAACAACAGGACAGAGTTTAATGCCGCACTGTGGAACCTTCATAAAGCCCCACACACACTACAGGACAACGAGCCTCATTCTGTCAGGAGACGAGACCCGACTTTGTGCGACGCTACGAAAACAAACAACAGAACCGAGCGTCAGGACAGAAGAGACGAACACGGACGCAAAACACAAACTCAGGAAATAACAAAATAATGTTCAGATTTTATTCCTCAACTCTCGTAAAGTGTTAAATTTAAACTCCAGCGTCTCATCCACATTCTCCACAGAAGTTATCCTCCACAAATAATGAGTCCAGTCACAAAACGTCTGTGACTCCAGTTTTTTTGTGTAGTAAGAAAGTCTCCGCGATCGGAGATTTTAAGTCTTCGCGATCGAGATTTTAAGTCTTCGCGATCGAAGATTTTAAGTCTTCCTGATCAAAGATTTTAAGTCTTTGCGATCGGAGATTTTAAGTCTGTGCGATCGGAGATTTTAAGTCTTCGTGATCGGAGATTTTAAGTCTGTGCGATCGGAGATTTTAAGTCTCCGTGATCGGAGATTTTAAGTCTTCGCGAATGAAGATTTTAAGTCTGTGCGATCGAAGATTTTAAGTCTTCGCGAACGAAGATTTTAAGTCTGTGCGATCGGAGATTTTAAGTCTTCGTGATCAAAGATTTTAAGTCTTCATGATCGAAGATTTTAAGTCTCCGCGATCAGAGATTTTAAGTGTTCGTGATCGGAGATTTTAAGTCTGTGCGATCGGAGATTTTAAGTCTTCGATCGAAGATTTTAAGTCTCCGCGATCAGAGATTTTAAGTCTTCGAGATCGGAGATTTTAAGTCTTTGCGATCGAAGATTTTAAGTCTCCGCGATCAGAGATTTTAAGTGTTCGAGATCGGAGATTTTAAGTCTTTGCGATCGGAGATTTTAAGTCTCCGCGATCGAAGATTTTAAGTCTGTGCGATCGGAGATTTTAAGTGTTCGTGATCAAAGATTTTAAGTCTTCGTGATCAGAGATTTTAAGTCTTCGCGAACGAAAATTTTAAGTCTGTGCGATCGGAGATTTTAAGTCTGTGCGATTCTCCTCGTGTCTGTGCTCTGTCCTTTGACGCACTTTTAAAAATCGTTTAAGACTGAAAAATCCTGTAGTGTGTGACGCCTTGAGGTGATGAATCCAACTTCTGCAGATTCACACACGAGGACGGGACGGAATCTTTTTTTATTTTTTCAAGCCAAATTATTTGAGTAGAGTTTTTTGGGCGGGTGTTTTTGCAATTTTTGACACAATTTACAGATAACTTGGCTCGAAATGAGAAAAAGCTGCCGAATACAGAAAAATTGAATAAATGTTTCCCAAATGGTGAAAAACAGGACTTAAATGAAGTAGAGTTTTGTGACCTGGAGAGTTTGTTGCTGCTCTTTTGCGTCCGTGGATCTTTGGACTCGTTCGTGTTCTCAGGCACTTTTCCTCTCACGGATTTTTTACGTTTTTTGAAAAAGGGACAAAACGAAAACGAACGATTCTGTGACGAGACCGAAACCGAAACCAAACAAACACTAATGTAGCGTCGAAATGAAGGAGTCTCACTGTTTATCTGAAGTTTTTCACCAGGTTTTTGTGTTTTTGTTTTTTGTGGTTTTTGAAGTATTTTAGGATTTTGTCTTTTGTATCAACAGGGTCTGAAATAAAAAAGAAATAAAGTTTCAAATCCACGAGTTTTTAATTATTATTAAATACAGGACTAAACCAGGACTAAACCAGGACTAAACCAGGACTAAACCAGGACTAAACCAGGACTAAACCAGGACTAAACCAGGTCTAAACCAGGTCTAAACCAGGACTAAACCAGGACTAAACCAGGTCTAAACCAGGTCTAAACCAGGACTAAACCAGGACTAAACCAGGTCTAAACCAGACTAAACCAGGTCTAAACCAGGTCTAAACCAGGTCTAAACCAGGTCTAAACCAGGGACTAAAACCAGGTCTAAACCAGGTCTAAACCAGGTCTAAACCAGGTCTAAACCAGGACTAAACCAGGACTAAACCAGGACTGAACCAGGACTAAACCAGGTCTAAACCAGGTCTAAACCAGGACTAAACCAGGTCTAAACCAGGACTACTAAACCAGGACTAAACCAGGACTAAACCAGGTCTAAACCAGGTCTAAACCAGGTCTAAACCAGGACTAAACCAGGACTAAACCAGGACTAAACCAGGACTAAACCAGGACTAAACCAGGTCTAAACCAGGTCTAAACCAGGCACTAAACCAGGACTAAACCAGGACTAAACCAGGACTAAACCAGGACTAAACCAGGTCTAAACCAGGACTAAACCAGGACTAAACCAGGACTAAACCAGGACTAAACCAGGACTAAACCAGGACTAAACCAGGACTAAACCAGGTCTAAACCAGGTCTAAACCAGGTCTAAACCAGGACTAAACCAGGACTAAACCAGGACTAAACCAGGACTAAAACCAGGACTAAACCAGGTCTAAACCAGGACTAAACCAGGTCTAAACCAGGTCTAAACCAGGACTAAACCAGGACTAAACCAGGACTAAACCAGGTCTAAACCAGGACTAAACCAGGACTAAACCAGGTCTAAACCAGGACTAAACCAGGTCTAAACCAGGACTAAACCAGGACTAAACCAGGACTAAACCAGGTCTAAACCAGGACTAAACCAGGACTAAACCAGGTCTAAACCAGGACTAAACCGGGTCTAAACCGGGACTGAACCAGGTCTAAACCAGGACTAAACCGGGACTAAACCGGGTCTAAACCGGGACTGAACCAGGTCTAAACCAGGACTAAACCAGGACTAAACCAGGACTAAACCAGGTCTAAACCAGGACTAAACCAGGACTAAACCAGGACTAAACCAGGACTAAACCAGGACTAAACCAGGAAACCAGGTCTAAACCAGGTCTAAACCAGGACTAAACCAGGTCTAAACCAGGACTAAACCAGGACTAAACCAGGTCTGGTTCATAAACAGAACATTTGGGGCGGGAGGTTGGACGTTGTGATGTCACTGGTGTCTGGACCAATCAGGCGCGGGCGGAGGGAGCAGCAGGAAGTGCTCCGGCGACGGTTTGTGTGGTAAATGTTTGATGAGTCTGAGCGTTTTTAAAACAGAATAATCAGGACACGAGAAAAACTGAAACGAGTCGAAACCAAAACCCTCCAGAGACGAGGACGAGATCCGACCTGGAAACAGAAACATCATCTGCACAGACGCTGAAGAGAAGACGAAGGATTCAGAAAGAAGAAGAAAAGAGGAGAGAAAATATAATAAAATAAATATGTAAAATAATAAAAATAATTTAAAAGAAAATGTGGTCAGAGTTCCCACGGTCATGGAAATCCTGGAAAAGTCATGGACTTTTAATCTCTTTTAATTTTAATCCTGGTCCAGACCTGGTTCAGACCTGGTTTAGTCCTGGTTTAGTCCTGGTTTAGTCCTGGTTTAGTCCTGGTTTAGTCCTGGTTTAGTCCTGGTTTAGTCCTGGTTTAGTCCTGGTTTAGTCCTGGTTTAGTCCTGGTTTAGTCCTGGTGGTTTAGTCCTGGTTTAGTCCTGGTTTAGTCCTGGTTTAGTCCTGTTTAGTCCTGGTTTAGTCCTGGTTAGTCCTGGTTTAGTCCTGGTTTAGTCCTGGTTTAGTCCTGGTTTAGTCCTGGTTTAGTCCTGGTTTAGTCCTGGTTTAGTCCTGGTTTAGTCCTGGTTTAGTCCTGGTGGTTTAGTTTACCTGGTTTAGTCCTGGTTTAGTCCTGGTTTAGTCCTGGTTTAGACCTGGTTTAGTCCTGGTTTAGAGTCCTGGTTTACCTGGTTTAGTCCTGGTCTAGTCCTGGTTTAGTCCCTAGACCTGGTCTGGTTTAGACCTGGTTTAGTCCTGGTTTAGTTTGGACCTGAGGCGTTTCTTGTGTCATGGTTTAAATTCTAAACGCTTCTGATCTTAAATTAACATTTATGTAAATGAGTTAATTAAAAATCTCATTAAAAACACAAACGAGTGTGAAAAATGGATGAGTCTGATTCTGTGCTTCTGAACGTCTCAAGATCCTCACACACGTTTGTTTCCTTCACATGTTTAACACTGAAAACACTCTGCTCCACCTGGTGATGTCATCGTGTGGTGATACAGGAAGTGCTCCACTGTGTTTTTAAACTCCACACTTCACCTTCACTAGAATCACCCGGAACATTTCAGAGCCGGAGTTTCTTCACCGACCTCCACTGAACTGAAGAGAACTGAGGGAAACTGCCCACTCGATGACATCACAGGGTGGAGCAGAGCAAAGGAAACCGCCCACTTGATGACATCACGAGGTGGAGCAGAGCAAAGGAAACCGCCCACTCGATGACATCACGAGGTGGAGCAGAGCGTCTGGAGAAGCTTCGTGACCCAAATCAACCTCTGTGGTGCAGCTCCTCTCGTGTAGGGGTCAGTCCACCTCAGATCACGCAATGAGTCAAACTCTACTTTGTCAAATTTTGATGAAACTTGGTTTGATCAAAGCCAGAAAAGACAAAAGATCAATTTTTTGTTTGATCAGATCAATGGTTTTGAAGACGTCACAATCTCATGTTTCCTCAACTACTCCTGGTCCAATCACAAAACCAAGAAAACATAAGAATCTGTGTTTCCTTCATTCAGTCGTTTTTCAAAATAAAAACAAAAATAAGAAAACAAAAAAACAACAGTTTTCTTCATTATTTGTCTCTAAAACCAAAATAAAAAAACAGAAAATGATTCATTTTTTTCAGTTTTCGATTTTGTGTTTAAATGAAAAATGGAAAAAAACTGATAATGAACTGAACCAGGTCCAGGATCAGACCAGGACCAGACTGGGACCAGACTGGGACTGAAAACAGTTAGTCCTGGTTTAGTCCTGGTTTAGTCCTGGTTTAGTTCATCATCATTTTCATTTAAACACAAAATTAAAAAAAACTAATTGTTTTCTGTTTTTTCATTTTGGTTTTGG
>NW_026571095.1:37806365-37816365 GCF_026225935.1 Boleophthalmus pectinirostris | reverse complement strand
GAAGGAGGAGAGGAGGAGGAGAGAGAGAGTGTGAGGATGGAGGGATGGAGGGATGGAGGAGGAGAGGGTGTGAGGATGGAGGATGGAGGGATGGAGGGATGGAGAGAGAGGGTGTGAGGATGGAGGATGGAGGGAGAGGGATGAGGGTGAGGGATGGAGGGATGGAGGAGAGGGTGTGAGGATGGAGGGATGGAGGGATGGAGGAGAGGGTGTGAGGATGGAGGGATGGAGGGATGGAGGGATGGGGATGGAGGGATGGAGGAGAGAGGAGGGATGGAGAGGAGAGTGAGGATGGAGGATGGAGGAGGGATGGAGGGATGGAGGAGGAGGAGAGGTGGAGCAGAGGTCATTAGAGCTGCTGTAAAGGTCGAGGAAATGTCACAGAAACTCAGAGAGAAAAAGAGAAAGAGAAAGAGGAGTGTAGTGTGTCAGGGGCTGTCCCAGAGAGCCCTGACACACAGAGAGCCCCTGACACACTGAGAGTCCACACAGAGAGACCCTGAGAGCCCCTGACACACAGAGAGCCCCTGACACACAGAGAGCCCCTGACACACTGAGAGTCCCTGACACACCAGAGAGTCCCTGACACACAGAGAGCCCCTGACACACTGAGAGCCCCTGACACACAGAGAGTCCCTGACACACAGAGAGTCCCTGACACACAGAGAGTCCCTGACACACAGAGAGCCCCTGACACACTGAGAGCCCCTGACACACAGAGAGTCCCTGACACACTGAGAGCCCCTGACACACAGAGAGCCCCTGACACACAGAGAGCCCCTGACACACAGAGGGCCCCTGACACACAGAGAGTCCCTGACACACAGAGAGCCCCTGACACACTGAGAGCCCCTGACACACAGAGAGCCCCTGACACACAGAGAGCCCCTGACACACAGAGAGCCCTGAGAGCCCCTGACACACAGAGAGTCCCTGACACACAGAGAGCCCCTGACACACTGAGAGCCCCTGACACACAGAGAGCCCCTGACACACAGAGAGCCCCTGACACACAGAGAGCCCCTGACACACACACTGAGAGTCCCTGAACACACTGAGAGCCCCTGACAGCCCCTCCCTGACACACAGAGAGTCCTGACACACAGAGAGCCTGACACACTGAGAGCCCCTGACACACAGAGAGTCCCTGACACACAGAGAGCCCCTGACACACAGAGAGGGCCCCTGACACACAGAGAGCCCCTGACACACAGAGAGCCCCTGACACACAGAGAGCCCTGACACACTGAGAGCCCCTGACACACAGAGAGCCCCTGACACACTGAGAGCCCCTGACACACAGAGAGCCCCTGAACACACCCCTGACACACAGAGAGCCCCTGACACAACAGAGAGCCCCTGACACACGAGAGCCCTGACACACAGAGAGCCCTGACACACACCCCTGACACACTGAGAGCCCCTGACACACTGAGAGGCCCTGACACACATGGGGAGGGCATCTGACACATTTGTCTTTCTAAACCTCGTCTCTCGTTTCTTTTCTCTTTTGTGACTGAATCATCTTTTTTTTTTTTTCGCTGCATTTCACATTTTTACAGAAAATGAGTTTAACCTGAGGCCTCTGCGGTTTCCACGGCAACGCGGAGTCGCCTCCATCCCTCCCTCCCTCCCTCCCTCCATCCCTCCATCCCTCCCTCCCCTCCCCTCCCTTCATCCCTCCCTCGCTCCATCCCTCCATCCCTCCCTCCCATCCCTCCATCCCTCCCCTCCATCCCTCGCTCCAGCGCCGAGCCGTGAAAAAAAGACAGAAAATTAATAAATGTGATTTTTCGTCCAGAGCACGAGACACACACACACACACACACACACACACACACACACACACACACACACACAACACACACACACACACACACACACACACACGTCCAGAGCTCCAGACGCTCCGCTCCACCTCGTGATGTCATCAGGGGGTCTCAGTTTTACACAGACGTTCAGTTCAGTCTGTTTTGTCTCTTTGACCTTATTTGTCACTTCCTGTTTTCTGTTTTCTTTTCTTCTTTTCTTCTTTTGTTTCATGAGACTAAATGAAGTTTTCGTGCGAAGACAAAAGCAGAAACTGTGTGTTTGTCGTTTGTTCATAAATATATTTTTGTTTTGGCCTTGATACAGAAAAAAACAAAAAAAACTTTATATTCAGTTAAACTTCAGTGAACTTTAATGTGAAAGAATTTGGATGGATGGTCCTGGTTTAGTCCTGGTTTTGACCTGGTTTAGTCCTGGTTTAGTCCTGGTTTAGTCCTGGTTTAGTCCTGGTTTAGTCCTGGTTTAGTTCTGGTTTAGTCCTGGTTTAGTCCTGGTTTAGTTCTGGTTTAGTCCTGGTTTAGTCCTGGTTTAGCCTGGTTTAGTCCTGGTTTAGTCCTGGTTTAGTCCTGGTTTACCTGGTTTAGTCCCTGGTTTAGTCCTGGTTTAGTCTGGTTTAGGTTTTAGTCCTGGTTTAGTCCTGGTTTAGTTCTGGTTTAGTCCTGGTTTAGTCCTGGTTTAGTCCTGGTTTAGTCCTGGTTTAGTCCTGGTTTAGTCCTGGTTTAGTTAGTCCTGGTTTAGTCCTGGTTTAGTTTCCTGGTTTCCTGGTTTAGTCCTGGTTTGTTTACCTGGTTTAGAGTCCTGGTTTAGTCCTGGTTTTAGTGGTTTAGTCCTGGTTTAGTCTGGTTTAGTCCTGGTTTAGTCCTGGTTTAGTCCTGGTTTAGTTCTGGNCAGACGCTCCTCCACTCGTGATGTCATCAGGGGGTCTCATTTTACGCAGACGTTCAGTTCTCTGTTTGTCTCTTTGACCTTATTTGTCCTTCCTGTTTTCTTTCTTCTTTTCTTCTTTTGTTTCATGAGACTAAATGAAGTTTTCGTGCGAAGACAAAAGCAGAAACTGTGTGTTGTCTTGTTCATAAATATTTTTGTTTTTGGCCTTGATACAGAAAAGAACAAAAAAAACTTTATAAATTAAACTTCAGTGAACTTTAATGTGTAAAGTTTAGTCCTGGTTTAGACCTGGTTTAGACCTGGTTTAGTCCTGTTTTAGACTGGTTTAGTTTTGGTTTAGTCCTGGTTTAGTCCTGTTTAGTCCTGTTTAGTCCTGGTTAGTCCTGGTTTAGTCTGGATTGGTTTGGTTTAGTTCTGGTTTAGTCCTGGTTTAGTTCTGGTTTTCTCTCTTTCTCTCTGTTTGTTGGATTAGGTTTTTGTCGTGCTTGTTCTCTCTCTCTCCTGTTGCTCTGTTCATTGTTTTGTGTTTGGCAGAGGAGTGTGGCTCCCCCCCTCCTCCTCTCCCCTCTCCTTCTCTCCTTCTCTCTCTCTCTCTCTCTTTCTTTCTCTTGTCGTTCATTTGTCGGTGTTTTTGGCAGAGTCTGGATTTGGCCGTCGCTCCCTCCCTCCTCCTCTCCTCCTCTCCTCTCTTCATTTGTTAGTGTGTTTTGTCCTCTCTCTCTCTCTCTCTCTCTCTCTCCTCCCTCTGTTCTTTCTCTCTTTTTTTCGGCGTGTTGTTGTTGTTGTTGTTTGATCTGTTAGTCTGTGATTCGTGAGTCCAACACGTTTCATCATTTCATTATCATTTTATTCAACTGGATTCATCCCTCCACCTCCATCCATCCCTCCCATCCATCCATCCCTCCATCCCTCCATCCATCCTCCCTCCATCCCTCCATCCATCGCCATCCATCCCCCCTCCCTCCATCCATCCATTCCAATCCCTCATCCCTCCATCCCTCCACACATCCTCCATCCCATCCCATCCATCCTCCATCCCTCCATCACTCCTCCCTCCATCCCTCCATCCCTCCATCCCCTCCATCCCCCATCCTCCATCCCATCCATCTCCATCCTCATCCTCCATCCTCCATCCATCCCTCCATCCCTCATCCCTCCATCCCTCCCCTCCATCCCTCCATCCCTCCCCCTCCCTCCTCCATCCCTCCATCTCCTCCATCCTCCATCCCTCCATCTCCTCCATCCTCCATCCATCCCTCCTCCCTCCCTCCATCCCTCCATCCCTCCATCCCCTCCATCCCTCCATCCTCCCTCCATCCTCCCATCCATCCATCCATCCCTCACTCCATCCTCCCCCTCCTCCCTCTCCATCCATCCCATCCATCCTCCATCCTCCATCCCTCCATCCCTCCATCCCTCCTCCATCCCTCCATCCCTCCTCCATCCCTCCATCCATCACTCCATCCCTCCATCCCTCCATCCCTCCTCCCTCATCCCTCCATCCCTCCATCCCTCCCTCCATCCCTCCATCCATCCATCCTCCTCCCATCCTCCATCCCTCCTCCTCCATCCCTCCATCCCCCTCCATCCCTCCATCCCCTCCATCCCTCCATCCATCACTCCATCACTCCATCCCTCCATCCATCCATCCCTCCATCCACTCCTCCATCCATCCCTCCATCCCCTCCATCCCTCCATCCCCTCCATCCCTCCATCCATCCCTCCATCCATCCCTCCATCCATCCCTCCATCCCTCCATCCATCCATCCTCCATCATCCATCCTCCATCCCTCCATCCCTCCATCCATCCCTCCATCCCTCCATCCCTCCATCCCTCCATCCCTCCATCCCTCCATCCTCCATCCATCCCTCCATCCCTCCTCCACCCATCACTCCATCCCTCCATCCTCCATCCCTCCATCCCTCCCTTCATCCATCCCCCATCCTCCATCCATCCATCCATCTCCATCCCTCCATCCCTCCATCCCCCATCCATCCCTCCATCCCTCCATCCCTCCATCCATCCCTCCATCCCTCCCTCATCCATCCCCCATCCCTCCATCCCCCATCTCCTCCATCTCCCTCCATCCATCCCTCCATCTTCCCTCCATCCATCCTCCATCCATCCTCCTCATCCATCCATCCCTCCATCCCTTTCCATCCCTCCATCCATCCATCCCTCCATCCTCATCCATCCATCCCCTCCATCCCCATCCCTCCATCCCCTCCATCCTCCATCCCTCACTCCATCCCTCCATCCCTCCATCCATCCATCCCCTCCATCCAATCCATCCTCCATCCATCCATCCCTCCATCCCTCCATCCCTCCCTCCATCCCTCCATCCATCCATCCCTCCATCCCATCCCTCCCTCATCCTCCATCCCTCCATCCCTCCATCATCCCATCCATCCATCCATCCCTCCATCCATCTCTCTTCCTCCTCTCCAACTCTCTCTCTCTTCATCTCTTTCCATCCATCTCCCTACATCCTCTCTCCATTTCTCTCTCCTCATCTCCCTATCTCCTCTCTCTCCATCATCCCCCTCATCCCTCTTTCTGTCTCTCTTTCCATCTCTCTGTCTCTCATTTTCTCTCATTCCTCTCTCTCCCATCCCTCTCTCTCTCCTCCTCCTCCATCTCTACATCCCTCTTCACTCTCTCTTTCCATCTCTCTCTCTCTCTCTTTCATCTTCATCGCTTCATCTCTCTCATCTCCATTCTCTCTCCTCTCTCTTCATCTCTCTCTCTTTCTCTCTGTCTCATTCTCTCCATCTCTCTCTCTCCTCCTCTCCTCTCTCCTCCTCTCCATCTCTCTCTACATCCCTCTCTCCATCCATCTCTCCTCCTCCTCTCAACTCTCTCTCTCTCTCTCTATCTCTCTCTCTTCATCTCTCTCCATCCACATCTCCCTACATCCCTCTCTCCATCCCTCTTTCCTCCTCCTCTCCATCTCTCCATCCATCTCTCTCTGTCTCTCATTTTCTCTCTCCCTCCATTTCCCTTTCTCTCTAACTCTCTCCATCTCTCCCTCCTTCTCTCTCTCCTCCTCTCTCCCTCTCTCCATCTCTCCTTCATCCCTCATCTCTCTCTCTCTCTCTCTCTCTCTCTTTGTCTCTCCATCAAATTTATCGTTTTTGAGTCAGATTTTGTCAAAAGTTTCCACAGACTCACACGTCACTTTGTGCCTTGAGCAAGACGACTGTGTGAGTGTGACGCCTCCAAAGACCCGATCTACCCCAAACCCGCTCTACCCCACCCGAGCTCTACCCGCTCTCCAAACCCGCTCTACCCGCTCTACCCAACCCGCTCTACCCCACCCGCTCTACCGATCTACCGCTCACACCCGCCTACCCCCAGACCCGCTCTACCCAGACCGCTCTACCCACGCTCTACCCGCTCTAAACCCACCCGCGCTCTACTCTACCCACACCCGCTCTCCCCCCACCCCTCTACCCCCACCCGCTCTACCCGACCCGCTACCCCAAACCCGCTATACCCCAAACCCGCTCTACCCACCCCGCTCTACCCCCTACCCCAAACCCGCTCTAACACCCGCTCTAACACCCGCTCTAAACTACCCAGCCATCACCCAACGCTCTCCAACCTCTACCCCACACCACCGACAACCCCCAAAACCGAAACCCCGGCTCCCCAACCAACAACGACCCGCCCCCACACCCGCTCTACCCCAACCCGCTCTACCTCACACCCGCTCTACCCCAAAAACCCGCTCAGACCGCTACCCACACCGCTCTACCCCACCCGCTCAAACCCGCTCTACCCCAAACCCGCGTCTACCGGCTCTACCCCAGACGCTCTACAACTCTACCCCAACCCCAGACCCGCTCTCTAGCTCTTACCCGCTCTAAAGACAGACCCGCTCTAAACCCCAACCCGCTCTAAAAACCCGCCACCCCAAAACCCGCCTACCGCCACACCCGCCAAACCCGCTCTACCCCAAACCCGCTCCCCTCACCCGCTCTCCGCTCTACCTACCGCTCTACCCCTACCCGCTCTACCCCAAACCCGCTCTACCCCAAACCCGCTCTACCCCAGACCCGCTCTACCCCACACCCGCTCTACCCCAAACCCGCTCTACCCCACACCCGCTCTACCCCCACCCGCTCTACCCCAAACCCGCTCTACCCAAACCCGCTCACCCAAACCCGCTCTACCCCTCCCCGCTCTAACCCCACACCCGCTCTACCCACACCCGCTCTACCCCAACCCGCTCTACCCCACCCGCTCTACCCAAACCCGCTCTACCAGACCCGCTCTACCCCACACCCGCTCACCCGCTCTACCCCAGACCCGCTCTACCCCAAACCCGCTCTACCCCAAACCCGCTCTACCCCACACCCGCTCTACCTCACACCCGCTCTACCCAACCCGCTCTACCCCACCCGCTCTACCCCAAACCCGCTCTACCCCAAACCCGCTCTACCCCACACCCGCTCTACCCCAGACAAACAAAATCCACAGACTCTGTAAGTGTTGATCTGCTCCGTCGCCGCGGCAACACCGAACAAAACACAACTTTGACCTCGTGCAGAAGAGACAGAGGAGAGTCAGATCTGTGTGAAGAATGACCTTTTGTCGTCTTTTTGAATCATGTGATTTTAGTCGAGATTTTGGCGAATAATTAATTTTTTCCAGAAATATTTTGTCCTTAAATGTCCCATAATCCTCAGAAACTCCAACTCCCATGATCCTCAGAAACTCCAACTCCCATGATCCTCAGAAACTCCAACTCCCATGATCCTCAGAAACTCCAACTCCCATGATCCTCAGAAACTCCAACTCCCATGATCCTCAGAAACTCCAACTCCCATGATCCTCTGCTCTGAGGTGGTTTCCTCGTCACACTCACACCTGGACTTGTGCTTTTGTTTGTTTGTTTTTTTTGTTTCATTCACACGTTTCACACACAAACCTACACATTTAGGCTGAAACAACGCTCTGTTCCACCTGGTGATGTCATCGTGTGGTGATACAGGAAGTGCTCCACTGTGTTTTTAAACTCCACACTTCACCTTCACTAGAATCACCCGGAACATTTCAGAGCCGGAGTTTCTTCACCGACCTCCACTGAACTGAAGAGAACTGAGGGAAACTGCCCACTCGATGACATCACGAGGTGGAGCAGAGCGTTTGTTGTGTGTGTGTTGTGTGTGTGTGTGTGTGTGACCTTTGACCTTCGGACTCGCCAGCTCCGCGTCCACTTCCTGTTTGTTCTTTTCAAAACAGGAAACGGCTCCAAGTCTCGACCCAAAACTGAACACGAACTGAGGAGAAAGAGAAAGAGAGTCCTGGTTTAGTCCTGGTTTAGTCCTGGTTTAGACCTGGTTTAGTAGACCTGGTTTAGTCCTGGTTTAGTCCTGGTTTAGTTTCCTGGTTTAGACCTGGTTTAGACCTGGTTTAGTCCTGGTTTAGTCCTGGTTTAGTCCTGGTTTTAGACCTGGTTTAGTCCTGGTTTACCTGGTCCTGGTTTAGACCTGGTTTAGACCTGGTTTAGTCCTGGTTTAGAGTCTGGTTTTAGTCTGGTTTAGTCCTGGTTTAGACCTGGTTTTTCCTGGTTTAGACCTGGTTTAGACCTGGTTTAGACCTGGTTTAGTCCTGGTTTAGACCTGGTTTAGTCCTGGTTTAGACTGGTTTAGTCCTGGTCCTGGTTTAGACCTGGTTTAGTCTGGTTTAAGTCCTGGTTTAGTCCTGGTTTAGTCCCTGGTTTAGACCTGGTTTAGACCTGGTTTAGTCCTGGTTTCCTGGTTTAGTCCTGGTTTAGTCCTGGTTTAGACCTGGTTTAGACCTGGTTTAGACCTGGTTTAGTCCTGGTTTAGAGTCCTGGTTTAGTCCTGGTTTAGACCTGGTTTAGACCTGGTTTAGTCCTGGTTTAGACCTGGTTTAGTCCTGGTTTAGTCCTGGTTTAGTCCTGGTTTAGACCTGGTTTAGACCTGGTTTAGACCTGGTTTAGACCTGGTTTATCCTGGTTTAGACCTGGTTTAGACCTGGTTTAGACCTGTTTAGTTTAGTCCTGGTTTAGTACCTGGTTTTAGTCCTGGTTTAGACCTGGTTTAGACCTGGTTTAGACCTGGTTTTAGTCCTTGGTTTAGTCTGGTTTAGACCTGTTTAGTTGGTTTAGACGCTGGTTTAGACCTGGTTTAGACCTGGTTTACTGGTTTAGTCCTGGTTTACCTGGTTTCCTGGTTTAGTCCTGGTTTAGACCTGGTTTAGACCTGGTTGGTTTACCTGGTTTAGTTTAGTCCTGGTTTACCTGGTTTAGTCCTGGTTTAGTTTAGTCCCTGGTAGTCCTGGTTTAGTTTAGACCTGGTTTAGTCCTGGTTTAGTCCTGGTTTAGTCCTGGTTTAGTCCTGGTTTAGACCTGGTTTAGTCCTGGTTTAGACCCTGTTTTAGTCCTGGTTTAGTCCTGGTTTAGTCCTGGTTTAGACCTGGTTTAGTCTGGTTTAGTTTACTGGTTTAGACCTGGTTTATTCCTGGTTTTAGACCTGGTTTAGTTTAGTCCTGGTTTAGTCCTGGTTTAGGTTTTAGACCTGGTTTAGACTGGTTTAGTCTGGTTTAGTCCTGGTTTAGACCTAGTTTAGTCCTGGTTTAGTCCTGGTTTAGTCCTGGTTTAGTCCTGGTTTAGTCCTGGTTTAGTCCTGGTTTTAGACCTGGTTTAGTCCTGGTTTAGACCTGGTGGTTAGTCCTGGTTTAGTCCTGGTTTAGTCCTGGTTTAGTCCTGGTTTAGACCTGGTTTAGTCCTGGTTTAGTCTGGTTTAGACCTGGTTTAGTCCTGTTTAGACCTGGTTTAGTCCTGGTTTAGACCTGGTTTAGTTTAGTCCTGGTTTAGTCCTGGTTTAGTCTGGTTTAGACCTGGTTTAGACCTGGTTTAGTCCTGGTTTAGACCTGGTTTAGTCCTGGTTTAGTCCTGGTTTAGTTTAGTTTAGACCTGGTTTAGTCCCTGGTTTAGACCTGGTTTAGACCTGGTTTAGACCTGGTTTAGACCTGGTTTAGTCCTGGTTTAGTGGTTTAGTCCTGGTCCTGTTTAGTCCTGGTTTAGCTGGTTTAGACCTGGTTTAGTCCTTTAGTCTGGTTTAGTCCTGGTTTCCTGGTTTAGTCCTGGTTTAGTCCTGGTCCTGTTTAGTCCTGGTTTAGTCCTGGTTTAGTCCTGGTTTAGTCCTGGTTTCCTGGTTTAGACCTGGTTTAGTCCTGGTTTAGTCCTGGTTTAGACCTGGTTTAGACCTGGTTTAGTCCTGGTTTAGACCTGGTTTAGTCCTGGTTTAG
>NW_026571095.1:37791365-37798865 GCF_026225935.1 Boleophthalmus pectinirostris | reverse complement strand
GAGAACACAGAGAGAACACAGACACAGAGAACACAGAGAACACAGAGAGAGAGAGAACACAGAGAGAACACAGAGAGAACACAGAGAGAACACACAGAGAACACAGAGAACACAGAGAACACAGAGAGAACACAGAGAGAACACAGAGAGAACACAGAGAACACAGAGAGAACACAGAGAGAACACAGAGAACACAGAGAACACAGAGAGAACACAGAGAGACACAGAGAACACAGAGAACACAGAGAGAACACAGAGAGAACACAGAGAGAACACAGAGAGAACACAGAGAGAACACAGAGAGAACACAGAGAGAGAACACAGAGAGAACACAGACAGAGAGAACACAGAGAGAACACAGAGAGAACACAGAGAGAACACAGAGAGAACACAGAGAACACAGAGAGAGAACACAGAGAGAACACAGAGAGAACACAGAGAACACAGAGAGAACACAGAGAACACAGAGAGAACACAGAGAGAACACAGAGAGAAACACACAGAGAGAACACAGAGAACACAGAGAACACAGAGAGAACACAGAGAGAGAACACAGAGAGAGAAACACAGAGAGAACACAGAGAGAACACAGAGAACACAGAGAGAACACAGAGAGAACACAGAGAACACAGAGAACACAGAGAGAGAACACAGAGAGAACACAGAGAACACAGAGAGAACACAGAGAGAACACAGAGAACACAGAGAGAACACAGAGAGAACACAGAGAGAACACAGAGAACACAGAGAACACAGAACACAGAGAACACAGAGAGAACACAGAGAACACAGAGAGAACACAGAGAGAACACAGAGAGAACACGAGAGAACACAGAGAACACAGAACACAGAGAACACAGAGAACACAGAACACAGAGAACACAGAGAGAACACAGAGAGAACAGAGAACACAGAGAACACAGAGAACACACAGAGAGAACACAGAACACAGAGAGAGAACACAGAGAGAAACAGAGAAACACAGAGAGAGAACACAGAGAGAACACAGAGAGACACAGACAGAGAACACAGAGAAACACAGAGAACACAGAGAACACAGAGAGAACACAGAGAGAGAACACAGAGAGAACAGAGAACACAGAGAGAACACAGAGAACACAGAGAGAACACAGAGAACACAGAGAGAAACACAGAGAGAACACAGAGAGAGAACACACACAGAAACACAGAGAGAACACAGAGAGAACACAGAGAACACAGAGAACACAGAGAACACAGAGAACACAGAGAGAACACAGAGAACACAGAGAGAGAACACAGAGAACACAGAGAGAACACAGAGAGAACACAGAGAGAACACGAGAGAGAACACAGAGAGAACACAGAGAGAACACGGAGAGAACACAGAGAGAACACAGAGAACACAGAGAGAACACAGAGAGAGAGAACACAGAGAGAACACAGAGAGAACACAGAGAGAACACAGAGAGAACACAGAGAACACAGAGAGAACACAGAGAGAACACAGAGAGAACACAGAGAGAAACACAGAGAGAGAACACAGAGAGAGAGAACACAGAGAACACAGAGAACACAGAGAACACAGAGAACACAGAGAGAACACAGAGAACACAGAGAGAACACAGAGAACACAGAGAACACAGAGAACACAGAGAGAACACAGACACAGAGAACACAGAGAGAACACAGAGAGAACACAGAGAACACAGAGAACACAGAGAGAACACAGAGAGAGAGAACACAGAGAGAACACAGAGAACACAGAGAGAACACAGAGAGAACACAGAGAGAACACAGAGAGAGAACACAGAGAGAACACACAGAGAACACAGAGAACACAGAGAGAACACAGAGAACACAGAGAGAACACAGAGAGAACACAGAGAGAACACAGAGAACACAGAGAGAAACACAGAGAGAACACAGAGAGAAACACAGAGAGAACACAGAGAGAACACAGAGAGAACACAGAGAACACACGAGAGAACACAGAGAACACGGAGAGACACACAGAGAGAACACAGAGAGAAACACACAGAGAACACAGAGAACACAGAAAACACAGAGAAACACAGAGAGAACACAGAGAACACAGAGAACACAGAGAGAACACAGAGAACACAGAGAGAGAACACAGAGAACACAGAGAGAACACAGAAGAGAACACAGAAGAACACAGAGAACACAGAGAGAACACAGAGAAACACAGAGAGAACACAGAGAGAACACAGAGAGAACACAGAGAACACAGAGAGAACACAGAGAGAACACAAGAGAGAACACAGAGAGAAACACGAGAGAACACGAGAGAACACAGAGAGAACACAGAGAACACAGAGAGAACACAGAGAGAGAACACAGAGAGAACACAGAGAGAACACAGAGAACACAGAGAACACAGAGAACAGAGAGAACACAGAGAACACAGAGAGAACACAGAGAGAACACAGAGAGAACACAGAGAGAACACAGAGAGAACACAGAGAGACACAGAGAGAACACAGAGAGAACACAGAGAGAACACAGAGAGAACACAGAGAACACAGAGAACACAGAGAGAACACAGAGAGAACACAGAGAGAACACAGAACACAGAGAACAGAACACAGAGAGAAACACAGAGAGAACACAGAGAGAACACAGAGAGAACACAGAGAGAGAACACAGAGAGAACACAGAGAACACAGAGAACACAGAGAACACAGAGAGAACACAGAGAGAACACAGAGAACACAGAGAGACACACAGAGAGAACACAGAGAGAACACAGAGAGAACACAGAGAACACAGAGAGAACACAGAGAACACAGAGAACACAGAGAGAACACAGAGAGAGAGAACACAGAGAACACAGAGAACACAGAGAACACAGAGAACACAGAGAACACAGAGAACACAGAGAGAACACAGAGAACACAGAGAGACACAGAGAGAGAACACAGAAAACACAGAGAACACAGAGAACACAGAGAACACAGAGAACACAGAGAGAGAACACAGAGAAACACAGAAACACAGAGAGAACACAGAGAACACAGAGAACACAGAGAGACACAGAGAACACAGAGAACACAGAGAACACAGAGACACAGAGAACACAGAGAGAACACAGAGGACACAGAGAACACAGAGAACACAGAGAACACAGAGAACACAGAGAACACAGAGAACACAGAGAAACACAGAGAAACACAGAGAGAACACAGAGAGAACACAGAGAACACAGAGAGAACACAGAGAACACAGAGAACACAGAGAACACAGAAAACACAGAGAACACAGAGAACACAGAGAGAGAACACAGAGAACACAGAGAACACAGAGAACACAGAGAACACAGAAACACAGAGAACACAGAGAACACAGAGAACACAGAGAACACAGAGAACACAGAGAGAACACAGAGAACACAGAGAACACAGAAACACAGAGAACACAGAGAGACAGAGAAACACAGAAACACAAGAACACAGAGAGAGAGAACACAGAGAACACAGAGAACACAGAGAACAGAGAGAACACACAGAGAACACAGAGAGAACACAGAGAGAACACAGAGAGAACATCTGAGGTTAACACTCCAGTTGCAGGACAAGGAACAAGAGAGAACAACGGAGAACGTCCCTCCTCATTTCTCCTGGTGTCTCCTCGTTTCATCTCCTCTTTTGGCCCATAATCCTTAAACCTCTTAAACCTTTAATTATGTTTGAGCTCGTCTCGTCTCTGGAGAAACTCCTCCTCGGGAGCGTCGGACGTCCCTCGGAGCGTCGGATGCGTCGGAGTCTCGGAGTCTCGGAGCGTCGGAGTCTCGAAGTCTCGGAGCGTCGTCGGAGTCGGAGTCTCGGAGTCGGAGCTCGGAAGTCTCGGAGCGTCTCGGAGCGTCTCGGAGTCGTCGGAGTCTCGGAGCGTCGGAGTCGGAGTCTCGGAGTCTCGGACGTCTCGGAGTCGTCGGAGCGTCTCGGAGCGTCGGAGTCTCGGAGCGTCGGAGTCTCGAAGTCTCGGAGCTCGAGCGTCTCGGAGCGTCGGAGCGTCGGTCTCGGAGTCTCGGAGCGTCGGAGTCTCGGAGTCGTCGGATATCGTCGGCGTCTCGTCGGAGCGTCGGAGCGTCGGAGTCTCGAAGTCTCGGAGCGTCGTCTCGGAGCGTCGGAGTCTCGTCGAGTCTCGGAGCGTCGGCGTCTCGGAGTCGGAGCCTCGGAGCGTCGGAGTCTCTCGGAGCTCGGAGCGTCGGAGCGTCGGAGTCTCGGAGTCGGAGCGTCGGAGCGTCGGAGTCTCGGAGCGTCGGCGTCTCGGAGCGTCGGAGTCTCGGAGCTCGGAGTCTCGGAGTCTCGGAGCGTCGGAGTCTCGGAGCGTCGGAGTCTCGGACGTCGGCGTCTTCGGAGTCGTCGGAGCGTCGGACGCTCGGAGCTCGAAGTCTCGGAGCTCGGAGTCTCGGAGCGTCGAGCTCGGAGCTCTCGGAGTCGGAGCGTCGGAGCGTCTCGGAGCGTCGTCGGAGCGTCGGAGTCTCGGAGCGTCGGAGTCTCGAAGCGTCGGCGTCTCGGAGCGTCGGCGTCTCGGAGCGTCGGAGTCTCGAAAGTCTCGGAGCGTCGGAGTCTCGGAGCTCGGAGCGTCGGGAGCGTCGGAGTCTCGGAGTCGGAGTCTCGGAGCGGTCGGAGCGTCGGAGTCGGAGCGTCTCGGAGCATCGGCGTCGGCGTCTCGGAGCGTCGGAGTCTCGGAGCGTCGGAGTCTCGGAGCGTCTCGGAGCGTCGGAGTCTCGGAAGCGTCGCCGTCGTCGGAGTCTCGGAGCGTCGGAGTCTCTCGGAGCGTCGGAGTCTCGGAGCGTCGGGTCGTCTCGGAGCGGAGCGTCGGAGTCTCGGAGCGTCGGCGTCTCGGAGCGTCGGCGTCTCGGAGTCGTCTCGGAGCGTCGGAGCGTCGGCGTCTCGGAGCGTCGGAGTCTCGGAGCTCGTCTCGGGCGTCTCGGAGTCTCGGAGTCGTCAAGTCTCGCGTCGGAGTCTCGGAGCGTCGGAGTCTCGGAGTCTCGGAGTCGTCGGAGCGTCGGCGTCTCGGAGCGTCGGCGTCTCGTCTCGGAGTCGTCGGAGTCGGAGTCTCGGAGCGTCGGAGAGCGTCGGAGCGTCTCGGAGCGTCTCGGAGCGTCGGCGTCTCGGAGCGTCGGAGTCTCGTCGGAGTCGAAGTCGGAGTCTCGGAGTCTCGGAGTCGGAGTCTCGGAGCGTCGGCGTCTCGGAGCGTCGGGCGTCTCGGAGCGTCGGAGTCAGAGCGTCGTGAGCGTCGGAGTCTCGGAGCGTCGGAGTCTCGAAGTCTCGGAGCGTCTGCGGATCTCGGAGCGCGGCGTCGTCTCGGAGCGTCTCGTCTCGGAGCGTCGGCGTCTCGGAGCGTCGGAGCGAAGTCTCGGAGCTCTCGCGAGTCTCGGAGCTCGGAGTCGTCGAAGTCGTCGGAGCGTCGGAGTCGTCTCGGAGCGTCGGCGTCTCGGAGCGCGTCTCGTCGGAGTCTCGGAAGTTCTCGGAGCGTCGGAGTCCTCTCGGAGCGTCGGCGTCTCGGAGCGTCGGCGTCTCGGAGCGTCGGCGCGTTCGGAGCGTCGGAGTCTCGAAGTCTCGGAGCGTCGCGTCTCGGAGCGTCGGAGTCTCGGAGCGTCGGAGTCTCTCGGAGCGTCGGAGTCTCGGAAGTCTCGGAGCGTCGGAGTCTCGGAGCGTCGGCGTTCTCGGAGCGTCGGCGTCTCGGAGCGTCGGAGTCTCGAAGTCTCGGAGCGTCGTAGTCTCGGAAGCGTTGGCGTCTCGGAGCGTCGGCGTCTCGGAGCGATCGGAGCCGTGGTCTAGCGTCGGAGTCTCGGAGCGTCGGAGTCTCGGAGCGTCGGAGTCTCGGAGTCTCGGAGCGTCGGCGGAGCGTCGGCGTCTCAGAGCGTCGGAGTCTCGGAGCGTCGAGTCTCGAGTCTCGGAGCGTCGGAGTCTCGGAGCGTCGGCGTCTCGGAGCGTCGGAGTCTCGGAGCGTTGGCGTCCGGAGCATCGGAGTCTCGGAGCGTCAGCGTCTCGGAGCGTTGGCGTCTCGGAGCGTCGGAGCGTCGGAGTCTCGAAGTCTCGGAGCGTCGGAGTCTCGGAGCGTCGGAGCCTCGGAGCCTCGGACGACACACACCGACCCACGACACACACCGGACCACGACACACGACACCGACACACACCACACACACACCGCCCACACGACACACCGACCAGCCCACGACACGACACACACCGGCCCACGACACACACCACCGACACACACCGGCCCCACACACACACCGCCCACGACACACACCCACGACCCACGACACACAGCAGACCACGACACACACCGACCCACACACACACACGGCCCACGACCCACGACCCACGACACACACCGGCCCACGACCCACGACACACCCCACGACACACACACCGGCCCGACCCACGACACACACCCACGACACACACCGGCCCACGACCCACGACACACACCAGCGTCATTTACCAGACGATCTTTGTGAGATTTCGGGAGTTGAACCCACAACCTCCTCACAGACAGGACGTGTGCTGCCCAAGGGTTAGACTTTGTGCAGTGACAGGAGCAGTACAGGAGCAGGAGCAGTGACAGGAGCAGTGACAGGAGCAGTGAGCAGTGACAAGAGAGAAGTGCACGAGTCCCAAAGTCTTGAGTCAGTTGTGTTTTTTTTATTATTATTTTTTATATATATATTTTAATATTTTTGGTATTTTTGTATTTATTTAATTTATTTTTATTTATTTTATTTATTTATTTTTGTATTTTTGCATTTTTATTTTTTTGTTTTTGCATTTAAGTTTTAATGTTTTTTGTGTTTTTGTGTTTTTTATGTTTTATTTTAATTTTTGTGTTTTTTTCTTGTGAGTCGGTCGTCTTTTCTTCTTTTGTCTCATCCTCTTCTTTTCTTTCTTTTCTTTCTTTTCTTTCTTTTCTTTCTTTTCTTTCTTGTTTTGTTGGAGTTTGTTTTTATTTTCATGTTTAAATTCTGAGGATCTTTTCCGTCTGAAAACATCTGTTTCATTTTTCTCTCTCCATCCCTCCTCCTCCTCTTCCCTCTCTCCACTCCTCTCCACCTCTTCTTTCTCCCTCCCTCGCTCTTTCGTTCACCCCCCTGATCTCCTCTTATTCTCTCTCTCTCTTCCTCTCTCTGTTCCCTCTCCTCCTACTCTCTTTCCTCCTCCTCTCCTCTTCTTTCTCTCCTCTCTCTCCACTCTTCTCTCTCCTTATCTCCTCTCCTTCTTTCTTCCTCTCTTTCTCTTCCTCTCCTTTTGTCTTCTTCTCCTTTCTTTCTCCTCTTCTTTCTCTCCTTCTCTTCCTCTCTCTCTCCTCTCCTCTTTTCTCTCTTCTCTCCTTCTCTCTCCTTCTCCTCTCCTCTCCTTCTCTCTCCTCTTCTCCTCCTCTTCCTCCCTTCCTCTCTCCTTCTCTTCCTCTCTCCATCCATCCCCTCTCCCCACGGTCTTCCTCTTCCTCTCTCTCTCTCCTTTTTCTCCGTTTCTCTCCTCTCTTCC
>NW_026571095.1:37773865-37786365 GCF_026225935.1 Boleophthalmus pectinirostris | reverse complement strand
TTAAAAATTCAAGTTGGTGAACTTCCTGTTTGTAAAGGGCCTGGTCAAAATAAACATTTTTGTTTCCTGTTCCCATGATGCATCTGGCTTTCGCCCAAGTTTGTTTGAGGACAGAGTTTTGACTTGTTGCCGTGACGACACAGTGTAAACGGTGTGTGGGCGTCACTGAGTTTTTTAATCCAGATCATGTCACAAATGTGTAAAGAAAACTGTGTGTATCTGTGACAAATAAAAGTTTATTGTTGTATATAAATGCTGTAGGGGGCGCTGCTGCACCACTTCACTCACACCAGTGTTCAGGGTCGAGGTGTGAAAACACCATCAAAATCTGAGTCAAATCAGACAAAGTTTGGGCCAAAATGTGTAAATTTTCCCAATGTAATAACATAAAAAACATAAAACACTGACTTTTGGATCAGGATGTGAAAATGAAATTTTGTGTAAAATTTCTGAAATTTTTCCCCCATATTAATTTTAATTTCAGTCTATAGAGGGCAAATTTAAATGAAATTCACAGAGTTCACAAAGTTCTAAAATTATTTGTATTTTCATTGGCGTCACTGGTCAAGACGTAAGACGAGTGTTAAATTTAGATAACTTTTATTGTCCCACCCCTTGAGATAATGTGGACCAAATTTGAGCTGGTTCGGGTGAACGCCCTCCGAGGAGAAATAAAAATATGTTTACAAGTTTACGGAAAACGCTGAGTCATGTTTATCAAAGTTTAATCCAACACTACTGCCCCCTGGTGGAGCGCACAGTGTTGGTGTAATAATATTTTTTCCTTGTCTTGACATGATCGACTTCTGTGTCAAATTTCATGATTGTTCGTGCAATTATTATTTTTCCCTCATTCGTGTTCCTCAATGCATTTTTGAGTCGTTTGTTGCTGACGAGACATTTTATTTCTGTTTGGAAAATGGAAATAACCAAAAGTTTGAAAAGCGGAAACATTGGCAGAATTTCTGGACTTTTGGTCACGGTTCAGTGGGTGAAAAATGAGTGAGTTGGTTTTTGTAGATTTGTCATATTTGAGGTCGTGTCTGTTTTAAAAGTTTCATCAATGAAAATGTGTCAGAAGTAAATGTTTAAATATTTAAATGTTTACATGTTTACATGTTTACATGTTTACATGTTTATGTTTACATGTTTACATGTTTAATGTTTAATGTTTTGTTTACATGTTTACATGTTTAAATATTTACATGTTTACATGTTTACATGTTTATGTTTACATGTTTAAATATTTAAATGTTTACATGTTTATGTTTACATGTTTAAATATTTAAATGTTTACATGTTTACATGTTTACATGTTTACATGTTTACATGTTTACATGTTTACATGTTTACATGTTTACATGTTTACATGTTTACATGTTTACATGTTTACATGTTTACATGTTTACATGTTTATGTTTACATGTTTACATGTTTACAGATATGACATTTGTCACATGATTAATCCAAGATGGCGGACTTCCGGTTTGGAGGGGGCGTGGTCACAGTGTGTTTTTTGTTCTGTTCCCATGATGCATCTGTGAACCACATTTGGTTTTGGTTTGTCAGACTTTTTGTCGGTCGTCGTGTTGGTGAGACACATGTTTGTCTGACACTTGTTGCCGTGGAAACAACAACTGTCGCTCGTTTAACGTCTTCAACCAAACTCACTTTTGTCCAGTCGACAAACTGAAGTTTTCTCCTCGTGGAAACACGATGTAAACGACACGTGGGTCATTGTGTTTTTTATGTTTGATCACGTGACAAAAGTGACACATTTTGTGCGTCTACGACAAAGTCAGATGTTGTTGTTCCGTACAGAGTCTGTGGGGGGCGACGTCGGGTCCAGTTTGACTTTTCTTCCATCAGTTCAGAGTCGAGAAACAAACATTAAAGTTCGACTAAAACTGAACAAAGTTTGTGTGAAGTTGAAGTTTGACGATGAGACACAAACATGTCACAGAAACGACGTCCAGTGTTTCAGAACCACTTTAAAAACTTTAAAAACTTTAAAAACTTGAACCACTTTAAAAACTTTAAAAACTTTAAAAACTTTAAAAACTTGAACCACTTTAAAAACTTTAAAAACTTTAAAAACTTTAAACTTTAAAAACTTTAAAAACTTTAAAAACTTGAACTTTAAAAACTTTAAAAACTTAAAAACTTTAAAAACTTTAAAAACTTTAAAAACTTGAACCACTTTAAAAACTTTTACCACTTTCCCACGTGAAGATGATGAGTCCAGTGACTGCTAAGTCACTCCCCCTTCAGAGCGTCATCACAACAGGACTGGAGACAGGAGGACATCAGGGCAGGATTAAAGCTCCACTGTGGGACATTTCCTCACACTGGAGCAGGTTCACAGAGTTTGTCTCAAAAAGTCTGAACACGACGAAACAGATCTGAGTAACAAGAACAGGATCTAACCAGGACTAAACCAGGACTAAACCAGGACTAAACCAGGACTAAACCAGGTCTAAACCAGGACTAAACCAGGTCTAAACCAGGAATAAACCAGGTATAAACCAGGACTAAACCAGGTCTAAACCAGGACTAAACCAGGTCTAAACCAGGTCTAAACCAGGTACTAAACCAGGACTAAACCAGGACTAAACCAGGACTAAACCAGGACTAAACCAGGACTAAACCAGGACTAAACCAGGTCTAAACCAGGACTAAACCAGGACTAAACCAGGACTAAACCAGGTAAACCAGGTCTAAACCAGGTCTAAACCAGGTCTAAACCAGGACTAAACCAGGACTAAACCAGAACTAAACCAGGACTAAACCAGGACTAAACCAGGTCTAAACCAGGTCTAAACCAGGACTAAACCAGGACTAAACCAGGTCTAAACCAGGACTAAAACCAGGTCTAAACCAGGTCTAAACCAGGACTAAACCAGGTCTAAACCAGGACTAAACCAGGTCTAAACCAGGACTAAACCAGGTCTAAACCAGGACTAAACCAGGTCTAAACCAGGTCTAAACCAGGTCTAAACCAGGACTAAAACCAGGTCTAAACCAGGACTAAACCAGGACTAAACCAGGTCTAAACAGGACTAAACCAGTAGGTTAAACCAGGACTAAAAGGACTAAAACCAGTCTAAACCAGGACTAAACAGGACTAAACCAGGACTAAACCAGGACTAAACCAGGACTAAACCAGGTCTAAACCAGGACTAAACCAGGACTAACTAGGACTAAACCAGGACTAAACCAGGACTAAACCAGGCTAAACCAGGTCTAAACCAGGTCTAACCAGGACTAAAACCAGGACTAAACCAGGACTAAACCAGGTCTAAACCAGGTCTAAACCAGGACTAAACCAGGTCTAAACCAGGACTAAACTAAACCAGGACTAAACCAGACTAAACCAGGTCTAAACCAGGTCTAAACTAAACCAGGACTAACCAGGTCTAAACCAGGTCTAAACCAGGACTAAACTAAACCCAGGACTAAACTAAACCAGGACTAAACCAGGACTAAACCAGGACTAAACCAGGACTAAACCAGGACTAAACCAGGACTAAACCAGGTCTAAACCAGGACTAAACCAGGTCTAAACCAGGACTAAACAGGACTAAACCAGTATTAAACCAGGACTAAACCAGGTCTAAACAGGTCTAAACCAGGTCTAAACCAGGTCTAAACCAGGACTAAACCAGGACTAAACCAGGACTAAACCTATTAAACCAGGACTAAACCAGGACTAAACCAGGACTAAACCAGGTCTAAACCAGGACTAAACCAGGTCTAAACCAGGACTAAACCAGCACTAAACCAGGACTAAACCAGGTCTAAACCAGGACTAAACCAGGACTAAACCAGGACTAAACCAGGACTAAACCAGGACTAAACCAGGTCTAAACCAGGACTAAACCAGGACTAAACCAGGACTAAACCAGGACTAAACCAGGACTAAACCAGGACTAAACCAGGACTAAAAAACCAGGTCTAAACCAGGACTAAACCAGGACTAAACCAGATTAAACCAGGACTAAACAGGACTAAACCAGGTCTAAACCAGGACTAAAACCAGGACTAAACCCTAAACCAGGACTAAACCAGGTCTAAACCAGGACTAAACCAGGACTAAACCAGGACTAAACCAGGACTAAACCAGGTCTAAACAGGACTAAACCAGGACTAAACCAGGTCTAAACCAGGACTAAACCAGGACTAAACCAGGTCTAAACCAGGACTAAACCAGGACTAAACCAGGTCTAAACCAGGACTAAACTAGGACTAAACCAGGACTAAACCAGGTCTAAACCAGTATTAAACCAGGTCTAAACCAGGACTAAACCAGGTCTAAACCAGGTCTAAACCAGGACTAAACAGGACTAAACCAGGTCTAAACCAGGTCTAAACCAGGTCTAAACCAGGTCTAAACCAGGTCTAAACCAGGACTAAACCAGGACTAAACCAGGTCTAAACCAGGACTAAACCAGGACTAAACTAAACCAGGACTAAACCAGGTCTAAACCAGGACTAAACCAGGACTAAACAGGACTAAACCAGGTCTAAACCAGGACTAAACCAGGACTAAACCAGGTCTAAACCAGTCTAAACCAGGTCTAAACCAGGTCTAAACCAGGACTAAACCAGGTCTAAACCAGGACTAAACCAGGTCTAAACCAGGTCTAAACCAGGGACTAAACCAGGTCTAAACCAGGACTAAACCAGGTCTAAACCAGGTCTAAACCAGGACTAAACCAGGTCTAAACCAGGTCTAAACCAGGACTAAACCAGGACTAAACCAGGTCTAAACCAGGACTAAACCAGGACTAAACCAGGACTAAACCAGGACCAGTCCAGAGGGGGAGGGGTTATGGGTCTGAAGTGATTCTAGTGAAGGTGTGTGGAGTTTAAAAACACAGTGGAGCACTTCCTGTCTGTGCACACGGTGACATCACGAGGTGGAGCAGAGTGTTTGTTCAGATCTGGTTTCTCGTTGGTTTGGTTTTGTTTCTGGGGGAAAGCGGAGACTCGGTGTGTGAATAATAAAAACTGTTTTCTGTCCAAACGAGCGGCTCCGTCGTTACCGCGGCGACGTGAGGCCTGAAAATATGACGGGACATTTGGACAAACAAACAGTTCCTCCCTTCAGACAAACAAACGACGACGAGAAGCGGCAAAGATCCACAAACCACAACAAGACCTGGTTTAGACCTGGTTTAGTCCTGGTTTAGTCCTGGTTTAGTCCTGGTTTAGTCCTGGTTTAGTCCTGGTTTAGTCCTGGTTTAGTCCTGGTTTAGTCCTGGTTTAGACCCTGGTTTAGACCTGGTTTAGTCCTGGTTTAGTTCCTGGTTTAGACCTGGTTTAGTCCTGGTTTAGTCCTGGTTTAGACCTGGTTTTCCTGGGTTTAGACCTGGTTTAGACCTGGTTTAGACCTGGTTTAGACCTGGTTTAGACCTGGTTTAGTTCCTGGTTTAGTCCTGGTTTAGTCCTGGTTTTAGTCCTGGTTTAGTCCTGGTTTAGACCTGGTTTTAGACCTGGTTTAGACCTGGTTTTAGTCCTGGTTTAGTCCTGGTTTAGACCTGGTTTAGACCTGGTTTAGACCTGGTTTTACCTGGTTTAGTCCTGGTTTAGACCTGGTTTAGACCTGGTTTAGACCTGGTTTAGACCTGGTTTAGTCCTGGTTTAGTCCTGGTTTAGTCCTGGTTTAGACCTGGTTTAGACCTGGGTTAGACCTGGTTTAGACCTGGTTTAGACCTGGTTTAGACCTGGTTTAGACCTGGTTTAGTCCTGGTTTAGTCCTGGTTTAGTCCTGGTTTAGACCTGGTTTAGACCTGGTTTAGACCTGGTTTACCTGGTTTAGACCTGGTTTAGAGTCCTGGTTTTAGTCCTGGTTTAGTCCCTGGTTTAGTCCTGGTTTAGTCCTGGTTTAGTCCTGGTTTAGACCTGGTTTAGACCTGGTTTAGACCTGGTTTAGTCCTGGTTTTAGACCTGGTTTAGTCCTGGTTTAGTCCTGGTTTAGTGGTTTAGACCTGGTTTAGACCTGGTTTAGTCTGGTTTAGCTGGTTTAGTTCTGGTTTACCTGGTTTAGTCCTGGTTTAGTCCTGGTTTAGACCTGGTTTAGACCTGGTTTAGTCCTGGTTTAGTCCTGGTTTAGTCCTGGTTTAGGTTTAGTTTCCTGGTTTAGTCCTGGTTTAGTCCTGGTTTAGTCCTGGTTTAGACCTGGTTTAGTCTTGGTTTAGTCCTGGTTTAGACCTGGTTTAGTCCTGGTTTAGTTTAGTCCTGGTTTAGTCCTGGTTTAGTCCTGGTTTCCTGGTTTAGTCCTGGTTTAGTCCTGGTTTAGACCTGGTTTAGTTTCTGGTTTAGACCTTTCTGGTTTAGACCTGGTTTAGTCCTGGTTTAGTCCTGGGTCCTAGACCTGGTTTAGTTTCCTGGTTTAGACCTGGTTTAGTCTGGTTTAGACCTGGTTTAGTCTGGTTTAGTCCTGGTTTAGACCTGGTTTAGACCTGGTTTAGTCCTGGTTTAGTCCTGGTTTAGACCTGGTTTAGTCCTGGTTTAGTCCTGGTTTAGACCTGGTTTAGACCTGGTTTTAGACCTGGTTTAGTCCTGGTTTAGTCCTGGTTTAGTCTGGTTTAGTTCTGGTTTAGACCTGGTTTAGTTCTGGTTTAGTCCTGGTTTAGTCCTGGTTTAGTCCTGGTTTAGTCCTGGTTTAGTCCTGGTTTAGACCTGGTTTAGACCTGGTTTAGACCTGGTTTAGTCCTGGTTTAGTTTAGTCCTGGTTTAGTCCTGGTTTAGTCCTGGTTTAGTCCTGGTTTAGACCTGGTTTAGTCCTGGTTTAGTCCTGGTTTAGTCCTGGTTTAGTCCTGGTTTAGTCCTGGTTTAGTCCTGGTTTAGACCTGGTTTAGTCCTGGTTTAGACCTGGTTTAGTTCCTGGTTTAGTCCTGGTTTAGTCCTGGTTTAGTCCTGGTTTAGTCCTGGTTAGTCCTGGTTTAGTCCTGGTTTAGTCCTGGTTTAGACCTGGTTTAGACCTGGTTTAGTCCTGGTTTTAGTCCTGGTTTAGTCCTGGTTTAGACCTGGTTTAGACCTGGGTTAGACCTGGTTTAGACCTGGTTTAGTCCTGGTTTAGTCCTGGTTTAGTCTTGGTTTAGTCCTGGTTTTAGTCCTGGTTTAGTCCTGGTTTAGTCTTGGTTTAGTCCTGGTTTAGTCCTGGTTTAGTCCTGGTTTAGACCTGGTTTAGACCTGGTTTAGTCCTGGTTTAGTCCTGGTTTAGTCCTGGTTTAGTCTTGGTTTAGTCCTGGTTTAGACCTGGTTTAGACCTGGTTTAGACCTGGTTTAGACCTGGTTTAGTCCTGGTTTAGTCCTGGTTTAGTCCTGGGTTAGACCTGGTTTAGACCTGGTTTAGTCCTGGTTTAGTCCTGGTTTAGTCCTGGTTTAGACCTGGTTTAGTCCTGGTTTAGACCTGGTTTAGTCCTGGTTTAGTCCCTGGTTTAGTCCTGGTTTAGTCCTGGTTTAGTCCTGGTTTAGTCTGGTTTAGACCTGGTTTAGACCTGGTTTAGACCTGGTTTAGTCCTGGTTTAGACCTGGTTTAGACCTGGTTTAGACCTGGTTTAGTCCTGGTTTAGACCTGGTTTAGTCCTTGGTTTAGTCCTGGTTTAGTCCTGGTTTAGTCCTTGTTTAGTCCTGGTTTAGTCCTGGTTTAGTCCTGGTTCCTGGTTTAGTCCTGGTTTAGTCCTGGTTTTAGTCCTGGTTTAGTCCTGTTTTTGGTTTAGACCTGGTTTACCTGGTTTAGACCTGTTTAGTCCTGGTTTAGTCCTGGTTTATAGACCTGGTTTAGTCCTGGTTTAGTCCCCTGGTTTTAGTCCTGGTTTTTAGTTTCCTGGTTTAGTCCTGGGTTTAGACCTGGTTTAGTCCTGGTTTAGTCCTGGTTTAGTCCTGGTTTAGTCCCTGGTTTAGTCCTAGTCCTGGTTTAGTCCTGGTTTGTCCTGGTTTAGCCTGGTTTAGTCCTGGTTTACTGGTTTAAGTTTATGGTTTAGAGGTTTAACCTGGTTTAGTCCATTAGTGGTTTAGTCCGTGAGTCCTGGTTTAGTTCCTGGTTTAAGGTTTAGTCTGGTTTGTTTACTGGTTTTAGTCCTGGTTTACCCTGGTTTAGACCTGGTTTAGTCCTGGTTTAGTCCTGGTTTAGTCTTGGTTTAGTCCTGGTTTAGTCCTGGTCCAGTACCAAGATGGCGTCTGTATTAACGTCAGATTTACTCTTTTATTTTTTCGTTGTTGTTAAACTGTGATGTTCCTGATTCGTTCGTCTGTAATTTTCTGGACTTTTCCCGCACAGAAACTTCGACCGTGTGGAGAGAATTTTGATCATTTAAAAAATGAATAAAGAATAATTTCAGTTCATCAATAATTAAAAAATGAAATAAATAAAGGTTAAATACTGTGGAGCTCAGGTGTGTGAGGAGGAAACGCTCCGACGCGGCGACACAGAGGCAGGAAACAGGAAGCGCCGAGGTCCGTGTGTGAAGGAGATAAGATAAGAACCAGGAAACTCCGAGGACTGAAGGAGCCGCACGTCGCCACGGCAACCGGCTCCAGGCGAACGCAGCTCAGCGAGGCCAGCGACCGCAGGAGGAGTCGAGGGGTTAAAACAACCTGTGTGTCGTTTTTCAAAATAAAACCAAAAATAATAAAATGAATAAACAACGATTTTCTTCATTATTTGTCTCCAAAAACAAAATGAAAAAACAGAAAATGATTCGATTTTTCAGTTTTCAATTTTGTGTTTAAATGAAAAATGGAAAAAAAAAAAAAACAGATAACGACAGTTTCCTGTTTACGTGACTGAGATGCTGAACTGAACCAGCACTGATCCAGGTCCGAGAGACCAGACTGAGACTGGGACCAGACCGGGACTAGACCAGACCAGACCGACCGAACCAGACTGAGAGACCAGGACCAGACCGAGACCAAACAAGACTGAGACCAACCAAGACCAGGCAAGACTGGACCAGACCGAGACCAGACCGGCACTAGTCCTGGTGGTCTCAGTTCGGTCAGTCTGGTCTCAGTCCCGGTCTGGTCCTGGTCTGGTCTCAGTCTTGGTCTCAGTCTTGGCCTGGTCCCGTTCTGGTCTCAGTCCCAGTCTCAGTCCCGGTCTGGTCCTGGTCTGGTCTCAGTCTTGGTCTGGTCCTTGGTCTGGTCCGGCTCTCAGTTCTGATCTAAGTCTCGGTCTGGTCCGGGTCTGGTTCCAGCGTGGTCCTGGACCTGGATCAGTCCTGGTTCAGTCCGTTGTTGTTGTTTTTTTTTCATTTTTCATTTAAACACAAAATCAAAAATTGAAAAAACAAATCATTTTCCGTTTTTTCATTTTGGTTTTGGAGAAAAATGATAGAAACTGTTGTTTTTTTGTTTTCTTTTTTTGGTTTTATTTTGAAAAACAAATGAAACGACACATTTAACACGAGACTCAGAAACGACGTATTATATTTATTTTATTTTATTTTTACTGTGAAAATAAAACAAAACCACCAATTTTATACAGTAAAAATAAATAAATTTTCAAAACTTTCGGTCTAACCAGGACTAAACAGGACTACCAACTAAACCAGGTCTAAACCCTAAAACCAGGACTACCAGGACTAAACCAGGTCTAAACCAGGACAGTCCTGGTCTTAGTTCCGGTCTGGTCTCGGTCTCAGTCCTGGTCTTTTTTTTGTTTGTTCTTATTTTTGGTTTTATTTTGGTCGCGGTCAGACGGAAGTTCCTCTCGTGTTTCAGGTTCGTGTCTGAATGTCTCTCCCGCTCTTTTCTCTCTCTTTTCTCTCTCCTCTTTTCTCTTTCTCTTCTGTTTTCCTCCAATCAAACCTCGCGCGTGTTTCTCCGTTTTTCCTCCGACACTAAAAAAAAAAAAAAAAAAAAAAACCTGAATCATTTTTCTTGGTTAAAATAGTTTTTGCGCACGGCCCCAACACTGCGCCTCCGAGTCCCGCCCGAGCAACACGTGCGCCTCCTGTCGTCTGCGCGCGCGTCTGCCCCCGCGCACGCGCACGGGCACGCGGGAGGGAGGAGGAGCGCGCCCCCCCTCCGCGCGCGCGCCTCTTCAACTGGTGGTTCTCGCGCTTCACTCGGAGTTCCGCCGCAGCTCCGTCCGCACCGCGCCGCGCCTCTCCGGGATTTACGCGCTGGATTACGGAGCTTTTCCACGGGAATACTCGCCTCGTGCGGATGTGCTCGTGAGGCGCGGGGGATGCCGGGACCGTAGCGCTTCCCCCCCTTCCACCCCCACCGCAGTTTCGTCTTTCTTTTTTTTTTTTTGGACCGAACGGAGCGTTTCTCTTGTGTCGGACGGAGCCAGGATGAGCCGCGGCTCGCTATTGTTCCTCCTGAGCCAAGCGCTGCTGGTGCGGGCGCTCACGCACACGGGTACGTCCCGCTCCCCGCACTCCCGGAGCTCTCCCCCCGGCTCCTGCTCACCCCTCTGCCCGCTCTCCCTCCGCTCTGCCCCGGCTCCGGCTCCTCTCTCTGCCCGCTGTCTGCGCTCTGCATCTCGGCTCTTTCTCATCCCTCTGTCCGCTCCTCTCTGCCCCCGTCTCCTCCTCCTCTCTGTCCGCTCTTCTGGAGCCCTTCCCCGGCTCTGTCTCTCCTCCTGTCCGCTCTCCCTCGGTCCTTCCCCGGCTCTGTCTCTCCTCCGTGTCCGCTCTCCCTCGGTCCTTCCCCGGCTCTGTCTCATCCCTCTGCCCGCTGTCTGTCTCTCTCCCTCGGTTCTTTCTCACCTCCGTGTCCGCTCTCCTGGAGCTCATCCCTCGGCTCTGTCTCTCCTCTCTATCCGCTCTCTCCTCCTGGTTCTGTCTCTTCTCTCTGTGTGTGTGTGTCCGCTCTTCCGCAGCTTCCCCCGGCTCTGTCCTCTCCTCTCTGCCCGCTGTCTGTGCTCTCCCTGTCGGATCTTTCTCATCCCTCTGTCCGCTCTCCCGGAGCTCTTCCCCGGCCTCTGTCTCCCCTCTCTTTCCGTGGTCTGTGCTCCTCTCTCTCTCTCTCTCTCTCTCTCCGGCTCTGTCCTCCTCTGTGTCCGCTGTCTGTGCGCTCCCTGTCGGCTCTGTCTCCTCTCTGTGCCCGCTGCTCCCTCAGCCCTTCCCCCGGCTCTTTCTCCTCTCTCCCTCCGCTGTCACTGCGCTGCCACGGGGTTAATTCTGTCCTTTTCTCTCTCTTCTTTTTCTCTCTCTTCTCTTGTCTCTGTGTGTCTGTTCCATCTGTCAGTGAACAAAGCCGCGTGTGGCTTTTGACCGCAGCCACTTCGCCTCCTCCGTCTTTTATTTGCACCTTCACGCCTTTAATCGGACATTTCCCGGGTGCTCCTGGGTGCTCCTGGGTGCTCGGGTGCTCCGGATGAGCTCTGCGTCGTGTCGCGGTCCGTCGCTTCTCTCAGGACGCGCGGAGACTCCTTTTTTTTTTTTTTTTTCCACGCGTGACACGGCGCAGCTGGCACAGAATGCGGCATTTCACCTGTAAAAATCACACTTCCACTTTTACGCACGACGCAGAAGCGACAGCGCGGCGCAGAAACGCGTCCAAACCGCCAGAAAAACGCGTTTCCACCTGCGGGTTTGAAGATGTTTGTTGAGTTTGATTAAAGAAATGAATGAAATGATGATGATGTTGATGAGGAGGAGCCGCGCAGCTGGAGCGGACAGAACACGGAACGAGGTGCGTGTGATGTTTCGGTGTCTTGTCACGCGGGGTTCGGAACATTTCTTTTGTGTTTGGCAGATTTACGCAGTGGCTCAGGCGCAGTTACAAAAGCGGAAAAAAGAGCAGAAATACGGTTTTTGTGATGCTCAAATCTGGCGCTTTTTGGGTTTTAAACGTCGTGAGGAAAACTGTTGTGCGCTGAAACGTCTCGGGGTTTGTTTTGTGGAAGTTGAGTCGAGTTTTTTTTAGCCCAAATCCTCAAATCCTCAAACTCTCCCGCGGAATGACACGGATCTTCTTCTTCTTCTTCTTCTTCTTTTCTTTCCCTCGTTTGCTCTTGAACAAACACACGTGGGCCGGCGGTTAAACGGAGCCATTTGTCCGCGTAAAGACGTGACATTAATCGTCGGTTCGTGTCGGAGAGTTTCGAGTCTGGCTCCTCCGGAATCTTCAGCACAAATCCGCAAAAATCCAATCCACAAATGTTTTTTTTTTCTTTCTTTTTTTTTCTCATTTTTTCCTTCATCATTTCTCCCATTTCCAACCACAGCTCAACATCTGGGAGGGCATCTGACTTATTTAAACATCTGGGAGGGCATCTGACACACTGATAGTTGTGGGAGGGCATCTGGGTGACTTGTGGCTGACGCATACGTGTAATTGTACTTGTAGACGACTCTCTGACTCGTGCGTGTACTTGTACTTGTACTTGTAGACGAGTACTGACTTGCACTTGTACTTGTAGATGTGGTTGACTCTGACTCGTGCGTGTACTTGTACTTGTACTTGTACTTGTAGAGGAGTCCTGACTTGTACTTGTAGATGACTCTCTGTCTCGTGCATGTACTTGTACTTGTACTTGT
>NW_026571095.1:37747627-37770127 GCF_026225935.1 Boleophthalmus pectinirostris | reverse complement strand
TCGTTCCTTCTCTCTCTTCTCTGCTCCATTCCTCCCTTCCCTCTCCGCTCCCTCTCCACAGATCTGACCTGTAACTTGGTCTGGTTTGGTCTCCAAAGGTTTAATGCTGTACTGTGGAACATAAAAAAACAGGACTAAACCAGGACTAAACCAGGACTAAACCAGGACTAAACCAGGACTAAACCAGGACTAAACACACCTTTATATTTTATTATGATTGCAGATATGACTGTGTATTTTTTGTAGTTTGTGTATTACATGTACTTGTTGTACTCCATGTACTTTGTGTACTTGTACTTTACAGGCTTTGTCCTTCTTCAGGTACGACTTCTTTACAGTGTATAACTTTGTCCTTCTTCAGGTACTTGTGTAGTGTGTACTTGTGTACTTGTTGTACTCTGTGTACTTGTGTGTACTTGTACTTCACGTGCATGTCCTTCTTCAGGTATGACTTCATGGAGGTGTATATCATGTATTGTATTTGTACTCTGTGTACTTTGTGTACTTGTACTTCATGTTTGTGTCTTCTTCAGGTACGACTTCGTGGAGGTGTATAACTTGTATTTCATGTACTCTGTGTACTTGTGTACTTGTGTGTACTTGTACTTCATGTTTGTGTCCTTCTTCAGGTATGACTTCGTGGAGGTGTATATTGTGTATTTGTACTCTGTGTACTTGTGTGTACTTGTACTTCATGTTTGTGTCCTTCTTCAGGTACGACTTCGTGGAGGTGTATATTGTGTATTTGTACTCTGTGTACTTGTGTGTACTTGTACTTCATGTTTGTGTCCTTCTTCAGGTACGACTTCGTGGAGGTATATATTGTGTATTTGTACTCTGTGTACTTGTGTGTGTACTTCATGTTTGTGTCCTTCTTCAGGTACGACTTCGTGGAGGTGTATATTGTGTATTTGTACTCTGTGTACTTGTGTGTACTTGTACTTCATGTTTGTGTCCTTCTTCAGGTATGACTTCGTGGAGGTGTATATTGTGTATTTGTACTCTGTGTACTTGTGTGTACTTGTACTTCATGTTTGTGTCCTTCTTCAGGTACGACTTCGTGGAGGTGTATAACGGTGGGGATGAGGGAGCTCAGATGATCGGGAAGTTCTGCGGGAAAATCGCTCCGTCTCCGATCGTGTCGAGCGGCTCTCAGCTCACCGTCAAGTTTGTGTCCGACTACGAGACGCACGGAGCCGGGTTCTCCATCCGCTACGAGGTCTTCAAGACAGGTACTCCAGATGCCCTCCCACGATACCTCAGACTCTCCATATTCTGTTCATTTAATCCAGTTTACACACAGATCAATGTCCTCACAAGTGACGCTGCACCAAGATTTATCTGCGCAGTTGTTTGTCCCGACGTGAGACATAAAAAAAATAACAAATATAAAACTACAACTTAAAACCAACCTGAAAACAACCTGCACAGACTCATGAAATCTGCAAACCAGGACTGAAACTGAACCAGGACTAAACCAGGACTAAACCAGGACTGAACCAGGACTAAAGGACTAAACCAGGTCTAAACCAGGACTAAAAACTAAACAAGGTCTAAACCAGGACTAAACCAGGTCTAAACCAGGTCTAAACCAGGACTAAACCAGGACTGAACCAGGAACTAAACACAGCTAAACCAGGACTAAACTCTATCTCACTCTCAAGTCCAAGACTAATCCTGGTTCAGTCCAGGTTCAGTCCTGGTTCAGTCCTGGTTTAGTCCTGGTTTAGTCCTGCTTCAGTCCTGGTTTAGTCCTGGTTTAGTCCTAGTTTAGTCCTAGTTTAGTCCTGGTTTAGTCCTGGTTTAGTCCTGGTTCAGTCCTGGTTTAGTCCTGGTTTAGTCCTGTTTAGTCCTAGTTTAGTCCTGGTTTAGTCCTGGTTTAGTCCTGGTTCAGTCCTGGTTTAGTCCAGGTTCCAGTCCTGGTTTCCTGGTTTAGTCCTGGTTTAGTCCTGGTTTAGAGTCCTGGTTTAGTCCTGGTTTAGTCCTGGTTTAGACCTTAGTCCTGGTTTAGTCCAGGTTTAGTCCTGGTTTAGTCCTGGTTTAGTCCTGGTTCATGTGTTGTAGTCTATTCTTGATGTTCTGTAACGGTGTAAATGTTAATAACTTGATTCTGCATCATTTTAGGTAAAAACCATCAAATATGTCAGATTTTTACTGGACTGGGCCTTTATGTTTGTACTGAAAGTGAGTTCGCGGGGACGGATCATGTCACGAATCGCGTACCGAACTTAAAAAATCCCACGTGCACAACAAAAAAGAGGCTGCTTTAAACGCTCTTGTGTCTGATCCACGACATTGATGAGAAATAAAAGTGAACTTCAGCAAAGTTTAGGACGGAAACAAAACTACAGCTGTACTTATCAGTGCAGACTTGTGATCTGAGAGGAGCCGGTGTGAGTGTTGTTTGTACAGACTTGTGATCTGAGAGGAGCCGGTGTGATGTGTGTTGTTTGTGACAGGACTTGTTGATCTGAGAGGATGTACAGACTTGTGATCTGACGGTGTGAACTTGTGATGAGCAGGAGCCTGTGTGAGTGTTGCTTGTGCAGACTTGTGATCTGAGAGGAGCCGGTGTGAGTGTTGTTCGTGCAGACTTGTGATCTGAGAGGAGCCGGTGTGAGTGTTGTTTGTACAGACTTGTGATCTGAGAGGAGCCGGTGTGAGTGTGTGCAGACTTGTGATCTGAGAGGACTGTTGTTGTGCAGACTTGTCTGAGAGGAGCCTGTGTGAGTGTGTGAGCAGACTTGTGATCTGAGGATGTTGTTGTGCAGACTTGTGATCTGAGAGGAGCCTGTGTGAGTGTTGTTTGTACAGACTTGTGATCTGAGAGGAGCCGGTGTGAGTGTTGTTTGTACAGACTTGTGATCTGAGAGGAGCCTGTTGACCTGTCGACTTTAAATCTGACGTTAAGACACAGAATAACGGGAAATGTCGCCTAAACAAACACAATTTAAAATAAAATAAAGTAAAATTTCAGTTTTAGAATTATCTGTAGATTTGGTGGAGAGTTGTCGCGTGGGGGCGGAGTCTCGTACAGACTCGTACCTCGGCCCGTCACGCAGGTTCTGGATGTGGTTCTCTCGGGGGAAACGTTCCGAGCGCCGAAACCCAAATCTGTCGCTCTAAATCGGGCGCGGCGTTTACCTCCTCCTCCTCCTCTTCGTCTTCCTCCTCGTCTTCCTCCTCGTCTTCCTCTCGTCTTCCTCTCGCTCCGGCGCGTCCCGGGGGTCCAATAAAAGTCGACACAGAAACTCGAAATAAACTGCCCCCCGAGGAAGAAGAGGAGGAGGAGATGAAGAGGAAGAAGAGGGAGAGGAGGGGGAGGAGGGGGAGGAGGGAGAGGGGTAGAGAGCAAAAAGTGGGGAAAAGAAGAGAGAGAGAGGAAGGAGGGATGGAGAGAAGAAAGGAGACATGACCAGAAGAACAGAGGAGGAGAGAGGGAGCGACAGAAGAAGAGAAGAGAGAGAGGGAGAGAGGAAAAGTGGGCAGAGAAAGGTGTTTTTGGTAAAAACATGGAAACAATTTAGTCGAATGAAAAACTGTTTGTTTAAACTTTTTTCTGTTTGTGCTGCTGAAGAGAGAGAGAGAAAAGAGAAAAGAGGAGGAGAGAGAGAGAGAAGAGAGAGAAATAAGGAGGAGAGAAGAGAGAGAGAGAGAGAGAGAGAGAGAGGAAGAGAGAGAGAGAGGAGAGAGAGGAGAGAGAGACTAAGAGAGAGAGAAAAGAGAGGGAGGAGAGAGAGAGAGAGAGAGAGAGAGAAATAAGAAGGAGAGAAGAGAGAGAGAGAGAGAGAGAGAGAGAGAGAGAGAGAGAGAGAAAAGAGAGGGAGGAGAGAAGAGAGAGAAGAGAGAGAGAGACACACAAAGTCACACAGAAAAACTCGGGAGTTGAACCAGGGACCTTCTTACTGTGAGGAGTGAGAACTGAACACAGCTGTACTGTAGTACTTGTACTGCAGTATTTGTAGTAGTTGTAGTATTTGGAGGTGTACTGGGGGTTTGTGGGTTTGTGGGTTGTTGTAGTGTAGTATTTGTAGTATTTGTAGTATTTGTAGTAGTATTTGTAGTAGTATTTGGAGGTGTACTGGGGGCTTGTGGGTTGTTAGTAGTATTTGTAGTATTTGTAGTATTTGGTAGTAGTATTTGTAAGCATTTGGAGGTGTACTGGGGGTTTGTGGGTTGTTGTATTTGTAGTATTTGTAGTATTTGTAGTAGTATTTGTAGTATTTGTAGTATTGTATTTGTAAGTAGTATTTGTGTATAGTAGTTGAGTAGTATTTGTAGTAGTAGTATTTGTAGTATTTTGTATTGTGTGTGTATTTGCAGTATGTAGTATTGTGTGTAGATTTGTAGTATTTGTAGTATTTGTGTAGTATTTGTAGTGTAGTAGTATTTGTAGTAGTATTTGTAGTATTTGTATTTGTAGTAGTATTTGTAGTATTTGTAGTAGTATTGTAGTAGTATTTGTAGTATTTGTAGTAGTATTTGTAGTATTTGTAGTATTTGTACTGGGGGCTTGTGGTTTCCTGTTTTGTTTGAGGAATCAGACTCAGTTTAACCACAAACATAAAACACAGAACGAAAAAACGGACGACGAGTTTTACACAAAAAACACAAGAGAAGAGAGAGAGAGAGAGAGAAAAGAGAGAGAGAGAGAAAAGAGAGAGAAGAGAGAGAGAGAGAGAGAGAGAGAGAAAGAGAGAGAGAAAGAGAGAGAAGAGAAGAGAGAAAAGAGAGAGAGAGTAATGAGAGTAAAAAGAGAGTAAAGTGTTTAGTTGGTGTTTGGTTCTTTCGTGGTCGTTGTGATTCTGATCAAACTCGATCTGGAGGAAACTTCGATTTATTTCAGGATGTAAAAGTTGAGTGTGAATCTTGAGAAGATTAAACTCAGGTCCGACTCGACTCCGTTTAAATCCTGTTTGTTCAGACGACGTTTCCTGATCTTCTGGTTCTTCTGGTTCTTCCTGGTTCTTCTGGTTCTTCTGGTTCTTCTCGTCACATCTAAAGTCTGGAGGTTTTTTTGACGTTCTAACAGTAAAAATACAAACTGTCTCTCGTCTTTCTCTGCCGCTGTCGCCGTCGTTTCTGATTTATGGATCTGGATTTGAAAGTGCAGCTCTGGAAAAGTGTGTAGAGTCGACGTGAAGACGATAAATGACAGAACTTCTCGTCTGCGTCGATTTGACTCTGAATTAAAACATTTAAGAGGATTTGACGCACGACCGTGAGCTGGACTTTGGTCTTTAAGTGGTAAATGTTGCACCGCGGTAATTAATGACATGTGTAAATGTCGATCATTCACACCTGTGTGAGGAGAGGAGGAACTGAGGAGGAACTGAGGAGAACTGAGGAGGAGGAGGAGGAACTGAGGAGGAGGAGGAGGAACTGAGGAGGAACTGAGGGGAAGAGGAGGAGGAACTGAGGAGAGGAGGAGTGTCAGGAGGAGGAGGGTGGAGGAGGATGAGGAGGAGGAGGATGAGGAGCTGAGGAGGAGGAGGAGGGGAGGTGCTGAGAGGAGTGGAGGATGAGTGTGTGAGGAGGAACGGAGGAGGAACTGAGGAGTGAGAGGAGTGGAAGTGAGATTGTGGAGGAGGAGGAGAGTGGAGGAGGAATGGAGTGATGATGATGGGAGGAGGAGTGTGGAGAGGATGGAGTGATGATGTGGATGGAGGATGATGTGGGAGGAGGATGGAGTGATGATGGTGAGGAGGAGTGGAGGAGTGGAGGAGTGGAGGTGGATGAGGATGGAGGATGGATGATGTGAGGAGGAGGAGTGAGATGGAGTGATGTGTGGAGGAGTGGATGGAGTGATGATGTGGAGGAGGAGTGGAGGATGGAGTGATGATGTGGAGGAGGAGTGGAGGATGGAGTGATGTGGAGGAGGCAGGATGGGGAGTGGAGGAGTGGAGGAGGATGGAGTGATGTGGAGGAGGAGTGGAGGATGGAGTGATGATGTGAAGGAGGAGTGGAGGATGGAGTGAGATGTGGAGTGATGGAGATGAGTGGGGAGGGAGTGGATGGAGGAGGAGAGAGGAGGATGGAGTGATGATGTGGAGGAGGAGTGGAGGAGGATGGAGTGATGATGTGGAGGAGGAGTGGAGCTGCTCTTCGTCCTTGTTTGTGCGACACTGAGATGAATCTGTGTTTAAGAATAAAACACAACAAATGAGTCAAACTGCAGCTGTGTGTGTGTGTGTGTGTGTGTGTGTGTGTGTGTGTGTGTGTGTGTGTGTGTGTGTGTCGTGTGTGTGTGTGTGTGTGTGTGTGTGTGTGTGTGTGTGTGTTGTTGTGTGTTGTGTGTGTGTGTTGTGTGTGTGTCTGTGTTGTGTGCTACTCCCCTGGGTCTGAGGAACCAACAAATTACACAGGTTCAAACCAGGTAGGTCTACAGGTCTAAACCAGGTAAACCAGGGACTAAACCAGGTCTAAACCAGGACTAACCAGGACAAAACCAGGGTCTAAACCAGGGACTAAAAACCAGGACTAAACCAGGTCTAAACCAGGACTAAACCAGGACTAAATGCCTCCTCCTCCTGGGTGTGATTTAGGTTCAGACTGAAACAAATTACACAGGTTCAAAACAGGTAGAACCTCTCCTCCTCCTCCTCATCCCTCTCTTCTGCCCCTCCTCTCTCTCTCTCTCGTTCCCCTAATCGTTGTGGTTCTCTTCTTCTTCTTCTTCTTCTTCTTCTTCTTCTTCTTCCTCGTCTTCGTTCTTTTAAACCTCTCGCTCTCGGTTCTCAGATAAAAAAAATATTTTTAAAGTTGGACTGAAGCGTTTTGGGAGAATCTTCTTCTTTAATCTGTCTGCGCTCGGCCCTGTCATTCACCAAACCGTGACCGTGACCGTGACCGCCTCGCCGCACGGACACGCCCCCTCGCCGCACGGACACGCCCCCTCGCCGCACGCCCCCCTCGCCGCCCCCCTCGCCGCACGGACACGCCCCCTCCAGACCCTGCTGCCGCTTCTGCTCGTGTCATTGGCTCCGTCTTCAGCCAATCGGAAAAAACCGCACAGTGCTCAAAGTCAAATTTCTGTTATCTTTTTTTTTCACTGTTTCTATGTTTTCCTTTTACTTTTTTCCACATTTTCCTTTCAATTTTTTTTTTTTCTTTTTTTCATTATTTCCATTTTTTCCCATGATTTTTTCCAATATTTTAATAATTTTTTCCATAATTTTTATTATTTTTCCATTACTTCTATTTTTTTCCATTAAAAATTCCTTTTTAAATTTTTTTCCTTTTTTTTTTTCATTTATTTTTTCAATTTTTTCCATATTTTTTACTTCCATTTTTTTCTCCATTATTTTATTTATTTTTTCCATCACTTAAATTTTTATTTTTTTTTTTTTCCCATTTTTTTCATTTTTTTTTTCAATTTTTTCCATATTTTTTTCTCCATAATTTTTTCCATTATTTTTTCCATTATTTCCATTTTCTCCATTATTTTTTTCCCCACAGACTTTTCCAAACATTAAATATTAATGCAGCCCCTGACTCCTCCCTCCCTCCCGCTGCACTTTAATGTCTTTGTTTGTTTTTTTGTAAGTCGATGGGAAAAATGAGACGCTCTGTTTATTTTTGTATTTTCCAGGAGAAAACAGACACTCAGGTTAAATAAAGACACTGTGAAACACCAACACAGTCTCAGGCCCCGCCCCCTTTAACCTCAGGCCCCGCCCCCTCTAACCTCAGGCCCCGCCCCCTCGCCACATTCCCGCGGTCGACGGTCGATTCGCCGTGTCATTGAAGACTTCCTAAACTGAAACACATGCGGCTGCGGTTTGACCAATCGCAGCGCAGCCTGACTCTCGCGGGCGAACGCGGGGGTGTCCTGTATGCCTGTGTATGGCGGAATGTTCAGCGGTTAACATGGAGACGCAACACACACGTTAAAGTGGATTTAAACCAAACATTTTCTGGTGTCTGGTCTTAGTCTTAGTCTTAGTCTAGTCTTAGTCTTAGTCTTGGTCTCGGTCTTGGTCCTGGTCGGTCTGGTCCTGGTCTCGGTCCTGGTCGGTCTGGTTGGTCTTGGTCCTGGTCTGGTCTGTCTTCGTCCTAGGTCTTGTCTGGGGTTCTCGGTCTCGGTCTTTTGGTTCCTGCGTTCGGCTTGGTCCTGTCTGAGTCTCTCCCGTCTTACGGGTCCTGGTCTTTGTCTTCCTGGTCCGGGCGCTCTCGGTCTGGTCTTGGTCACTGGTCCGGTCTCCGGTCTTGGTCCTGGTCCTGGTCTGGTCCCTGGTCCTGGTTGAGTCTCTGTTAAAGTGACTGATGTGAAGCTTCAACTTCAAACGACTGAAGCTTTGAAACTTGTGACCCTGTGACCCCCGACCTTTCACCTACACAGCACTAAATCAGGACCAAAACAGGTCTAAACCAGGACTAAACCAGGTCTAAACCAGGACTAAACCAGGACTAAACCAGGTCTAAACCAGGACTAAACCAGGGAGGTCTAAACCAGACTAACCAGGTCTTAAACCAGGACTAACCAGGTCTAAACCAGGGTAAACCAGGACTAACCAGGACTAAACCGCAGACTAAACCAGGACTAAACCAGGACTAAACCAGGTCTAAACCAGGACTAAACCAACTAAACTCTTATTTAAGGAGTTTCTTGGTGTTTTTTCTTTTCTCCTGCAGCCACAGAACAGGTCTGTTTCATATTTTAGACACACAGATATTTTTATTGATCTGGAGGGTGAATTCAGGTAAAGCAGCTTTAAGAAAAACAACTCAGCACAAACGTGAGAAGGAGAAAAAAACAACGACACGAAGCCCAGACTCTGAGGAGCAGAGTCCAGGACTAAAAACTCCTCCAGCCAGCACATGAACGAACGAGAGAACAAAGACACGACGACGAGAACAACAAAACACACGGCGAGACGACGATCGAAGAAACAACAACAACAGCGCGACGAGAAACAAACAACAGAAACACAACGACGACGAGAAACAAACAACAAAAACACAACGACGACGACGAACAAACAACAAAACACGAGACGACGACGAGAGAAACAAACAACAAAACACGACGCGACGAGAAACAAACAACAAAACACAACGACGACGCGAGAAACAAACAACAGAAACACAACGACGACGACGAGAAACAAACAAACCAAACGACGACGACGAGAACGACGACAGACAGACGACGACGAGAAACAAACAACAGAAACACAACGACACGACGAGAAACAAACAACAGAAACACGACGACGACGAGAAACAAACAACAGAAACACAACGACGACGACGAGAAACAAACAACAAAAACACAACGACGACGAGAAACAAACAACAGAAACACAACGACGACGACGAGAAACAAACAACAAAAACACAACGACGACGACACGAAACAAAACAACAAAACAGACACGACGAGAAACAAACAACAAACACAACGACGACGAGAAACAACAACAAAAACACAACGACGACGAGAAACAAACGAGAAACAAACAACAGACGACGACGAGAAACAAACAACAAGAAACACAAAAACAACACACGACGACGACGAAACAACAAAAACACGACGACGACGAGAAACAAAACAACACAAACACACGACGACGAGAAAACAAACAACAAACACAACAACGACGAACAACAACACGACGACGAGAAACAAAACACACGACGAGACAACACAACGACGACGACGAGAAAACAAACAACAAAAACACAACGACGAGAAAACAGAAAAACACGAAACACAACGAGACGACGAGAAACAACAACAAAACAACAACGACGACGACGACGAACAAACAACAAAACACAGACGACGACGAGAAACAAACAACAAAAACACGACGACGAGAAAACAAACAAAAACACAACGACGACGACGAGAAACAAACAACAAAACACAACGACGACGAGAAACACAACAAAACACAACGACGACGAGAGAAACAAACAAAAAAACGACGACAACGACGACGAGAAACAAACAACAGAAACACAACGACGACGAGAAACAAACAACAGAAACACAACACGACGACGAGAAACAAACAACAGAAACACAACGACGACGAGAAACAAACAACAAAACACAACAACGACGACGAGAAACAAACAACAGAAACACAACGACGACGAGAAACAAACAACAAAAACACAACGACGAGAAACAAACAACAAAACAAACGACGACGAGAAACAAACAACAAAAACACACGACGACGACGAGAAACAAACAACAAAAACACAACGACGACGACGAGAAACAAACAACAGAAACACAACGACGACGAGAAACAAACAACAAAAACAAACGACGACGAGAAACAAACAACAAAAACACAACGACGACGACGAGAAACAAACAACAGAAACACAACGACGACGAGAAACAAACAACAGAAACAACGACACGACGAGAAACAACACACAGAACACAACAACGAGAAAACAAACAACAGAAACACAACGACGACGAGAAACAAACAACAAAAACACAACGACGAACGAGAACAAACAACAAAAACACAACGACGACGAAAACAACAACAAAAACACACGACGAACGAGAACAAACAACAGAAACACAACGACGACGAGAACAAACACAAAAACACAAACGAGAAACAAACAACAAAAAACACAACGACGAGAGAAACAAACAACAAAAACACAACGACGAGGAGAAACAAACACAAAACAAACAACAAGAAACACAACGACGACGACGAGAACAAAAACAGAAACACAAAACGAGAAACAAACAACAAAAACACAACGACGACGAGAAACAAACAACAGAAACACAACGACGACGAGAAACAAACAACAAAAACACAACGACGACGAGAAACAAACAACAAAAACACGACGACGACGAGAAACAAACAACAAAAACACAACAACGAGAAACAAACAACAAAAACACGACGACGACGAGAAACAAACAACAAACACGACAAACAACACAACACAACGAACGACGACGAAACAAAACACAACGAACAGAGAACACAACGACGACGAGAAAAACAACAGAAACACAACGACGACGACGAGAAACAAACAACAGAAACACGACGACCGACGACGAGAAAACAAACAACAGACGACGACGACGACAGAGAAACAAACACCAAAAACACACGACGACGAGAAACACACAAAACAACGAGACGAACGACAAACAACAACAGAAACACAACGACGACGAGAAACAAACAACAAAAGAAACAACGACAAACAAACAACACACGACGACGACGAGAACAAACAACAAAAACAACGACGACGACAGAGGAGAAACAAACAACAAAAACCGAAAAACCACACACGACGACGAAAAACAACAAAACACAACAACGAGAAACAAACAACAAAACACAAACGACGACGAGAAACAAACACGAACACAACGACGACGAGAAACAAACGACGAGAACACAACAACGACGACGAGAAACAAACAACAGAAACACAACGACGACGAGAAACAAACAACAGAAACACAAGACGACGAGAAACAAACAACAAAAACACAACGAATAAAAAAACAAAAAAAACAACGACGACGACGAGAAACAAACAACAAAAACACAGCACACGAGAAACAAACAACAAAAAACAGCGACCGACGAGAAACAAACACAAAAAAACACAAACAACGACAGACGAGAAACAAACAACAAAAACACAACGACAGAAACAAACAACAAAAACACAACGACGACGAGAAACGAGAAACAACAACACAACGACGGAGAAACAAACAACAAAAAACAACACGAAAACAACAACGAAAACAACGACGACGACAAAAAACAACAACGACGACGAGAAACAAACAACAGAAACACAACGACGACGAGAAACAAACAACAAAAACACACAACGACGACGACGAGAAACAAACAACAAAAACACAACGACGACGACGAGAGAACAAAACACAAAACAAAACAACGACGACGACGACAAAACAGAAAAAACAAACAGAAACACACAACGCGACGAGAAACAAACAACAGAACACAACGACGACGAGAAACAAACGACAGAAACACAACGACGAGAAACAAAACAACAGAAACACGACGACGAGAAACAAACAACAGAAACACAACGACGACGAGAAACAAACAACAAAAACACAACGACGACGAGAAACAAACAACAAAACACAAACGACAACGACGACAGAAACACAACGACGACGAGAAACAAACAACAAAAACACGACGACGAGAAACAAACAACAGAAACACAACGACGACGACGAGAAACAAACAACAGAAACACAACGACGACGACGAGAAACAAACAACAGAAACACAACGACGACGAGACCAAACAACAAAAACACACGACGACGAGAAACAAACAACAGAAACACAACGACGACGACGAGAAACAAACAACAAAAAACACAACGACGAGAAACAACAGAAAACACAACGACGACGACGAGAAACAAACAACACGAACGAGGAAACACAAAAAAACAACGAGACGACGAGAAACAAACAAAAAAAACAACGACGAACGAGAAAACAAACGAACAAAAACACAACGACGACGACGACAAACACAACGACGACGACGAGAACAAACACTCAAATAACTACAACGACTCTATATAACTCAAACAACATACAACTTCTATATGAAAACAAACTCAATAAACAACGCGAGAAACAAGAAAAAAACTCATGGACCAAAGGGTTATATAACTCATTATACTCTATATTGACCTCTAATATATCTCTATATACTCTTATAACTCTATAAACCTCTATATATCTCTATATAACTCTATATAACTCTATATGATGACTCTATATATATATAACTCTATATAACTCTATATGACTCTATAACTCTATATGACTCTATATAACTCTCTATAATATACTAATATAACTCTATATGACTCTAATATAACTCTATATAACTCTATATAACTCTATAACTCTATATAACTCTATATAACTCTATATAACTCTATATATATAACTCTATATAACTCTATATGACCTTATATAACTCTATATAACTCTATATAACTCTATATAACTCTATATGACTATATAACTCTATATAACTCTATATGACTCTATATGACTCTATAACTCTATATACTCTATATATAACTCTATATATAACTATATATACTCTATATATATAACTCTATATATATAACTCTATATAACTATATACTCTATATAACCTATTAACTCTATATAACTCTTATATGACTCTATATAATATAACTTCTATATGACTCTCTATAACTCTATATAACTCTATATGACTATATATATCTTATATACTCTATATAACTCTATATATATAACACTTATAACTCTATATAACTCTATATAACTCTAATATATGACTCTATATAACTCTATATAACTCTATATAACTCTATATAACTCTATATAACTCTATATGACCCTCAGGTCCGGAGTGTTCTCGTAACTTCACGGCGCCGCAGGGTCGCCTGGTCACGCCGGGGTTTCCGGACAAATACCCGAACAACCTGGAGTGCACGCTGATGGTGACGGCGCCGCAGACGTCCGACATCGTGGTGGAGTTCGAGACGTTCGACATGGAGCCCGACACCACGTCTCCACCGGGGGCGCTGTGCCGCTTCGACTGGCTCGAGATCTGGGACGGATTCCCCGCAGGTCCGAGGGCGGGACTAAGAGGGGTCTATTTAGGACTGGACCAGGACCAGGACTGAACCCGGACTAAACAAGGACCAGGACTGAACCAGGACTAAACAAGGACCAGGACTAAAACCAGGACTAAACAAGTACTAAATCAGGACTAGGACTACATCAGGACTAAACCAGGACTAAACAAGTACTTGGACTAAACCAGGACTAAACCAGGACTGAACCAGGACCAGGACTAAACCAGGACTAAACCAGGACTGAACCAAGACTAAACCAGAACTAAACCAGGACTAAACAAGTACTAGGACTACACCAGGACCAGGACTAAACCAGATCTAAACCAGTACTAAGACTAAACCAGGACTAGGACTAAGACAAGACTAAACCAGGACTAAACAAGTACTACGACTACACCGGGACTAAACCAGGACCAGTACTAAACCAGGACTAAGACTTAAACAGGACTAAACCAGGACTACACCAGAACTAAACCAGTACTAAGACTAAACCAGGACTAGGACTAAGCCAAGACTAAACCAGGACTAAACAAGTACTAAGACTAAACCAGAACTAAACCAGTACTAAGACTAAACCAGGACTAAACAAGTACTTGGATTAAACCAGGACCAGAACTAAACCAGGACTAAACCGGTGGAGGACCAGGGGGGTGGGTGGTTGTCTCGTACCCAGACACAGTGCCTGGTGTTGGGGGTCGTGTGGATGGATGTGTGCCCTCCGGAGCTGAACGTGGAGGGACTCAGATCTGGAGCTCACCCAGAGAAAGTGACCTGTTGTGGGGACAGTTTGTCAGAGTGAGGGGGGGGGTCTGGATGGATGTCTCTTACCCAGAAAGAGAGCCTCGTCCTGGGCAAAGTGTGGCGGGTGCAGGGGGGCACTGTGGATGTCGCTCACCCATAAAATGTTCTCCGTCTTGGGGATAGAGATTTGGATGGAGGGAGGGTCTGGATGGACGTCTCACTTACCCAGACACAGCCCCTCGTTTTGGGGATAGAGTGTTGGGCGTAGGGGGTTCTGAATGGATGTTTCATGCCCAGGATGAGTGCCTCGTCTTGGGGATAACATGGAGAGGGAAAGGGGGTGTGTGGATGGATGTTTCTAACCCAGAAAAAGTGCCTCATCTTGGGATAGAGTGGAGTTGCAGGGGGGGTCTGGATGGATGTTTTGTACCCTGGATGAGTGCCTCGTCTCAGGGATACTGTGGCAGGTGCAGGGGGTTGTGGATGGATGTTTCATACCCAGAAAGAGCGCCTCATTTCGGGGATAGCGTGTTAGGCGAAGGGGGGGTTCTGGATGGATGTTTCGTACCCAGGATGAGTGCCTCGTTTCTGGGATAGCGTAGAGAGTGAAAGGAGGGTGTGGCTGGATGTTTTTAACCCAGAAAGAGTGCCTTGTCTCGGGGATAGCGTGGAGGATCGGGGGGGGTCTGGATGGATGTTTCGTACCCAGGATGAGTGCCTCGTCTCGTGGATAAACATGGAGGGTGAAGGGGGGTCTGGATGGATGTTTCAAACCCCAGAAAGAGTGCCTCATTTTGTGGATAGTGTGTTGAGTATGAGGGGGTCTGGACAGATGTTTTGTTCCCTGGATGAGTGCCTCGTCTTGGGGATCGCGTGGAGGTGCAGGAGGGGTCTGGATGGATGTTTTGTACCCAGAAAGAGTGCCTCGTCTTGGGGATAAACATGGAGGGTGAAGGGGGGTCTGGATGGATGTTTCAAACCCCAGATAAGAGCCTCGTTTCGGGGACAGTGTGTTGGGCGTAGGGGGGTTGTGGATGGATGTGTCATTCCCAGAAAGAGTGCCTCATTTTGGGTATAGTGTGTTGGATGTAGGGGGGGTCTGGATGGATATTTCTTACCCAGGATGAGTGCCTCGTCTGGGGGATTAACATGGAGAGTGAAGGGGGGGTCTGGATGGATGTTTTGTACCCTGGATGAGTGCCTCGTCTGGGGGATACTGTGGCAGGTGCAGGGGGGGGTCTGATGGATGAGTGCCCTCCAGAGGTGCAGGGACGTGGGGATGTTTTGAAGGATGTGGCCTCCTGGAGCAGAACCAGGAGGAAGTAGGCCAAACCAGACAAGACGGATGACACGGAGCCACTCGGAAAAACACGGAAAAACAGGGAATTGTGGGTATTTTTAGACGTGCGCTGTTACTAAGGCCGAGACGGGACGGAGACGAGTCACGAGGAACGAAAACAGGAGACGACGTCGTTAGAAATGAGACGCAGATAAATTATTTAGACCTTAGCGACAAAGAGAGTATTTTTATTACATTTAACCCTGTTTAATGTGAGGAAATGTCCCACAGTGGAGCTTTAACTATGCTCTGGTTCAGTCCTGGTTTAGTCCTGGTTTAGTCCTGGTTTAGACCTGGTTTAGTCCTGGTTTAGTCCTGGTTTAGACCTGGTTTAGTGGTTTAGTCCTGGTTCAGTCCTGGTCTTGGTCCTGGTCCTGGTCCAGTCTTGGTTGAGTCCTGGTCTTGGTCTTCGCAGTGGGCCCTCACATCGGGAGGTTCTGTGGTCAGAAGTCTCCGGGTCGGATCGTGTCTCACACCGGGATTCTGTCCATGACCATCACCACGGACAACGCCATCTCCAGAGAAGGATTCTCCGCCAACTACACCATCCGAGAGAGAAGCTCCCCGCCAGGACACCACGCCTCCGGTGAGACACTGAGACACTGAGACACTGAGACACTGAGACACAGAGAGAGACAGAGACACTGAGACAGAGACACAGAGACACTGAGACACAGAGACACTGAGACACAGAGACACAGACACTGAGACAGAGACACTGAGACACAGAGACACTGAGAGAGACACTGAGACACTGAGACACAGAGACAGAGACAGAGACACAGAGACACTGAGACAGACAGAGACACTGAGACACAGAGACAGACAGAGACACACTGAGACAGAGACACAGAGACACTGAGACACTGAGACACAGAGACACAGAGACACAGAGACAGAGACACTGAGACACAGAGACAGAGACACTGAGACACTGAGACACAGAGACAGAGAGACACAGAGACACTGAGACAGAGACAGAGACACTGAGACACTGAGACACACTGAGACACTGAGACACAGAGACACTGAGACACTGAGACAGAGACAGAGACAGAGACACTGAGACACAGAGACACTGAGACAGAGACACTGAGACACTGAGACACAGAGACACTGAGACAGAGACAGAGAGACACTGAGACACTGAGACACAGAGACACAGAGACACTGAGACACTGAGACACTGAGACAGAGAGACACAGAGACACAGAGACACAGAGACACTGAGACACTGAGACACAGAGACACTGAGACACAGAGACACAGAGACACTGAGACACTGAGACACTGAGACACAGAGACACAGAGACAGAGACACAGAGACACTGAGACACAGAGACACTGAGACAGAGAGACACTGGGACACACAGACACTGAGACACTGAGACACAGAGACACTGAGACAGAGAGACACTGAGACACACAGAGAGACACTGAGACAGAGACACTGAGACAGAGACACTGAGACACTGAGACACAGAGACAGAGACACACTGAGACACTGAGACAGAGACACTGAGAGACACAGAGACACTGAGACAGACACTGAGACACTGAGACAGAGACACTGAGACACAGAGACACTGAGACACTGAGAGACAGAGACACAGAGACACTGAGACAGAGACAGAGACACTGAGACACTGAGACACAGAGACACTGAGACACAGGACACTGAGACAGAGACAGAGACACTGAGACACAGAGACAGACAGAGACACTGAGACAGAGACACTGAGACACAGAGACACTGAGACACAGAGACACTGAGACACTGAGACAGAGACAGAGACAGAGAGACAGACACTGAGACACTGAGACACTGAGACAGAGAGACACTGAGACACAGAGACTGAGACACTGAGACACTGAGACTGAACAGAGACATGAGACAGAGAGACACTGAGACACTGAGACAGAGACACTGAGACAGAGACACTGAGACACTGAGACAGAGAGACACTGAGACACTGAGACAGAGACACTGAGACAGAGAGACACTGAGAGACACTGAGAGACTGAGACACAGAGACACTGAGACACAGAGACACTGAGACAGAGAGACACTGAGAGACACTACAGAGACACTGAGACAGAGACCTGAGACACAGAGACACTGAGACACTGAGACACTGAGACACAGAGACACAGAGACAGAGAGACACTGAGACACAGAGACACTGAGACAGAGAGACACTGAGACACAGAGACACAGAGACAGAGACAGAGACAGAGACACTGAGACACTGAGACACAGAGACACTGAGACACAGAGACAGAGAGACACTGAGACACTGAGACAGAGAGACACTGAGACACTGAGAGACAGGGAGACACTGAGACACACAGAGACAGAGACCTGAGACAGAGAGACACTGAGACAGAGAGACACAGAGACACAGACAGAGACACAGACAGAGACACTGAGACAGAGACTGAGACACGAGACACGAGAACACTGACAGAGACACTGAGACACAGAGACACTGAGACAGAGACACTGAGACACAGAGACACAGAGACACTGAGACACAGAGACTGAGACAGAGAGACACTGAGACACAGAGACACAGAGACTGAGACACAGAGACACTGAGACACAGACACTGAGACACAGAGACACTGAGACAGAGACACTGAGACACAGAGACACTGAGACACTGAGACACTGAGACACAGAGACACACTGAGACACTAGAGACAGAGACACAGAGACACAGAGACACAGAGACACTGAGACAGAGAGACACTGAGACAGAGAGACAGAGACAGAGAGACACTGAGACACAGAGACACTGAGACACTGAGACACAGAGACAGAGACACTGAGACACTGAGACAGAGAGACACTGAGACACTGAGACACAGAGACTGAGACAGAGACACAGAGACACTGAGACACAGAGACACAACAGACACAGAGAGAGACACTAGAGACACACGAGACCAGAGACACACAGAGACACTGAGACACTGAGACAGAGACACTGAGACACACAGACACAGAGACTGAGACAGAGACACAGAGACACTGAGACACAGAGACACTGAGACACTGAGAGAGACACTGAGACAGAGAGACACTGAGACACTGAGACACAGAGACACTGAGACACACAGAGACACTGAGACACAGAGACACTGAGACACAGAGACACAGAGACACTGAGACACTGAGACACAGAGACACGAGACACTGAGACACAGAGACACTGAGACACTGAGACAGAGACACTGAGACAGAGAGACACTGAGACACTGAGACACAGAGACACACAGAGACACTGAGACACTGAGACACAGAGACACTGAGACACTGACTGAGACAGAGACACAGAGACACTGAGACACAGAGACACTGAGACACAGAGACACAGAGACACAGAGACACTGAGACACAGAGACACTGAGACACTGAGACACAGAGACAGAGACACTGAGACACTGAGACACAGAGACACAGAGACACTGAGACACTGAGACACTGAGACACAGAGACACTGAGACACACAGACACTGAGACAGAGAAGAGATGAAACTATAAAACTTTTACATTAAACTATTTATTTTGTTTTACTAAAAAAAACTGTTAAACACAAGAACAAGTTCATGTTGGTCGAGCAGAACCTGAGTTCAGGATTTGAGATAAAAAAAAAACTCAAGATTTAGTTTATTTATTTATTTATTTATTTTGTTGTAATTTATTCGCTGAAGGTCAAAGATTCTAAAGTTCAGGTCAAAACTTTAACATCAGTTTTGGTGAAAATAATTCTGAACCTGAAACTGAAACTCAGATTTTTCCTCTGACGTCACGAGAACAAACTGAAGTGAGGAGGTCCAGGGTCTGTGAGGAACTGCTCTTCATCTTCATCTTCATCTTCATCTTCATCTTCATCTTCATCTCCTCCTCTTCATCTTCATCTCCTCCTCTTCATCTTCATCTCCTCCTCTTCATCTTCATCTCCTCCTCCTCTTCATCTTCATCTCCTCCTCCTCTTCATCTTCATCTTCATCTCCTCCTCATCTCTTCATCTTCATCTCCTCCTCTTCTTCATCTTCATCTTCTCCTCCTCTTATCTTCTTCTTCATCTTCATCTTCTTCACTTCTTCATCTTCATCTCCTCCTCTTCTCTCTCTTCTTCTTCTTCATCTTCATCTCTCTTCTTCTTCTTCTCTCTTCATCTTCATCTCTTCTCTTTTCTCCTTCTTCATCTTCATCTTCATCTCTTCACTTCATCTCTCATCTTCATCTCCTCTCATCATCTTCTCTCTCTCTTCATCTTCCTCTTCTTCATCTTCTTCACTTCTCTTCATCTTCATCTTCTCTCTCTTCATCTTTCTTCACTTCTTCATCTTCATCTCCTCTTCTTCATCTCCTCCTCCTCCTCCTCTTCTTCACACATGTACCTCGTAAAGTTGTGAGTTATGTTTGCCCTCTGCCCCTCGCTGCCCCCTGCTGACCTCCTGTGGAATGTTCTCCTGTGGGATGTTCTCCTGTGGGATGTTCTCCTGTGGGAATGTTCTCCTGTGGATGTTCTCCTGTGGGATGTTCTCCTGTGGGATGTTCTCCTGTGGAATGTTCTCCTGTGGGATGTTCTCCTGTGGGATGTTCTCCTGTGGAATGTTCTCCTGTGGAATGTTCTCCTGTAGGATGTTCTCCTGTGGGATGTTCTCCTGTGAATGTTCTCCTGTGGAATGTTCTCCTGTGGAATGTTCTCCTGTGGGATGTTCTCCTGTGGGATGTTCTCCTGTGGAATGTTCTCCTGTGGGATGTTCTCCTGTGGGATGTTCTCCTGTGGGATGTTCTCCTGTGGGATGTTCTCCTGTGGTGTTTGTGGAGATGTTTTCATTTAAGACGTTCCTGGTTCTTCTGTGAGTTCCTCGTGTTCTCTGAGGAGCAGCTCTGGGTTTGGGTCTAAAGTCCGAGTGACGTTCACGCAGAAGGAACAAACATGGTCCAGACGTTAAACGTTTCATCAAGACTTTTCATTTCACGAAGAAAATCAGACTTTTTCAGAGTTCTTGTCGTGTTTCCCGCGGTGTTTTTTCAGAGTTCTCATGTTTTTCTCGTGGTGTTTGTCAGAGTTCTCGTTCTGTATTTTTCAGAGTTCTCACAGTGTTTTTTAGAGTTCTCGTGGTGTTTTTTAGAGTTCTCGTGGTGTTTTTTTAGAGTTCTCGTGATGTTTTTTTAGAGTTCTCGTGGTGTTTTTTAGAGTTCTCGTGGTGTTTTTTTAGAGTTCTCATGTTTTTCTCGCGGTGTTTTTCAGAGTTCTCATGTTTTCTCATGTTTTTTCTCTTCTCGTGGTGTTTTTTAGAGTTCTCATGTTTTTCTCGTGTTTTTTAGAGTTCTCGTGGTGTTTTTTTAGAGTTCTCTTTTTTTCTCGGTGTTTTTCAGAGTTTTCTCATGTTTTTCTTCGGTGTTTTTCAGAGTTCTCATGTTTTTTAGAGTTCTCATGTTTTTCTCGTGGTGTTTTTTAGAGTTCTCATGTTTTTCTCGTGGTGTTTTTCAGAGTTCTCATGTTTTTCTCGCGGTGTTTTTTAGAGTTCTCATGTTTTTCTCGCGGTGTTTTTTAGAGTTCTCATGTTTTTCTCGTGGTGTTTTTCAGAGTTCTCATGTTTTTCTCGTGGTGTTTTTCAGAGTTCTCATGTTTTTCTCGTGGTGTTTTTTAGAGTTCTCATGTTTTTCTCGTGGTGTTTTTTAGAGTTCTCGTGGTGTTTTTTAGAGTTCTCAGTGTTTCTCGTGTTTTTAGAGTTCTCGTTTTTTGTGTGTTTTTAGATGTTTTTCTCGTGGTGTTTTTCAGAGTTCTCATGTTTTTCTCGTGGTGTTTTTTAGAGTTCTCATGTTTTTCTCGTGTGTTTTTTTAGAGTTCTCATGTTTTTCTCGGTGTTTTTCAGAGTTCTCGTGGTGTTTTTTAGAGTTCTCATGTTTTTTTTCGTGGTGTTTTTTAGAGTTCTCATGTTTTTCTCGTGGTTTTTTCAGAGTTCTCGTGGTGTTTTTTAGAGTTCTTGTGGTGTTTTTCAGAGTTCTTTGTTTTTTCTTGTTTTTTAGAGTTCTCATGTTTTTCTCGCGGTGTTTTTCAGAGTTTCTCGTGTTTTTCTCGTGGTGTTTTTCAGAGTTCTCATGTTTTTCTCGCGGTGTTTTTCAGAGTTCTCGTGTTTTTCTCGCTGTGTTTTTCAGAGTTTCTCATGTTTTTCTCGTGTTTTTTTAGAGTTCTCATGTTTTTCTCTGGTGTTTTTCAGAGTTCTCATGTGTTTTTAGAGTTCTCGTGGTGTTTTTTAGAGTTCTCATGTTTTTCTTCTCGTGTTTTTTAGAGTTCTCATGTTTTTCTCGCGGTGTTTTTTAGAGTTCTCGTGTTTTTCTCGTGTTTTTTAGAGTTCTCATGTTTTTCTCGTGTTTTTTAGAGTTCTCATGTTTTTCTCGTGTTTTTCAGAGTTCTCGTGGTGTTTTTTAGAGTTCTCGTGTTTTTCTCTCTTGTGTTTTTCAGAGTTCTCGTGGTGTTTTTTAGAGTTCTTGTGGTGTTTTTTAGAGTTCTCATGTTTTCTTGTGGTGTTTTTTTTTCAGAGTTCTCGCGGTGTTTTATAGAGTTCTCATGTTTTTCTCGCGGTGTTTTTTAGAGTTCTCATGTTTTTCTCGTGTTTTTCAGAGTTCTCGGTGTTTGTTCTCTGTTTTCTCGCGGTGTTTTTCAGAGTTCTCGTGTTTTTCTCGCGTGGTTTTTCAGTGTTCTCATGTTTTTCTCGCGGTGTTTTT
>NW_026571095.1:37740683-37747127 GCF_026225935.1 Boleophthalmus pectinirostris | reverse complement strand
GTTTTAGTTGGTTTTGGTTGGTTTTGGTTGGTTTATTTGGTTCGCCTGTCGGTCTCTGGGTTTATTGATTCTTTGTTCTGTTTTGGCGTCTGGGCCGTTTCCTGTTTCCTGTTTCCTGTTTTGCTCGACACTTTTGAATCGTCTGTAAACAACATCGATCGTGTCTCCTGAAAAATCCTCCAAATGTGTTCGACTCTCCTCCTCAAACCACAGAACCACAGAACCTCAGAACCACAGAACACAAGAACCACAGAACCACAAGAACCACAGAACCATAAGAACCACAGAACCACAGAACCTCAGAACCTCAAGAACCTCAAAACCACAAGAACCACATGAACCACAAGAACCACAAGAACCACAGAACCACAGAACCACAGAACAACAAGAACCACAAGAACCACAGAACAACAGAACCAAGAACCACAGAACCACAGAACCACAGAACCACAAGAACCACAAGAACCACAGAACCACAAGAACACAGAACCACAAGAACCACAAGAACCACAGAACCACAAGAACCACACAAGAACCACAAGAACCACAAGAACCACAGAACCACAGAACCACAGAACAGAACCACAGAACCACAAGAACCACAAGAACCACAAGAACCACAGAACCAAAGAACCACAGAACCACAGAACCACAGAACCACAAGAACCACAAGAACCACAGAACCACAGAACCACAGAACCACAGAACCTCAGAACCTCAGAACCTCAAGAACCACAAGAACCACAGAACAGAACCACAGAACCACAAGAACCACAAGAACCACAAGAACCACAGAACCTCAAGAACCTCAGAACAAGAACCACAAGAACCACAAGAACCACAGAACCAAAGAACCACAGAACCACAGAACCACAGAAGAACCACAAGAACCACAAGAACCACAAGAACCACAAGAACCACAAGAACCACAAGAACCACACAAGAACCACAAGAACCACACAAACCACAGAACCACAAGAACCACAGAACCACAAGAACCACAGAACCACAGAACCACAAGAACCACAGAACCACAGAACCACCAGAACCACAGAACCACAAGAACCACAAGAACCACAAGAACCACAGAACCACAGAAACCTCAGAACCACAAGAACCACAAGAACCAGAACACAGAACCACACAGAACCACAAACCTCATGAACCACAGAACCACAGAACCACAGAACCACAGAACCTCAGAACCACAAGAACCACAGAACCACAAGAACCACAAGAACCACAGAACCTCAAGAACCTCAGAACCTCAGAACCTCAAGAACCACAAAGAACACAAGAACCAACAGAACCACAAGAACCTCAAGAACCACAGAACCACAAAAACCTCAGAACCACAAGAACCACAGAACCAAGACCTCAGAACCACAAGAACCACAGAACCTCAGAACCTCATGAAACTAAACTAGACCTAAACCAGGTCTAAACCAGGACTAAACCAGGTCTAAACCAAGTCTAAACCAGGTCTACCAGGACTAAACCGGTCTCAGTCCTGGTCTCAATACCAGACTAGTCCCGGTCCGAGTCTCGGGTCTCAGTCCTGATCACCCGAACCTTTGGGCTCATCCCGACACTCAGTCCTGGTTTAGTCCTGGTTTAGTCCTGGTTTAGTCCTGGTTTAGTCCTGGTTCAGTTCTGGTTCAGTCCTGGTTTAGTCCGTTATTTATTTTTTCATTTTGGTTTTGGAGAAAAATAATGTTCTTATGTTTGGTTTTATTTTGAAAAACAAATGAATGACACACTGACTCACCTGACTCACCTGTCTCACCTGTCTCACCTGACTCACCTGACTCACCTGTCTCACTGTCACCTGTCTGACCTCACCTGACTCACCTGTCTCACCTGACTCACCTGACTCACCTGACTCACCTGACTCACCTGTCTCACCTGTCTCACCTGACTCACCTGACTCACCTGACTCACCTGACTCTGACTCACCTGTCTCACCTGACCTGACTCACCTGTCTCACCTGTCTCACCTGTCTCACCTGACTCACCTGTCTCACCTGACTCACCTGACTCACCTGTCTCACCTGTCTCACCTGTCTCACCTGTCTCACCTGACCTGTCTCTCACCTGACCTGTCTCACCTGTCTCACCTGACTCACCTGTCTCACCTGTCTCACCTGTCTCACCTGACTCACCTGTCTCACCTCACCTGACTCACCTGACTCACCTGACTCACCTGTCTCACCTGACTCACCTGACTCTCACCTGTCTCACCTGACTCACCTGTCTCACCTGTCTCACCTCTCACCTGACTCACCTGACTCACCTGACTCACCTGACTCACCTGTCTCACCTGTCTCACCTGACTCACCTGACTCACCTGTCTCACCTGTCTCACTGACACCTGACTCACCTGACTCACCTGACTCTCACCTGTCTCACCTGACTCACCTCTCACCTGACTCACCTGTCTCACCTGACTCGTCTCACCTGTCTCACTCTCACCTGTCTCACCTGACTCACCTGTCTCTCACCTGACTCACCTGTCACCTGTCTCACTCTGTCACCTGACTCACCTGACTCACCTGACTCACCTGACTCTCACCTGTCCTCACTCACCTGACTCACCTGTCTCACCTGACTCACCTGTCTCACCTGTCTCACTCTCACCTGTCACCTGACACCTGTCTGTCTCACCTGTCTCACCTGTCTCACCTGTCTCACTGTCACCTGTCACTGTCTCACCTGTCTCACTGACTGACTCACCACCTGTCTCACCTGACCTCTCACCTGTCTCACCTGACTCACCTCACCTGACTCACCTGTCACCTGTCTCACCTGTCTCACCTGTCTCACCTGTCACCTGTCTCACCTGACTCACCTGACTCACCTGACTCACCTGACTCACCTGTCTCACCTGACTCACCTGACTCACCTGACTCACCTGACTCACCTGTCTCACCTGTTCTCACCTGATCACCTGTCTCACCTGACTCACCTGACTCACCTGTCTCACCTGTCTCACCTGATCGTGTCACGTGACCTGACGTGACCTTGCGGCGTTGTTCCTCTCGCCTCCAGCTGATGGCGGTGTTCGAGGAGCAGGAGCCTCATCACGGCGGAGACGGGACCAGCGCCAGCTCCACCGGGACCCAGAGCCCGGACCTGTTCCAGAACCAGAGCCCGGACCTGTTCCAGAACCAGAACCAGGACCTGTTCCAGAACCAGAGCCCGGACCTGTTCCAGAACCAGGACCTGTTCCAGAACCAGGACCTGTTCCAGAACCAGAACCAGGACCTGTTTGGGACCGAGATCGGATCCACGTCGGCCTTCAAACCTTTTCAGAGCAGCAGCGAGATCGAAGTCACGCCCTCCGCTCTCAGGACGAGTAAGTACTACTACTACTACTAGTACAAATACTACAAATACTACAAATACTACTATGACTACAAATACTGCTACTACTTACGGACGTGTTGCTCTTCACTCTTGTCCTTTTTTATTCTCTCCAAACTCTGGAGTTGTTGGGACACGACTGTAGCCACAGACGCCCTGGGACAGACTGACTCTAAAACTTCTGAAACGTTTGAAACATCTGAAACGTTTAAACTCCATGAAACCTCTGAAATGTCTGAAACTCCTAAAACCTCTAAAATATCTAAAACTTCTGAAGTCTATGAAACCTCTAAAATCTGAAACTTTTCAAAACTTTGAAACCTCTTAAATTTCTGAAACCTCTAAAACCCCTGAAAATTCTGAAACTTTTAAAACCCCTGAAACCTCTAAACCCTAAAAGTTCTGAAACCTTTAAAACCTCAAACAACTAAAACTTAAAACTTCTGAAACCCGTGAAACCTCTAAAATCTTTAAAACCTCTGAAAACTTTAGAACTTCTGAAACCTTTAAAACCTCTAAAACTTCTGAAATTTATGAAACCCCTAAAACCTAAAATTTCTGAAACCTCAAACCTTTAAAACCCCTGAAATCTTTAAAACCTCTAAAATTTCTGAAATCTATGAAACCTCAGAAACGCCTAAAACCTAAAACTTCTGAAACCCGTGAAACCTCTAAAACGTTTGAAACCTCTGAAAACTTTAGAACTTCTGAAACCTTTTGAAATTTCTGAAACCTTTAAAACCTAAAACTTCTAAAATGCTTGAAACCCCCAAAACCTCTAAAACTTCTGAAACCTTTAAAACCTCGAAAACATCTGAAATTTATGAAACCCCTAAAACCCAAAGTTTCTGAAACCTCAAACTTTTAAAACCTCTGAAACTTCTGAAATCTATAAAATCTCAGAAAGGCTAAAACCTAAAACTTCTAAAACCTGTGAAACCTCTTTTGAAAACATTTGAAACCTCTGAAAACTTTAGAACTTCTGAAACCTTTTGAAATTTCTGAAACCTTGAAAACCTCTGAAACTTTTAAAACCCCTGAAACCTCTAAACCCTAAAACTTCTGAAACCTTTAAAACCTCAAAAACTTCTGAAATGTATGAAACCCCTAAAACCCAAAATTTCTGAAACCTCTAAAGTTTCTGAAACCTCAAACTTTTAAAACCTCTGAAACTTCTGAAACTTTTAAAACCCCTGAAACCTCTAAACCCTAAAAGTTCTGAAACCTTTAAAACCTCTAAAACTTCTGAAATTTATGAAACCCCTAAAACCTAAAATTTCTGAAACCTCAAACTTTTAAAACCTCTGAAACTTTTGAAACCTCTGAAAACTTTAGAACTTCTGAAACTTTTAAAGTTTCTGAAACCTCTAAAACCTCTGAAACACCTCAAACCTCAAACTTCTAAAAATAAACGTTTCTGAAACGTCTGAAACGTTTCTGTTCTCGTGGTTGTTTAAGTCTGTGTGAACTGTTTTAATAGAGACAAATTGTGTTGTTTTTACTGAATTTGTTTAGATTCAAAAGTTTGTGTCACGTAAAACTGTGGTTGTGTGAACTGGAGCAAAAGTTCACACAAAACACACACACGCCCCCATACACACACATACACACACACAACACACACAACACACACACACACACACACACATACACACACACATACACACACACATACACACACACAACACACTTCTTCTTCCTCAGACTTGTTTCTTCTCGTTCCTCAGACTCTGGTTTCTTCTCGTTCCTCAGACTCTCGTTCTTCTCGTTCCTCAGACTCTGGTTTCTTCTCGTTCCTCAGACTCTCGTTTCTTCTCGTTCCTCAGACTCTGGTTTCTTCTCGTTCCTCAGACTCTCGTTTCTTCTCGTTCCTCAGACGTTCCTCTCGTTTCTTCTCGTTCCTCAGACTCTGGTTTCTTCTCGTTCCTCAGACTCTGGTTTCTTCTCGTTCCTCAGACTCTCGTTTCTTCTCGTTCCTCAGACGTTCCTCTCGTTTCTTCTCGTTCCTCAGACATGCCTCTCCACGTGCGCCGCAGCAGTGACCCCGCCCTCCTGTGCCTGAACGGACCAATCACGGTGATCGAGTCGCGGAGTCAGAGCGAAGACCCGCCCTCCCGGAAGAACCCCACCAGATGGTCGACCACGGCCGGGTTCCTCAAGACCAGGAACCCGGGAACCAGCAGCCTGGAGAGAAAGGTACCGCCCACCCACCACCTGCGGGTTAAAGCTGCACTGGGAGGGGCTTCTTCACCTGTTTGTTTCTATGGAGACGTCTCTGCTCCGTCTGGAATGTTCCACAGTGTGACTTTAACCAGCTCCACTTCACATTTATCCAAATAACAGGAGGAAAAACAGATCTGACCTGGAACTTTGGTCTCCATGACGACAGAAAAGTTTAATACCAAACTGTGGAACATTCTAGACGAAGGAATAAAACCAGGACTAAAACCAGGACTAAACCAGGACTAAAACCAGGTCTAAACCAGGACTCAACCAGGACTCAACCAGGTCTAAACCAGGACTAAACCAGGACCTAGGAAACTAAAACCAGGTCTAAACCAGGTCTAAACCAAAACAGTCTAAACCACTAAACCGGGACTAAACCAGGACTAAAAACCAGGACTAAACCAGGACTAAACCAGGTCTAAACCAGGACTAAACCAGGACTGACCCGGGTCTAAACCTCAAAAAAATCCCTTGAAAAACCGACATTGTGTCTGTGAGCAGAGTCGCCTCTCCGCAGATCTGACCTGGAACTTGGTCTGGTTTTGGTCTCCACGAAGAGCTACACCTCTAAATCTCTAAACGCTCTGCTCCACCTCGTGATGTCATCGAGTGGGCAGTTTCCCTCAGTTCTCTTCAGTTCAGTGGAGGTCGGTGAAGAAACTCCGGCTCTGAAATGTTCCGGGTGATTCTAGTGAAGGTGAAGTGTGGAGTTTAAAAACACAGTGGAGCACTTCCTGTATCACCACACGATGACATCACCAGGTGGAGCAGAGCGTTTTCAGCCTAAATGTGCAGGTTTGTGTGTGAAACATGTGAATGAAACAAAAAAAACAAAAACACAACTCCAGGTCTGAG
>NW_026571095.1:37723183-37730683 GCF_026225935.1 Boleophthalmus pectinirostris | reverse complement strand
CACACACACACACACACAGGCAGGGGGAGTAGTGAGCACATTTTCATTACTCAATGTCGAGCACAGGAAACAGAGGAATGTGAAGAACGCCACATCTGTTTTTAATGAACACGAACAGGGACTAAACCAGGACTAAACCAGGACTAAACCAGGACTAAACCAGGACTAAACCAGGACTAAACAGGAACAGGACTAAACCAAGGACTAAAACCAGGACTAAACCAGGACTGAACCAGGACTAAACCAGGACTGAACCAGGACTGAACCAGGACTAAACAGGACTACCAGGACTAAACCAGACTGAACTGAACCAGGACTGAACAAACCAGGACTGAACCAGGACTAAGCCAGGACTAAACCAGGACTAGACCAGGTCTAAAGTAGAACTAGACCAGGACCAAATCCACAAATGAAAGTCACAGTTCTGTTTTTAATCGAGACCTTTTCAGTAGTCATAGTAGTTGTAGTAATTACAGTTGCAGTAGTAGTACTCGCAGTAGTAGTACTCGCAGTAGTAGTACTCGCAGTAGTAGTACTCGCAGTAGTAGTACTCGCAGTAGTAGTAGTAGTAGTACTCGCAGTATCGCAGTAGTAGTACAGTACGCAGTAGTAGTACTCGCAGTAGTAGTACTCGCAGTAGTAGTACTCGCAGTAGTAGTACTTGCAGTAGTAGTACTCGCAGTAGTAGTACTCGCAGTAGTAGTACTCGCAGTAGTAGTACTCGCAGTAGTAGTACTCGCAGTAGTAGTACTTGAATCAATAAAAGTCCCTGTTAAAGTGCCTCTGGATGTTTCAGATTCTCTCAGATTTATTCTGCAAATGGACGTTTCAGCTTCAAACATGTTTCAGTCGTTTTTATTTCTCTGATCTCCACATTTCAGCTCCACTGGGTCCTGCCCACAGTCCTGGTTTAGACCTGGTTTAGTCCTGGTTTAGTCCTGGTTTAGTCCTGGTTTAGTCCTGGTTTAGTCCTGGTTTAGTCCTGGTTTAGTCCTGGTTTAGTCCTGGTTTAGACCTGGTTTAGTCCTGGTTTAGTCCTGGTTTAGTCCTGGTTTAGTCCTGGTTTAGTCCTGGTTTAGTCCTGGTTTTCCTGAGTCCTGGTTTAGTCCCTGGTTTAGTCTGGTTTAGTCCTGGTTTAGTCCTGGTTTAGTCCTGGTTTCCTGGAGTCCTGGTTTAGTTGGTAGTCCTGGTTTAGTCCTGGTTTTAGTCCTGGTTTAGTCCTGGTTTAGTCCTGGTTTAGTCCTGGTTAGTCCTGGTTTAGTCCTGGTTTAGTCCTGGTTTAGTCCTGGTTTAGTCCTGGTTTAGTCCTGGTTTAAGCCTGGTTTAGTCCTGGTTTAGTCCTGGTTTAGTCCTGGTTTAGTCCTGGTTAGTCCTGGTTTAGTCCTGGTTTAGTCCTGGTTTAGTCCTGGTTTAGTCCTGGTTTAGTCCTGGTTCCTGGTTTAGTCCTGGTTTAGTCCTGGTTTAGTTTTTAGTCCTGGTTTAGTCCTGGTTTAGTCCTGGTTTAGTCCTGGTTTAGTCCTGGTTTAGTCCTCCTGGTTTAGTCACAGTTCCTGGTTTATTCCTTCATTCACTCCAGACCTGGTGGTGTAAAATACTACTGTAGCCACAGCTGCCCTGGGGCAGACTGACAGAAGTGAGGCTCCAATCCCACACACCCCTCCACACACACACACACACACACACACACACACACACACACACACACACTCCACTTTCATACAAGGCAGTGTGGGCGACGTGTCTTGCCTAAAGACACAACAACAGTTTTTGTGACTGGTGCCTCCTGTGGCTCATCCAAGTCCAGACCAGGACCAGACTCTGAGCTCCTGAGATCTGACAGGATCAGGCTTTGACAAACTGGTGTGGCCACAAGTCTTGATGACCTTCAGGACTCTGGGGTTGCAGGTCTGGTTCAGGTCTGGTTCAGGTCTGGTTCAGTCCTGGTTCAGTCCTGGTTCAGTCCTGGTTTAGTCCTGGTTCGGTCCTGGTTCTGACCCTCTTGTTGGCCTTCAGGACTCTGGGGTTGCTGGTCAAACGCCTGGAGCGTGGAGGTAAAGCCGAGCAGCAGAGCCTTTTCCAGGAGAACGACTGCATCATTCGGATCAATAACGGAGACCTGAGAAACATTCGATTCGAACAGTAAGACCCCGGGCGACTGGGCCTGTGTGACCCCCGTCTGACCCCCGTTTAACCCCCGTTTAACCTCTATTTGACCTCTATTTAACCCCCGTTTAACCCTAACTCCGCCTGCTCCTCCTGCTCTGCTCTAACCTGGACTTTCCTTTAAGCTCCGAGGCGTTTGGTCCCTGAACTCAAACTCCTGTTTAACTTCAACTCAAACTCTTGTTCTTTCAGTGTTTTTATCATTTACAGAATAAACAGAACAAAACTTGATCTGGACGTTCTGTAAACCTGCAGCGAGACACGTCCGACCGGTGTGGAAAAGCTCTACACACACTCTGGGACATTTCTTGTGTAAATTTGGACAAATCAAGTGTTTTTGTGTAAATCTGCAGAGACACGGGGACGTCTGGACACGTTCCATGTGTCTCTATCTCTCTGCTCTGTCCTGCTTTAGGCCCTTTTTTCTTTCTTTTCTGATTCTCTTTCAATGTTTCAAACGGTTTAGAGGATTTTAAAGCTGCACTGTGTAACTTTTCTACGGAGGGTCTGACCTGGACTTGGGCGTCACCTGTTCTCCACGGAGATGAAAACAGTTTAATGTTGTATTTTTTATTTATGTGTTCATTTATTTTGCTTGTGTAAAATATACAAACACTTTTTTTATTGTTATATTTTAAATCCTCCACAGTATAAATACTTTAAAGTTGAACTTTACAGAATAAAAAATGACGTTTACACTCGTACATCTGATTCAAACACAATAAGAGTTCACTGAGACACAAACGACCAACGAAAACTGCGACTGTAAAACCGCTCCACACTGCAGCTCTTTGAAGCTCCCAGGTTTTTATTTCAGTGACTCCACGACGTTTCACAAACTCTGAAACAGAAAACGCAAAAACTCCACGAAGAAGTAGAACAAACCTCATCTGAAGCGTCCTGCAATCCTCTGAGACTCCGACTCCCACAATCCTCTGAGACTCCGACTCCCACAATCCTCTGAGACTCCGAACTCCCTGCAATCCTCTGAGACTCCAACTCCGACTCCCGCAATCCTCTGAGACTCCGACTCCCACAATCCTCTGAGACTCCGACTCCCACAATCCTCTGAGACTCCGACTCCCGCAATCCTCTGAGACTCCAACTCCGACTCCCGCAATCCTCTGAGACTCCGACTCCCACAATCCTCTGAGACTCCGACTCCCAATCCTCTGAGACTCCGACTCCCACAATCCTCTGAGACTCCAACTCCCACAATCCTCTGAGACTCCGACTCCCACAATCCTCTGAGACTCCGACTCCCACAATCCTCTGCTCTGATGTCATTTCCTGGAGTCGTGTTTTGTTTTTTTGTTTCATTCAGACAGAAAACACTCTGTTCCACCTCGTGATGTCATCGTGTGGTGCTCCACTGTGTTTTTAAACTCCACACACCTTCACTAGAATCATCCGGATCATTTCAGAGCCGGAGTTTCTTCACCGACCTCCACTGAACTGAAGAGAAAAGGAAACTACCCACTTGATGACATCACGAGGTGGGACAGAACGTCTGGAGCTTTGCAGATGTAACAGACGAATAATAAAGAAACACTCAAACAAACACAACTCCAGCTCTGAGTGTGAACAGAACAACAGAACAACAAAACAACAGAACAACAACAGAACAACAACAAGAACAACAACAGAACAAAACAACAAAACAACAAAACAACAAAACTTTAGGTAATTAGAACATTAAATCTTTATGTCTTTAAAACATTAGAACTTTAGAACATTACATCTTTAGATCTTTAGAACATTAGAACATTAGAACATTAGTCCATATAACGTTTTAACATTAGATAATTAGAACATTAAATCGTTAGAACATTAGAAACATTAGAACATCAGAACATTAAATTATTAGAACTTTAAAACATCAGAACATTAGACTTAAAGCTCAGAGTTCGTGTGGTTCTTTAAGTCTCTGGTGACGTTCTTCAGCAGCAGAACTCACGTCAGATCTGATGAAGCCTCTTGAGTCTCCTCTATCCTCTGTTCTCTTTTCTCTCTTTCCTCTCGTTCTTCTTCCTCTTCTCTCTCGTCTTTTCTTTCTTTTCGTTCTCGTGTTTGCGTCTCGGGGAAAATCCTCCGTTAAATCTGTTCTGTCCTGAAACCTGCAGAACGACGCTCCAGAGACGACAGAGCGCCTCATCTCTCTTCATCCCTCCATCTCTCTCTCCTCTCTCTCTTCATCCTCTCTCTCTCTCTCTCTCTCTCCAGACGAGGTCCCGGGGCGAGGGGCAGGTGGCGCTAACGAGGCGCTGGAGCTGCTGACGGTCGACGCACGAACGAGCGCACGATCCGCCTCGCCGTTAGCCCGGATCTGTGTCAGAGAGAGAGAGAGAGAGAGAGAGAGAGAGGGATGAAGGAACAGACGAAGAGGAGGAGGAGGAGGAGGAGGAGGAAGGGGCTGATTCAGGAAGTGTTCATTAAGATGTCAGTCTGAGAAGGAACGAGGGAGAGAAAAGACGTTAACGGAACTCTCTGCTCTGGTGTAAAGAGTTTTATCCACAAGAGAAGAGAGGCGGGGCTTAGATTAGAGGAGAGGCGGGGCTTAGAGGAAGAGCACAGGCGGGGCTTAGAGGAGGAGGAGGAGAGGCGGGGCTTAGAGGAGGAGGAGAGGCGGGGCTTTGAGGAGAGGAGGCGGGGTTTAGATTAGAGGAGAGGCGGAGTTTAGATTGGAGGAGAGGCGGAGCTTAGAGGAGAGGCGGGACTTAGATGAGAGGAGGGGCTTAGAGGAGGAGAGGAGGCGGGGCTTAGATTAGAAGAGAGAAGAGGCAGGGCTTAGAAGAGAGAAGAGGCGGGGCTTAGAAGAGAGAAGAGGCGGGGTTTAGAGGAGGTCAGAGCGTTTTACAGAATCGCGTCGGTGTCGGTTCCTGCAGCTGATCTCGAACCAACTGACGTTTTCACGCTGAAAATCAGAACGTTCAAGAACCGAAAAGTTGGTTCCTCCACAGCAGATGTTTGTCCTCAGCAGATGTTTCAGATAAATTCTCGCTGCTGTTGATGTTTTGATCCACGTTTGTTCTTTTCCTCTTTCGTTGGGTTTTGTTTTTATTCGGTGGTAAATCTTCTTCTTCTCCGTCTGTGGACGATCTTCATGTTTCTCGTTCTCCGTTAGAACTTTGGTTCCTCGTCGACCTGGAGCAGGAACCGACACATGAAAACATCTCCAGAGTCGTTTGTGTTCAGAACTGTACAAATGCCACATATATATAATTTTAATGCCTCACTGTGGAACATTCCGTATCTCCATGGAGACGGCCTGGTGCCCTGCCCCCCAGCAGAAAAGTTACACAGTGTCTCTTTAAACACGTCCAGTTATTTCTTCTGTTAAAATCCAACAGATGCAGAAACGGATTTTGTCCTGGTTTTTGTTCTCACTGTTCCTCTTCTCTCTCTCTCTTTCTCTTCTCTCTTCTCTCTCTCTTCTCTCTCTCTCTCTCTCTCTTCTCTTCTCTCTCTTCTCTCTCCTCCTTCTTTTTTCCGCAGAGCTCAGAACATGTTCCGTGCGGCGATGCGTTCTCCTCTCATCATGTTCCACGTCGTTCCGTCGTCCATGAAGTCTGAGTACGAGCAGCTGTCCCACCCCTGCTCCGGCCCCGCCCACCCGTCCCCTGTCCCCGCCCACCCCTCCTCTGTCCCCGCCCACCCCGCCCTCTGGCCCCGCCCACCCTTCCTCTGTCCCCGCCCACCCCGCCTCTGGCCCCGCCCACCCGCCTCCGCCTCTGGACCGGTTCAGCCCGGACTCTGTCGGCGCCGGCTCTTTCTCGGGACCGGACCGGACTCCCCACCGGACTTCCCGCTCCCAGAGCCGCCCGGAGCCGCCGGAGCCGTACGCTCCCGCCGTGCCCCACCCCCCCGTCGTCTCCGCCGCCAAACCGCCCACCGGCCACGCCCCCCACCGAGCGCCGGCCAATCAGACGACAGCGGGCGTCACCAAGAAGATCGGCAGGAGACTGAGCATCCAACTGCAGAAAGGTGAGTGTCAGGTGCACTCCCATGTCAGGTGCACTCCTGTGTCAGGTGCACTCCCTGTCAGGTGCACTCCCTGTCAGGTGCACTCCCTGTCATGATGATTTTGTGTCAGGTGCCCTCCCTGTCAGGTGCACTCCCATGTCAGGTGCGCTCCCTGTCGTCATCTTGTGTCAGGTGCACTCCCTGTCATGGTTTTATATCAGGTGCACCCCTGTCATGTTGGTTTTGTGTCAGGTGCACCCCTGTCATGGTGGTTTTGTGTCAGGTGCTCTCCCTGTCATGCCAATTTTGTGTCAGGTGCGCTCCCTGTCATGATGGTGTTGTGTCAGGTGCGCTCCCTGTCATGCCAATTTTGTGTCAGGTGCGCTCCCTGTCATCATCTTGTGTCAGGTGCGCTCCCTGTCGTGGTTTTGTGTCAGGTGCTCTCCCTGTCATGATGGTGTTGTCAGGTGCGCTCCCTGTCATGATGGTGTTGTCAGGTGCATCCTGTCATGATGGTGTTGTGTCAGGTGCTCTCCCTGTCATGATGGTGTTGTGTCAGGTGCCCCCTGTCATGATGGTGTTGTGTCAGGTGCGCCCCTGTCATGATGGTGTTGTGTCAGGTGCACCCCTGTCATGATGGTGTTGTGTCAGGTGCGCTCCCTGTCATGATGGTGTTGTCAGGTGCGCTCCCTGTCATGATGGTGTTGTGTCAGGTGCATCCCTGTCATGATGGTGTTGTGTCAGGTGCACCCCTGTCATGATGGTGTTGTGTCAGGTGCACCCCTGTCATGATGGTGTTGTGTCAGGTGCCCCCTGTCATGATGGTGTTGTGTCAGGTGCACCCCTGTCATGATGGTGTTGTGTCAGGTGCACCCCTGTCATGATGGTGTTGTGTCAGGTGCGCTCCCTGTCATGATGGTGTTGTGTCAGGTGCGCCCCTGTCATGATGGTGGTTTTGTGTCAGGTGCACCCCTGTCATGATGGTTTGTGTCAGGTGCGCCCCTGTCATGATGGTGTTGTGTCAGGTGCGCCCCTGTCATGATGGTGTTTGTGTCAGGTGCGCCCCTGTCATGATGGTTTGTGTCAGGTGCACCCCTGTCATGATGGTGTTGTGTCAGGTGCCCCCTGTCATGATGGTGTTGTGTCAGGTGCACCCCTGTCATGATGGTGTTGTCAGTGCCCCCTGTCATGGTGCATGCCCCCTGTCATGATGGTGTTTGTGTCAGGTGCACCCCTGTCATGATGGTGTTGTGTCAGGTGCACCCCTGTCATGATGGTGTTGTGTCAGGTGCGCTCCCTGTCGTGGTTTTGTGTTTTTTTTTTGTCGTTTTTTTGTCTTTTTTTTTTTTTTTTTTTTTTGTCGTTTTTTAATAA
>NW_026571095.1:37693183-37718183 GCF_026225935.1 Boleophthalmus pectinirostris | reverse complement strand
TCCACCTGCCCACGCTGCACCTGTCCACCTGTCAATCTGCCCACGCTGCACCTGTCCACCTGTCAATCTGCCCACGCTGCACCTGTCCACCTGTCAATCTGCCCACGCTGCACCTGTCCATCCTGACATGTTCGATCTGTCGTCTTCGATCTCGTCCCGTCTTTTTCTTTCCTCATGTTTTTCTCGTCGTCTGAATCAAACGTTTATTCGTTTATTTACAGAAGAACATTTCCGTCGCTCACTCTGACCTTTGACCCTTTGAGGACTCTGACCTTTGACCCTTTGAGGACTCTGACCTTTGACCCTTTGAGGACTTCAGACGCCAGCGGAAACTTTTCATTTAGTTCCAGACTCTAAATGGACGAGTCGTCGTTGTTCTGCTCAGACACAAACCCATTAAAGGCTCCGGGTCCCGGGAGACTCCAGCTCCCACGATGCCGCGCTCCTCCTGTTCCCAGAATCCTCGGGGCAGCGGTGCATTAGTGCAGACGAGCCGTCACAGGCGTCGGCTTAAACGCTCCGAGAAAAAACCTGAGCGGACGAAACAAACCCACGAGTTTTTCCTGCGCCGCACGACACAAACTGAGTCTGGGTCTGAGTCTGGGTCTGGGTCTGGGTCTGGGTCTGAGTCTGGGTCTGGGTCTGAGTCTGGGTCTGGGTCTGGGTCTGAGTTTGAGTCTGGGTCTGAGTCTGGGTCTGGGTCTGAGTCTGAGTCTGGGTCTGAGTCTGGGTCTGGGTCTGGGTCTGAGTTTGAGTCTGGGTCTGGTCTGAGTCTGAGTCTGGGTCTGGGTCTGAGTCTGGGTCTGGGTCTGAGTCTGGTCTGAGTCTGGGTCTGGGTCTGAGTCTGGGTCTGGGTCTGGGTCTGAGTCTGAGTCTGGGTCTGAGTCTGGGTCTGGGTCTGAGTCTGAGTCTGGGTCTGAGTCTGAGTCTGGGTCTGGTCTGAGTCTGGTCTGGGTCTGGTCTGGGTCTGGGTCTGGGTCTGGGTCTGAGTGAGTCTGGGTCTGAGTCTGGGTCTGGGTCTGAGTTTGAGTCTGGGTCTGAGTCTGGGTCTGGGTCTGGGTCTGAGTCTGGTCTGGGTCTGGTCTGAGTCTGGGTCTGGGTCTGAGTCTGGGTCTGAGTCTGAGTCTGAGTCTGGGTCTGGGTCTGAGTCTGGGTCTGGGTCTGGGTCTGAGTCTGGTCTGGTCTGGGTCTGGTCTGAGTCTGGGTCTGAGTCTGGTCTGGGTCTGAGTCTGAGTCTGGTCTGGGGTCTGGGTCTGGGTCTGAGTTTGGTCTGGGTCTGGGTCTGGGTCTGGGTCTGGGTCTGAGTCTGGGTCTGAGTCTGGTCTGGGTCTGGGTCTGGGTCTGGGTCTGGGTCTGAGTCTGGGTCTGGGTCTGGGTCTGGGTCTGGGTCTGAGTCTGAGTCTGAGTCTGGTCTGAGTCTGGTCTGGGTCTGGGTCTGGTCTGAGTCTGAGTCTGAGTCTGGGTCTGGGTCTGGGTCTGAGTCTGGGTCTGGGTCTGGGTCTGGGTCTGAGTCTGAGTCTGGTCTGGATCTGGGTCTGGGTCTGAGTCTGGGTCTGGGTCTGGAGTCTGAGTCTGAGTCTGAGTCTGGTGTCTGGGTCTGGGTCTGGGTCTGGGTCTGGGTCTGAGTCTGGGTCGAGGATTTAAGGTTCTGAATCTAAAATTCTTTGGAGTTTATATGGAAATAATAATTCTGAATTGACGTTTACCTGGAAAACTGACAGATTCAAGTGATTTTTATTCAGAGTTAAAGCTCTAATGTGAACGTGGCAGTTCTGAATCTGTGTCAGTCAGTGGTTTTTCAAAATAAAACCAAAAATAAGAAATTTTTCAGTTTTTGATTTTATGTTTAAATGAAAAATGGAAAAAACTGATAACGGACTGAACCAGGACTAAACCAGGACTAATCCAGGTCTAAACCAGGTCTAAACCAGGTCTAAACCAGGACTAAACCAGGACTGAACCAGGACTAAACCAGGACTAAACCAGGACTGAACCAGGACTGAACCAGGACTGAACCAGGTCTAAACCAGGTCTAAACCAGGACTAAACCAGGACTAAACCAGGACTGAACCAGGACTAAACCAGGACTAAACCAGGACTGAACCAGGACTGAACCAGGACTAAACCAGGACTGAACCAGGACTGAACCAGGACTGAACCAGGACTAAACCAGGACTGAACCAGGACTGAAACCAGGACTGAACTGAAACCAGGACTGAACCAGGACTAAACCAGGACTGAACCAGGACTAAACCAGGACTGAACCAGGACTGAACCAGGACTGAACCAGGACTGAACCAGGAGTGTTGGGACGGGTCCAGTGGTGTAGACTGTCGGGTGATCAGGACTGAGACTGGGTCCAGGACCAGGACCAGGACCAGGACCAGGACCAGTTGAGTCCTGGTTCCGTCCAGCGTCACACACAAACTGTTTTTTCATTTTGGTTTTGGAAACAAAGAATAAAGAAAATAGTTTTTTTTTTTTTCATTTTCTTATGTTTTTTTTTTTGAAAAACTAATGAAACACACAGTCCCCATCACACTGTACACACATACACACTAGTGTGAACGACCCACTCACATACACACTAGTTTGAACCAACCACTCACATATACACTAGTGTGAACGAACACTCACATACACACATACATACACACCACTCACATACACACTAGTGTGAACCAACCACTCACATACACACTAGTGTGAACCAACCACACTCACATACACACTAGTGTGAACAACCACTGTGTGAACCACCACATACACACATCACACACTAGTGTGAACGAACCCACTCACATACACACTAGTGTGAACCAACCACACTCACATACACACTAGTGTGAACCAACCACTCACATACACACTAGTGTGAACCAACCACTCACATACACACTAGTGTGAACGACCCACTCACATACACACTAGTGTGAACCAACCACTCACATACACACTAGTGTGAACGGGGCTGCTGGACACATGTGTCTCTAAATCACAATCACAATACTGAAGAAAACTCAAAGACGACAAAAGCGAGGGATGAGTGGAGGGGAGGAGAGGAGGAGGAGGAGCGAGGGATGAGTGGAGGGGAGGAGAGGAGGAGGAGAGGAGCGAGGGATGAGTGGAGGGTGGAGAGGAGGAGGAGAGGAGCGAGGGATGAGTGGAGGGGTGGAGAGGAGGAGGAGAGGAGCGAGGGATGAGTGGAGGGTGGAGAGGAGGAGGAGAGGAGAGGAGAGTGGAGGGTGGAGAGGAGGAGAGAGGAGAGGAGTGAGTGCGAGGGATGAGTGGAGGGTGTAGAGGAGGAGGAGAGGAGCGAGGATGAGTGGAGGGTGTAGAGGAGGAGGAGAGAGCGAGGGATGAGTGGAGGGTGTAGAGGAGGAGGAGGAGCGAGGGATGAGTGGAGGGGGGAGAGGAGGAGGAGAGGAGCGAGGGATGAGTGGAGGTGGAGGAGGGAGGAGGAGAGGAGCGAGGGATGAGTGGAGGGTGGAGAGGAGGAGGAGAGGAGCGAGGGATGAGTGGAGGGTGGAGAGGAGGAGGAGAGGAGCGAGGGATGAGTGGAGGGTGTAATTGCTCGGGGCTTTGGTCCGTGTCTCAGACTCGTTTCACATTTTCATTTCAGTTTCTTTTCCCACACGAGTGAAACTCAATCAGCACCACACCTCCCCACTCATCCCTCGCTCCTCTCCTCCTTCTCTACACCCTCCACTCATCCCTCGCTCCTCTCCTCCTCCTCCTCTACACCTCTCCACTCATCCCTCGCTCCTCTCTCTCTCTCCACTCATCCCTCGCTCCTCTCTCTCTCTCCCACTCATCCCTCGCTCCTCTCTCTCTCTCCACTCATCCCTCGCTCTCTCTCTCTCTCTCTCCACTCATCCCTCGCTCCTCTCTCTCTCTCCTCTCCCTCGCTCCTCTCTCTCTCCACTCATCCCTCGCTCCTCTCTCTCTCCACTCATCCCTCGCTCCTCTCTCTCTCACTCATCCCTCGCTCCTCTCTCTCTCTCCACTCATCCCTCGCTCCTCTCTCTCTCTCCACTCATCCCTCGCTCCTCTCTCTCTCTCCACTCATCCCTCGCTCCTCTCTCTCTCTCCGTCCGTGTGTCGTTCCTTCATTTGTTTTTCAAAATAAAACCAAAAATAATAAAACGAAAAAACAACCGTTTTCTTCATTATTTGTCTCCAAAACCAAAATGAAAAAACAGAAATCGTCCTGAACCAGAACTGAGACCAGGACTGAGACTGGTTTAGACCTGGTTTAGTCCTGGTCTAGTCCTGGTTTAGACCTGGTTTAGTCCTGGTTTAGTCCTGGTTTAGTCCTGGTTTAGTCCTGGTTTAGACCTGGTTTAGTCCTGGTTTAGTCCTGGTTTAGTCCTGGTTTAGACCTGGTTTAGACCTGGTTTAGTCCTGGTTTAGTCCTGGTTTAGTCCTGGTTTAGTCCTGGTTTAGACAGAAGAGTGAGGAGGAGGACCTGGTCTTGACTCCAGATGGTTCTTGGTGGTTCTTGATGGTTCTTGGTGGTTCTTGGTGGTTCTTGGTGGTTCTTGATGGTTCTTGATGGTTCTTGATGGTTCTGTGTTTGTTCAGAAGAGTGAGGAGGAGGACCTGGTCTTGACTCCAGATGGTTCTTGATGGTTCTTGGTGGTTCTTGATGGTTCTTGATGGTTCTTGATGGTTCTGTGTTTGTTCAGAAGAGTGAGGAGGAGGACCTGGTCTTGACTCCAGATGGTTCTTGGTGGTTCTTGATGGTTCTTGATGGTTCTTGGTGGTTCTTGATGGTGGTTCTTGATGGTTCTTGATGGTTCTTGGTGGTTCTTGGTGGTTCTTGGTGGTTCTTGGTGGTTCTTGATGGTTCTTGATGGTTCTGTGTTTGTTCAGAAGAGTGAGGAGGAGGACCTGGTCTTGACTCCAGATGGTTCTTGATGGTTCTTGATGGTTCTTGATGGTTCTTGATGGTTCTTGATGGTTCTTGGTGGTTCTTGGTGGTTCTTGATGGTTCTTGATGGTTCTTGATGGTTCTGTGTTTGTTCAGAAGAGTGAGGAGGAGGACCTGGTCTTGACTCCAGATGGTTCTTGATGGTTCTTGATGGTTCTTGGTGGTTCTTGGTGGTTCTTGATGGTTCTTGATGGTTCTTGGTGGTTCTTGGTGGTTCTTGATGGTTCTTGATGGTTCTGTGTTTGTTCAGAAGAGTGAGGAGGAGGACCTGGTCTTGACTCCAGATGGTTCCAGAGAGTTCCTGACCCTGGAGGTTCCTCTCAGTGACTCGGGTTCTGCAGGACTCGGCGTCAGTGTGAAAGGAAACAGATCCAAAGAAAATCACACGGACCTGGGGATCTTCATCAAGTCCATCATCAACGGAGGAGCCGCCTTCAAGGTACTGATACAAATACTACAAATACTACAAATACTACTGATACAAATACTACAAATACTACAAATACTACTGATACAAATACTACAAATACTACTGATACAAATACTACAAATACTACTGATACAAATACTACTGATAAAAATACTACTGATACAAATACAAATAGTACAAATACTACAAATACTACAACTACTACTACTACTACTGATACAAATACTACAAATACTACTACTACAACAACTACTACAACTACTACTACTACAGTTTAGATTAGGCTGAGTTCTTCTCTCTAACTGAAAACGCTCAGTTCCACCTGGTGATGTCATCGTGTGCTGATACAGGAAGTGCTCCACTGTGTTTTTAAACTCCACACTTCACCTTCACTAGAATCACCCGGAACATTTCAGACCATCTGAACTGAACTAAATAAAATAAATGAATAAAAATTTAAAAATCTCACAATTACTCATAAACATGATTAATTATGAAACTCGTTATTTTGACTTTTAACCTCGTCATTTTGAGTTTCCTTGAGGCTTTTATTTGAGACTTTTTGGCCCAGATGGTTTGTGTAGAGGAGCTGTTCACGCGCTGACATCACTGGGTGGGTCAGAGCGTTAGAGTGAGTGACAGTAGAACGTGTGGCGCCTCCTGCAGGACGGACGGATGCGCGTCAACGATCAACTCATCGCCGTCAACGGAGAATCTCTGCTGGGCAAAACCAACCAGGACGCCATGGAAACGCTGCGCACGTCCATGTCTGTGGAGGGAAACCGGCGCGGAACCATCCAGCTCATCGTCGCCCGCCGCCTCAGCAGCAGCACCCGGGTGAGGGGCCCGACGCAGGGGCCCGCACACACAGGGGCCCGCACACACAGGGGCCCGCACACAGACAGGGGCCCGCACACAGACAGGGGCCCCGCACACAGACAGGGGCCCGCACACAGACAGGGGCCCGCACACACACAGGGCCCCACACACAGGGGCCCCACACACACAGGGGCCCGCACACACAGGGGGCCCGCACACAGACAGGGGCCCCGCACACAGACAGGGGCCCGCACACAGGACAGGGGCCCCACACACACAGACAGGGGCCCGCACACAGAGAGACAGGGGCCTCGCACACAGACAGGGGCCCGCACACACAGACAGGGGCCCGCACACAGGACAGGGGCCCGCACACAGACAGGGGCCCCCACACAGACAGACAGGGGCCCGCACAGACAGGGGCCCGCACACAGACACACAGGGGCCCGCACACAGACAGGGGCCCGCACACAGACAGGGGCCCGCACACAGACAGGGGCCCGCACACAGACAGAGAGACAGGGTTTCTCCACTGACCCAAATCATCCTCTTCTTCTCTTTTCTCTCTCTGTCTCTCTTCTTTCTCCTTTTCTTCTCTTCTTTCTCTTTTCTTCTCGTCTTTCCCCTCCTCCTCCTCTTCTCTCTCCTTCTTCTTCTCTCTTTTCTTCTCTCACTCAGAGACGTTAAATTCCAGTTTTGTTTTGTTTTTATTCATTTATTAACAAAATCCTGAATTCCGTCGGTTCCGTTGGTTCCATTATTTGGTTCCGTTGGTTCCGTTAGTTGGTTTCGTTAGTTGGTTTCGTTGGTTCCGTTAGTTGGTTCCGTTGGTTCTGTTAGTTGGTTCTGTTGGTTCCGTTGGTTGGTTCCGTTAGTCGGTTCCATTAGTCGGTTCTGTCGGTTCCGTTGGTTCAGTTGGTTCCGTCGTTTCCGTCGATTCCGTCGGTTCCGTTAGTTGGTTCAGTTGGTTCCGTCCGTTCCGTTGGTTCCGTTAGTTGGTTCCGTCGGTTCCGTTGATTCCGTTAGTCGGTTCCATCGGTTCCGTTGGTTCCGTTAGTCGGTTCTGTTGGTCCCATTAGTCGTTCCGTTGATTCCGTTAGTCGGTTCCGTCGGTTCCGTTGGTTCCGTTAGTTCCGTCAGTTCCGTTAGTTGGTTCCGTCGGTTCCGTTAGTCGGTTCCGTTAGTTCCGTTAGTTCCGTTAGTCGTTCCGTCGGTTCCGTTACTTGGTTCCATCGGTTCCGTTAGTTGGTTCCGTCGGTTCCGTCGGTTCTGTTGGTTCCGTTAGTCGGTTCCGTCGGTTCCGTTGGTTCCGTTAGTCCGTTAGTCGTTCGTTCCGTTGTTCCGTTTCCGTTAGTCGGTTCCATCGGTTCCGTTAGTTGGTTCCGTCGGTTCTGTTGGTTCGTTAGTCGGTTCCGTCGTTCCGTTAGTCGTTCCGTCGGTTCCGTGGGTTTGATGCAGATGCAGGTTTACTGTGAGACTCACCCATGGAGCCGTTGGTTCTGTTCGTGACTTTGTGCCTTTGGGCCAAACACTGAAACGACTCGAGCTCAAAACCACTGACATTTGGGTTTTGCACATTTGGTGATTTTTATTTTTATTTTTTTATTAAAAGTGAAACGTGTTGAGAGACGTGAAAGGAGGAACAGAGGGATTCAACTACGACTTTAGAATAAAAAGAATAGAACAGAAGTAGAATTTTTAAATAAACGTTTTATAAATTTACACAATTCTGACAAAACAAAACATTTCTTCCTCTCTCTCCCTCTGTTCTGTTCCTTCTTCCTTTTCTTGCCTCTCTCCTTCTCTCTCTCTCTCTCCTCACCTTTCCCTGCTTCTTCTCTCCTTCACTTTCATCTCTCCTTCCTTCCCCTCTTCTCTTCTCTTCTCTTCTCTTCTCTTCTCTTCTCTTTTTTTTTTTTTCTCTCTCGTTGTGATTTCCTGCGGCTCAGGTGTAATTGAAATCAGCATCAGGCCTAAAACCAAACCCCAGGACACAGAGGGATTAGACCTGGTTTAGACCTGGTTTAGTCCTGGTTTAGTCCTGGTTTAGACCTGGTTTAGTCCTGGTTTAGTCCTGGTTTAGACCTGGTTTAGACCTGGTTTAGTCCTGGTTTAGACCTGGTTTAGACCTGGTTTAGACCTGGTTTAGTCCTGGTTTAGACCTGGTTTAGTCCTGGTTTAGACCTGGTTTAGACCTGGTTTAGACCTGGTTTAGTCCTGGTTTAGACCTGGTTTAGTCCTGGTTTAGTCCTGGTTTAGTCCTGGTTTAGACCTGGTTTAGACCTGGTTTAGACCTGGTTTAGACCTGGTTTAGACCTGGTTTAGACTGGTTTAGACTGGTTTAGTCCTGGTTTAGACCTGGTTTAGTCCTGGTTTAGACCTGGTTTAGTCCTGGTTTAGTCCTGGTTTAGACCTGGTTTAGACCTGGTTTAGTTCTGGTTTAGACCTGGTTTAGTCCTGGTTTAGACCTGGTTTAGACCTGGTTTAGACCTGGTTTAGACCTGGTTTAGTTCCTGGTTTAGACCTGGTTTAGACCTGGTTTAGACCTGGTTTAGACCTGGTTTAGACCTGGTTTAGTCCTGGTTTAGACCTGGTTTAGACCTGGTTTAGACCTGGTTTAGACCTGGTTTAGACCTGGTTTTAGACCTGGTTTAGTCCTGGTTTAGACCTGGTTTAGACCTGGTTTAGTCCTGGTTTAGACCTGGTTTAGACCTGGTTTAGACCTGGTTTAGACCTGGTTTAGACCTGGTTTAGACCTGGTCCTGGTTTAGACCTGGTTCAGACCTGGTTTAGACCTGGTTTAGACCTGGTTTAGACCTGGTTTAGGTGTTTCATTTGGAGGTAAACAGACGTGTGCGTTCGGTTCCTGTTGTGTTGTTGTGTCGTCTTGTTGTGGTGTTAGCACGTCGCTAAGTGCTAACAGCGCTAACAATGTGACACAACAACATCGAAAATCCATTTATGTCGCGCAACCTAAGAAAACATCTGAGTCAATACAACTGTGTGTGTGTGTGTGTGTGTGTGTGTGTGTGTGTGTGTGTGTGTGTGTGTGTGTGTGTGCGCGATAAACGTGATTCTAAACATGATTTTAAACGTGATTCTAAAAGTGATTTTAAACACAATTCTAAACCTGATTTAAACATGATTCTAAACGTGATTCTAAATGTGATTTTAAACGTGATTTTAAACATGATTTTAAACGTGATTTTAAACGTGATTCTAAACGTGATTCTAAAAGATTTTAAACGTGATTTTAAACGTGATTTTAAACGTGATTTTAAACGTGATTCTAAACGTGATTTTAAACGTGATTTTAAACATGATTCTAAACATGATTTTAAACGTGATTCTAAATGTGATGTTAAACGTGATTCTAAACGTGATTTTAAACGTGATTTTAAACGTGATTCTAAACGTGATTCTAAACGCATTTTTAAACATGATTTTAAACATGCTTCTAAATGTGATTTTAAACGTGATTTTAAATATGATTTTAAATGTGATTCTAAACACATTTTTAAACATGATTTTAAACATGCTTCTAAACGTGATTTTAAACATGATTTTAAATGTGATGTTAAACGTGATTCTAAAAGAAATTTTAAACGTGATTCTAAACGTGATTCTAAACGTGATTTTAAACGTGACTTTAAACATGATTCTAAATGTGATTTTAAACATGATTTTAAACGTGACTCTAAATGCATTTTTAAACATGATTCTAAACGTGATTCTAAACGTGATTCTAAATGTGATTTTAAACGTGATTTTAAACGTGATTTTAAACGTGATTTTAAACGTGATTCTAAACGTGATTCTAAACGTGATTCTAAACGTGATTTTAAACGTGATTTAAACGTGATTTTAAACTGAAATGATTTTAATGTTTAAACGTGATTCTAAACATGATTTAAACGTGATTTTAAACGTGATTTTAAACGTGATTCTAAACGTGATTTTAAACATGATTTAAACGTGATTTTAAACGTGATTCTAAACGTGATTTTAAACGTGATTTTAAATGATTTTAAATGACGTGTGACGTGTTTAAACGTCCTGTGTGTGTGTGTTGCTCCAGGACGCCCCCTGCAGTCCTCTGGGAGCGCGACAGTCTCTGGACTCGTCTCTGGACGAACACGAGCGGAGGATTTCTCACTCTCTGTACGGAGGACTGGAGGGTCTGGACGAGAACCTGATGCCCCGCCACGGAATGATGCCCCGGACCATAGGTAAGCACCACTCACAGCACCGAGATACCGTGACGACACGACCACACGACGAAACCACAACACAACACGACCACATGACAACACGACAACACAACACGACACGACAACATCACAACACGACAACATCACAACACGACAACACGAAACACACGACAACATCACAACACGACAACACCACAACACGACAACATCACAACATGACAACACCACAACATCACAACACGACCACACATGACAACATCACAACACGACAACACGACAACACGACAACACGACAACATGACAACATGACAACACGACCACACGACGAAACCACAACACAACACGACAACACGACAACACGACAACACGACAACACGACAACAACACGACAACATCACAACACGACAACACGACAACACAACATGACAACACGACAACACGACAACAGGACAGTCTGGAATCTCGACATCGTGTCACAATCAGAGTGTAAATATATTTTCCAAATGTTCCATCCCCCGGTGGCCCGGGCCTTTCTGTGAGGAGTTTGCATGTTCTCCCTGTGCCAACCCAAAACATGCAGCAGGTCAAATCCTCCAACTCAGGTCCAGACCAAAACCAGCAACAAGATCCTGGAGCTGGGCCCCGTGTGCCGCCCACTGCTCCTGAAAGAACCACTGACAGACACAGGACAGTTTCCTACAGCCAGAAAAAAGAACACAAAACTAAAACACAAATATACGACACTGATAAATACACAAAAGACAAGTCGTCTGTGGCGTCTGAACTCAAATCCTCAACCCAAAAGTCGACCAACTAAAGGCGTCCAGCGAGTTTTTTGATGTCGCGACCTGAACCCAGCTTCAGAGACACAGACACAGACCAGAGAACCATCAGTGGGTTTGTTTTTGTGGGTGACTGTTTTGAATCCAGAGAAATTGAATTTGGTGCTGATTTTGATTATTTTCTTCAATTTGTTCCATTTAAATTGACCGCAGACTCACCACAGCCTGTTTTGACCACAGACCAGATCAGATCTGTGGTTCTGTGCAGTTTTCTCTTAGTTTTCCATCGTGTCATGTGAAGTTTTGTGAGTTTTTAGGCCGATCGACCAAAACTAAACCTGGTCCTGTGCTGAGCTTTAAATATCGGTGACAGATATCGGTCAGTTTCTCGATTTTTTAATGTGTTTTTGTGTTTTTATGTGGTGTTTGTCTCTGGGCGTCGTGTGTTTTTGTTCAGATTTAGTTTTGAGAGAGAGAGTTTTACCTCAGATGCCCTCCCTCCTCTGGCTCTGCTCTCTGTTTGTGTTGTTCTTGTGTGAGCGCCCCCTGCTGGTCGCTCTGAGACACACTGGACTGACCAGAGACTCTGGACAAACACGACACACGGAGACACAGTCCAGATGAAACAGTTCAGACTTTAAAAATTCTCCTTGGAGGTTTTTGTGGAAATAATAATTCTGAATTTATGTCTTTGTGAAGAAAACACAAACTTTAACTGCTCCCAATTTTTCTGTCAAGAAACCAGGACTAAACCAGGTCTAAACTAAACTAGGTCTAAACTAGGTCTAAACCAGGTAAACTAAACCAGGTCTAAACCAGGTCTAAACCAGGTAAACCAGGACTAAACCAGGACTAAACTAAACCAAACCAAACCAGTCTAAACCAGGACTAAACCAGGACTAAACCAGGACTAAACCAGGTAAACCAGGTCTAAACCAGGACTAAACCAGGTAAACCAGGACTAAACCAGGACTAACCAGGTCTAAACCAGGACTAAACCAGGACTAAACCAGGACTAAACCAGAACTAAACCAGAACTAAACCAGAACTAAACCAGAACTAAACCCGAACTAAACCAGGTCTACACCAGGTCTAAACCAGGACTAAACCAGAACTAAACCAGTAAACCAGGTCTAAACCAGCTAAACCAGGTCTAAACCAGAACTAAACCAGGACTAAACCAGGACTAAACCAGGACTAAACCAGGACTAAACCAGGACTCTAAACCAGGTCTAAACCAGGACTAAACCAGGGGACTAAACCAGGTCTAAACCAGGTCTAAACCAGGTCTAAACCAGGTCTAAACCAGGACTAAACCAGGCTAAACCAGGTCTAAACCAGGACTACCAGGTCTAAACCAGGTCTAAACCAGGACTAAACCAGTCAGGACTAAACCAGGACTAAAACCAGGACTAAACCAGGTCTAAACCAGGACTAAACCAGGACTAAACCAGGACTAAACCAGGTCTAAACCAGGTCTAAACCAGGTCTAAACCAGCTAAACCAGGGACTAAACCAGGTCTAAACCAGGACTAAACCAGGACTAAACCACTAAACCAGACTAAACCAGGACTAAACCAGGACTAAACCAGGACTAAACAGAAAACCAGCTAAACCAGACTAAACCAGGTCTAAACCAGGACTAAACCAGGTCTAAACCAGGACTAAACCAGGTCTAAACTAGGTCTAAACTAGGTCTAAACCAGGTCTAAACCAGGTCTAAACCAGGACTAAACCAGGACTAAACCAGGACTAAAACTAGGTCTAAACTAGGTCTAAACCAGGTCTAAACCAGGTCTAAACCAGGACTAAACCAGGACTAAACCAGGTCTAAAACCAGGACTAAACAAAAACTAAAGAACTAAACCAGAACTAAACCAGAACTAAACCCGAACTAAACCAGGTCTACACCAGGTCTAAACCAGGACTAAAACCAGAAAAACAGAACTAAACCAGGTCTAAACCAGGTCTAAACCAGAACTAAACTAAACCAGGGACTAAACCAGGACTAAACCAGGACTAAAACCAGGTCTAAACCAGTCTAAACCAGGACTAAACCAGGACTAAACCAGGTCTAAACCAGGTCTAAACCAGGTCGGCTAAACCAGGACTAAACCAGGTCTAAACCAGGTCTAAACCTAAACCGGACTAAACCAGGACTAAACCAGGTCTAAACCAGGACTAAACCAGGACTAAACCAGGTCTAAACCAGGACTAAACCAGGACTAAACCAGGACTAAACCAGGTCTAAACCAGGTCTAAACCAGGACTAAACCAGGACTAAACAGCTAAACCAGGCTAAACCAGACTAAACCAGGACTAAACCAGGTCTAAACCAGGTCTAAACCAGACTCTGCTCTATAAGGTCTAAATCAGGACTAAAAACAAAAAAAAAGAAAACTGTACTAAAAACCAGAATCAAAATGGGACTGAAAACAGGAGAAAAAACTGGGCTAAAAACAGTCAGAACAGGACTAAAACCAGGTCTAAACCAGGTCTAATCTTGGACTTGGACTTGGACTCTAGTTCTGTCCCTGAGTGAACCCTGAGCCCGTGGAGCCGGTCTTACAGTTTTTAGACGGACCTCGCTTCTTTTTCCACACAAACTGGACGGGAGTGTGAGTCGGTGCCGGTGCAGCGTCTGTGGCTCGGCCTCTGCTCCTCGGCGTCTGCGTCTGCTCCTCGGCGTCTGCGTCTGCTCTCGGCGTCGGCGTCTGCGTCTGCTCCTCGGCGTCTGCGTCTGCTCCTCGGCGTCTGCGTCTGCGTCTGCTTCTCTGCGTCTGCTCCTCGGCGTCTGCGTCTGCTCCTCGGCGTCTGCGTCTGCGTCTGCGTCTGCTCCTCTGCGTCTGCGTCTGCTCCTCTGCGTCTGCGTCTGCTCCTCGGCGTCTGCGTCTGCTCCTCGGCGTCTGCGTCTGCGTCTGCGTCTGCTCCTCTGCGTCTGCGTCTGCGTCTGCTCCTCGGCGTCTGCGTCTGCGTCTGCGTCTGCTCCTCGGGGTCTGGATCCTCTGGTCCTCAGCTCCTTCTGTTCTCTGCAGTTCGTTTAAATCGTTATAATTCGTTATAATTCCTCCGGCGTCCCTCGTGTCGTTGGGTTTCTCTTCCGTTCCGTCGTTCGTTCGTCTCCATGGCGATGATAACAGGTTTAATTATCCCCGAGGCCGGAGCCACAGACGCTCGGAGAATTTCAAACCAACAATTACGTGACTTCAGTGATTATCTGTGATTAAAGACCTGGACCCGACTAGTCCTGGTCTTAAATCATCAAAAAAAAAAAACAGTTTAGACCTGGTTTAGTCCTGGTTTAGTCCTGGTTCAGTCTGGGGTGTGTGGGCGGGGATAGGTGGTGGGTGAATCTGACATTTTGGAGGATTCTGGTTTAAATTCCTCCTGGTGGACTTTTCTCTTTGGTCTCGGCTCCATTGTTCTGCCCACGGGCTTCACCTGCCAGCGCTTCACCTGCCAGCGCTTCACCTGCCAGCGCTTCACCTGCCAGCGCTTCACCTGCCAAACCTCTCCTGGCGCTCAAACAATAAGAGCAGCTCTCCTGTCGCCTGTCACTCACGGGCAGGAGCTGACAGGAGCTGACAGGAGCCGACAGGAGCAGACAGGAGCCGACAGGAGCCGACAGGAGCCGACAGGAGCCGACAGGAGCTGACAGGAGCAGACAGGAGCCGACAGGAGCAGACAGGAGCAGACAGGAGCTGACAGGAGCAGACAGGAGCAGACAGGAGCAGACAGGAGCCGACAGGAGCAGACAGGAGCCGACAGGAGCTGACAGGAGCCGACAGGAGCTGACAGGAGCTGACAGGAGCAGACAGGAGCAGACAGGAGCTGACAGGAGCAGACAGGAGCTCCGAGGGCGGCAGGAGCAGAACGTTTGGGAAAACAGGATGAAACGACACGACAGAATTTAAAGAAAGAGAAGAGAAGAGAAAAGAGGAGAGATGAAAGGATGAGAGAGGAGAGGAAGAGGAGAGAGAGAGAAGAGAAGGAGAGAAAGGAGAGAAGGAGAATAGAGGAAGAGGAGAGAGGAGAAGAAAGGAGAGAGGAAAGGAGAGAAGAGGAAGAAAGTAGGAGAGAAGAAAGGAGAGGAGAGGAAGAGAAGGAGAGGAGGAGAGAGGAGGGGAGGAGGAAAGAAGAAAGGAGAGAGGAAAGGAGAGAAGAGGAAGATAGATAGGAGAGAAGAAAGGAAGGAGAGGAGAGAGGAGAGAGAGAGAGGAGGAAGGAGAGAAAGAAGAAAGGAGAGAGGAAAGGAGAGAAGAGGAAGACAGTAGGAGAGAAGAAAGGAGAGGAGAGGAAGAGAAGAAGAGAGAAGTGAATGATTAGTGGAGGAGGAAAGAAGAAAGGAGGAGAGAAAGAGGAGAGAAGGAGAAGAGAGAAGGAGGAGAGAGGGAATGAGAGAAGGGGAGAGAGAAAAGGAGGAGAGGAAGAGAGAGATGATGAGAAGGAGAGGAAGAGAGGAGGAGAGGAAGAGAGGGAGTGTGTGATGAGAAAGAAAAACCACACTGTAGATTTAACATTTTGGACGAGGATTTTAAACACTTAAATCGATCAGAAAATCATTTTACTGACTTCTTATAGTCCTGGTTTAGTCCTGGTTTAGTCCTGGTTTAGACCTGGTTTAGTCCTGGTTTAGTCCTGGTTTAGTCCTGGTTTAGACCTGGTTTTAGTCCTGGTTTAGTCCTGGTTTAGTCCTGGTTTAGTCCTGGTTTAGTCCTGGTTTAGCTGGTTTAGTCCTGGTTTAGTCCTGGTTTAGACCTGGTTAGACCTGGTTTAGTCCTGGTTTAGTCTGGTTTAGTTCTGGTTTAGTCCTGGTTTAGTCCTGGTTTAGACCTGGTTTAGCCTGGTTTAGCCTGGTTTAGTCCTGGTTTACCTGGTTTAGTCCTGGTTTAGTCCTGGTTTAGACCTGGTTTTAGTCCTGGTTTAGTCCTGGTTTAGACCTGGTTTAGTCCTGGTTTAGTCTACCTGGTTTAGTCCTGGTTTAGTTCCTGGTTTAGACCTGGTTTAGTCCTGGTTTAGTCCCTGGTTTAGACCTGGTTTAGACCTGGTTTAGTCCTGGTTTAACCTGGTTTAGACCTGGTTTAGTCCTGGTTTAGTCCTGGTTTAGTCCTGGTTTTAGTCCTGGTTTAGTCCTGGTTTAGTCCTGGTTTAGTCCTGGTTTAGTCCTGGTTTAGTCCTGGTTTAGTCCTGGTTTAGTCCTGGTTTAGACCTGGTTTTAGACCTGGTTTAGACCTGGTTTAGTCCTGGTTTAGTCCTGGTTTAGTCCTGGTTTAGACCTGGTTTAGACCTGGTTTAGTCCTGGTTTAGTCCTGGTTTAGTCCTGGTTTAGACCTGGTTTAGTTGGTTTAGTCCTGGTTTAGTCCTGGTTTAGTCCTGGTTTAGTCCTGGTTTAGTCCTGGTTTAGTCCTGGTTTAGACCTGGTTTAGTCCTGGTTAGTCCTGGTTTAGTCCTTGTTTAGTCCTGGTTTAGACCTGGTTTAGACCTGGTTTAGTCCTGGTTTAGTCCTGGTTTAGTCCTGGTTTAGTCCTGGTTTAGTCCTGGTTTAGACCTGGTTTAGTCCTGGTTTAGTCCTGGTTTAGTCCTGGTTTAGACCTGGTTTAGACCTGGTTTAGTCCTGGTTTAGTCCTGGTTTAGTCCTGGTTTAGTCCTGGTTTAGTCCTGGTTTAGTCCTGGTTTAGTTCTGGTTCGTTGTGTTTTGTGTGTTTTCATGTTTCACACTTGAGTTTCTGTTTGTGTTTTTGTGGCGTGAACTCGTCCATATGTTTGAAGAAAAACACCAAGAGACGAAGGAAGAAGAACAGATTGTGTCCGAGTCTAGTCCACTTTTAGACCTGGTCTAGTCCACTTTTAGACCTGGTCTAGTCCACTTTTAGACCAACAAAAAAAACAACCAAAACCAACGAACACCAACTGATACAAACCAGATTAAGAACTTCTGGATCCAGTGGAACAACTGATGTGTGAAAGAACCTGAAGACCTGGTTCAGTCCTGGTTTAGTTCTGGTTCAGTCCTGGTTCAAGTCCTGGTTCAGTCCTGGTTTAGTTCTGGTTTAGTTCTGGTTTAGTTCTGGTTTAGTTCTGGTTTAGTTCTGGTTCAGTTCTGGTTCAGTCCTGGTTTAGTTCTGGTTCAGTCAATCTAGTTGTGGCCGTCACCATATTTTCTTTAGTCTACCTGCCTAAAATTAAATTTGCGTAACATAACATAACACAAAACTCGGACTGACAATCTGTACGACGCTCACCTGTACGACGCCCACCTGTACGACGCCCACCTGTACGACTTCCACCTGTACGACGCCCACCTGTACGACGCTCACCTGTACGACTTCAACCTGTACGACTTCCACCTGTACGACGTTCACCTGTACGACGCCCACCTGTACGACTTCAACCTGTACGACTCTCCCTGTACGACGCCCACCTGTACGACTTCAACTTGTACGACGCCCACCTGTCCGACGCCCATCTGTCCGACGCTCACCTGTACGACGCTCACCTGTACGACTTCCACCTGTACGACGCCCACCTGTACGACGCCCCACCTGTAACGACGCCACCTGTACGACGCCACTGTACGACGCCCACCTGTAACGACTTCAACACCTGTCGACGCCCACCTGTATGACACTCACCTGTCGACGCCCACCTGTCCGCACGCCCACCTGTCCGACGCCCACCGTCCGACGCCCACGCTGTACGACTTCCACCTGTACGATGCCCACCTGTACGACTTCCACCTGTACGATGCCCACCTGTCTGACGCTCACCTGTCTGACGCTCACCTGTACGACTTCCACCTGTACGATGCCCACCTGTCCGACGCTCACCTGTCCGACGCTCACCTGTACGACTTCAACTTGTACAACGCCCACCTGTACGACGCTCACCTGTACGACGCCCACCTGTACGACGCCACCTGTACGACGCCCACCTGTACGACGGCCACCTGTACGACTTCCACCTGTACGACTTCACCTGTACCACCTGTACGACGCTCACCTGTCCGACGCTCACCTGTACGACGCTCACCTGTCGACGCTCACCTGTACGACTTCCACCTGTACGACGCTCACTCAGCTGTACGACGCTCACCTGTTCGACGCTCACCTGTACGACTTCCACCTGTACGACGCTCACCTGTTCGACGCTCACCTGTCCGACGCTCACCTGTACGACGCCCACCTGTACGACGCTCAAACTCACCTAGGGACTGGTTTATGCCTTCTTCAGTCCTGGTTCAGTCCTGGTTCGTCCTGGTTCAGTCCTGGTTTAGTCCTGAAGTCCTGGTTTAGTCCTGGTTCAGTCCTGGTTAGTCCTGGTTCAGTCCTGGTTCAGTCCTGGTTAGTCCTGGTTCAGCCCTGGTTTAGACCTGGTTTAGTCCTGGTTCAGCCCTGGTTTAGTCCCTGGTTTAGTCCTGGTTTAGTCCTGGTTGAGTCCTGGTTCAGTCCTGGTTTAGTCCTGGTTTAGTCCTGGTTCAGTCCTGGTTTAGTCCTGGTTCAGCCCTGGTTTAGTCCTGGTTTAGTCCTGGTTTAGTCCTGGTTTAGTCCTGGTTCAGCCCTGGTTTAGCTGGTTTAGTCCTGGTTCAGGGTGTAGACCTGGTTTAGTCCTGCTTCAGTCCTGGTTTAGAGTCCTGCGTTTAGTCCTGGGTTTAGTCAGTCCTGGTTCAGTCTGGTTTCAGTCCTGTTTAGTCCTGTTAGTCTGGTTCTCCTGTTCCAGTCCTGGTTTAGTTCCTGGTACAGTCCTGGTTCAGTCCTGGTTTTCCTAGTTCCTGGTTTAGTCCTTTTAGTCCGGTTCAGCCCTGGTTTAGTCCTGGTTCAGTCCGGTTTAGTCCTGGTTTAGTCCTGTTTAGTCCTGTTCAGTCCTGTGGTTCAGTCCTGGCTTCAGTCCTGGTTCAGTCCTAGTCCTGGTTTAGTCCTGGTTCAGTCTGGTCAGTCCTGGTTCAGTCCTGGTTTAGTCCTGTTCAGTCCTGGTTTAGTCCTGGTTCAGTCCTGGTTCAGTCCTGGTTTAGTCCTCTGTTCAGTCCTGGTTTAGTCCTGGTTCAGTTCTTCAGTCCTGTCCTGGTTTAGTCCTGCTTCAGTCCTGGTTTATCCTGGTTCAGTCCTGGTTCAGTCCTGGTTTAGTCCTGGTTTAGTCCTGGTTCAGTCCTGGTTCAGTCCTGGTTCAGTTTAGTCCTGGTTTAGTCCTGTTTAGTCCTGGTTCAGTCTGGTTTAGTCCTGGTTTAGTCCTGGTTTAGTCCTGGTTCAGTCCAGTCTGGTTTTAGTCCTGGTTTAATCCTGGTTTAGTCTTTAGTCCTGGTTCAGTCCTGGTTCAGTCCTGGTTTAGTCCTGGTTAGTCCTGGTTCAGTCCTGGTTCTGGTTTAGTCCTGGTTTAGTCCTGGTTCAGTCCTGGTTCAGTCCAGTCCTGGTTTAGTCCTGGTTCAGTCCTGGTTTAGTCCTGGTTCAGTCTGGTTCAGTCCTTGGTTCAGTAGTCTGGTTCAGTCCTGGTCCTGTTCAGCCCTGGTTTAGTCCTGGTTTATTGGTTCAGTCCTGGTTTAGTCCTGGTTCAGTCCTGGTTCTTGTGTTTTTTCCAGCGCACTATCAGTTGTCTCCGACGGTGAACATGCCTCAGGACGACACGGTGATGATCGAGGAGGACCGCCCCCCTCACCTGCCGCTCCTGCCCCCTCACCTGCCGCACCTGCCGCTCCTGCCGACCCTGCCCCCGGGCCTGTCGGACCAGTCCTCCTCCTCCTCCCACGACGAGCCCGGCTACGGCCCCGCGGACGAGCTGCCCAACCCCATCTACGCCGCCGAGACCGTCCCGCCGTGGGCCCAGGGGCCGCCCGCCCAAACACACAGGTGCCACACGCACGCTAACACTTTCTCAGTGTTAATATGAGTCACTCTGTTCTAGAGTTAATTTAACATTTGTGTAAATGTTCATGAAGTAAAACTGGACCAAAGTTCCTGTTTAACCCAAATCCAGAGTTAAATTCACGTTTAGAGAGTAAACAGAGAACACTGTGTAGAGTTATTCTGATTTAACTCAACAACACACAGAGGAGTTTTATTTTTACACTTTATTTGAGTTAATTTAAGATGAAATTCAGAACAAAACTGGTCTCTCTTAAATTAACACAAAGAGAAGTTGAATTAACACAAAGAGAAGTTGAATTAACACGAAGAGAAGTTGAATTAACACTAGAGGAGTTAGAGGAAGTTAAATTAACACTAAGGAAGTTGAATAACACTAGAGGAAGTTGAATTAACACTAAGAGGAAGTTGAATTAACACTAGAGGAAGTTGAATTAACACTAAAGGAAGTTGAATTAACACTAGAGGAAGTTGAATTAACACTAAGAGGAAGTTGAATTAACACTAGAGGAAGTTGAATTAACACTAAAGGAGTTGAATTAACTAGAGGAAGTTGAATTAACACTAAGAGGAAGTTGAATTAACACTAGAGGAAGTTGAATTAACACTAAGAGGAATTAAAGTTGAGGAAGTTGAATTAACACTAGAGGAAGTTGAATTAACACTAAGAGGAAGTTGAATTAACACTAGAGGAAGTTGAATTAACACTAGAGGAAGTTGAATTAACACTAAGAGGAAGTTGAATTAACACTACAGAAGAAGTTGAATTAACACTAAGAGGAAGTTGAATTAACACTAGAGGAGGAGGAAGTTGAATAACACGAAGAGGAAGTTGAAATTAACACTAGAGAAGTTGAATTAAAACTAAGTTGAATTAACACTAGGAAGTTGAATTAACACTAGAGAAAGTTGAATTAACACTAGAGAAAGTTGAATTAACACTAAGAAAGTTGATTTAACACTAGAGGAAGTTGAATAACACTAGAGGAAGTTGAATTAACACTAGAGGAAGTTGAATTAACACTAAAGGAAGTTGAATTAACATGAAGAGGAAGTTGAATGAATTAACACGAAGGAAGTTTGAATTAACACTAGAGGAAGTTGAATTAACACTAGAGGAAGTTGAATTAACACTAAGGAGGAAGTTGAATTAACACTAAGAAGTTGAATTAACACTAAAGAAGTTGAATTAACACTAGAGGAAGTTGAATTATCACTAGAGGAAGTTGAATTAACACGAAGAGGAAGTTGAATTGACACTAGAGGAAGTTGAATTGACACTGGAGGAAGTTGAATTAACACTAAGAGAAGTTGAATTAACACTAGAGGAAGTTGAATTAACACTAAGAGGAAGTTGAATTAACACTAGAGGAAGTTGAATTAACACTAAAGGAAGTTGAATTAACACTAGAGGAAGTTGAATTAACACTAGAGGAAGTTGAATTAACACTAGAGGAAAGTTGAATGACACTGGAGGAAGTTGAATTAACACTAGAGAAGTTGAATTAACACTAGAGGAAGTTGAATTAACACTAGAGGAAGTTGAATTAACACGAAGAGAAGTTGAATTAACACTAGAGGAAGTTGAATTAACACTAGAGGAAGTTGAATTAACACGAAGAGGAAGTTGAATTAACACGAAGAGAAGTTGAATTAACACTAGAGGAAGTTGAATTAACACTAGAGAAGTTGAATTAACACTAAGAGGAAGTTGAATTAACACTAAGAGGAAGTTGAATTAACACTAAGGAAGTTGAATTAACACTAGAGGAAGTTGAATTAACACTAGAGGAAGTTGAATTAACACTAGAGGAAGTTGAATTAACACTAGAGGAAGTTGAATTAACACTAGAGGAAGTTGAATTAACACTAGAGGAAGTTGAATTAACACTAAGAGGAAGTTGAATTAACACTAAGAGGAAGTTGAATTAACACTAGAGGAAGTTGAATTAACACTAGAGGAAGTTGAATTAACACTGAGGAAGTTGAATTAACACTAAGAGGAAGTTGAATTAACACTAGAGGAAGTTGAATTAACACTAGAGGAAGTTGAATTAACACTAGAGGAAGTTGAAATTAACACTAAGAGGAGTTGAATATAACACTAGAGAAGTTGAATTAACTAAGAAGTTGAATTAACACTAGAGGAAGTTGAATTAACACTAGAGGAAGTTGAATTAACACTAGAGGAAGTTGAATTAACACTAGAGGAAGTTGAATTAACACTAGAGGAAGTTGACTCGGGATTTGTGTAAAATCCCGCCTCCACCTTGTGAAAGTCCGATCAATTTGTGGTCAGTTTGGGTTCGTACGTCGCGGTGTGTAAATGTGACAAAATTGCATCTTAAAAAATAAGAGATGAAAGTGTCAGAGAAGAAACGACGAGAACCTGGAGAAACATCTGAGGAGAACAGTTTGGAACAACTCTGATTCAAAACTTTTTCCTCTGGTTTGGTCTGGTTCTGATGTGTATTCTTTCTTTTTTCTCCTCGTGGTCTTCTCCTCGTGGTCTTCTCCTCGTGGTCTTCTCCTCGTGCTCTTCTCCTCGTGGTTTCTCCTCGTGGTCTCTCGTGGTCTCTCTCCTCGTGGTCTCCTCCTCGTGTTCTCTTCTCCTCGTGGTCTTCTCCTCGTGGTCTTCTCCTCGTGGTCTTCTCCTCGTGGTCTCCTCCTCGTGGTCTCCTCCTCGTGTTCTTCTCCTCGTGGTCTTCTCCTCGTGGTCTTCTCCTCGTGGTCTCCTCCTCGTGGTCTTCTCCTCGTGGTCTTCTCCTCGTGGTCTCTCCTCGTGGTCCTCGTGGTCTTCTCCTCGTGGTCTTCTCCTCGTGGTCTCCTCCTCGTGGTCTTCTCCTCGTGGTTCTTCTCCTCGTGGTCTTCTCCTCGTGGTCTTCTCCTCGTGGTCTCTCCTCGTGGTCTCCCTCCTCCTCCTCGATCTTCTCCTCGTGGTCTTCTCCTCGTGGTCTCCCTCCTCGTGGTCTTCTCCTCCTCGTGGTCTCCTCCTGTGGTCTCCTCCTCGTGGTCTCCTCCTCGTGGTCTCCTCCTCGTGGTCTCCTCCTCGTGGTCTCCTCCTCGTGGTCTCCTCTCGTGGTCTCCTCCTCGTGGTCTCCTCCTCGTGGTCTTCTCCTCTGTTCTCTCCTCGTGGTCTCCTCCTCGTGGTCTCCTCCTCGTGGTCTTCGTGGTCTTCTCCTCGTGGTCTCCTCCTCGTGGTCTTCTCCTCGTGGTCTTCTCCACGTCTCCTCGTGGTCTTCTCCTCGTGGTCCTCTGGTCTCTGTTCTTCTCCTGTGTCTTCTCCTCGTGGTCTCCTCCTCGTGGTCTTCTCCTCGTGGTCTCCTCCTCGTGGTCTCCTCCTCGTGGTCTCCTCCTCGTGGTCTCCTCCTCGTGGTCTTCTCCTCGTGGTCTGTCTCCTCCTGATCTTCTCCTCCTGGTCTCCTCCTCGTGGTCTTCTCTCGTCGTGTCTCTCCTCGTGGTCTCCTCCTCGTGGTCTCCTCCTCGTGGTCTCCTCCCGTGGTCTCCTCTCGTGGTCTCCTCCTCGTGGTCTCCTCTCGTGGTCTCCTCCTCGTGGTCTCCTCTCGTGGTCTCCTCCTCGTGGTCTCCTCCTCGTGGTCTCCTCCTTGTGGTCTCCTCCTCGTGGTCTCCTCCTCGTGGTCTCCTCCTCGTGTCTCCTCCTCGTGGTCTCCTCCTCGTCTCCTCCTCGTGGTCCTCCTCCTGTTCTCCTCCTGTTCTTCCTCCTCGTGGTCTCCTCCTCCTCCTGTGTTCTCCTCGTGGTCTCCTCCTCGTGGTCTCCTCCTCGATTTCCTCCTCGTGGTCTTCCTCCTCGTGGGTCTCCTCCTCGTGGTCTCCTCCTCGTGTTCTTCCCTCGTGTCTCCTCCTCGTGGTCTCCTCTCGTGTTCTTCTCCTCGTGGTCTTCTCCTCGTGGTCTTCTCCTCGTGGTCTTCTCCTCGTGGTCTCCTCCTCGTGGTCTCTCCTCGTGTTCTTCTCCTCGTGGTCTCCTCCTCGTGGTCTCCTCCTCGTGGTCTCCTCCTCGTGGTCTTCTCCTCGTGGTCTTCTCCTCGTGGTCTTCTCCTCGTGGTCTTCTCCTCGTGTTGTCTCCTCGTGGTCTTCTCCTCGTGGTCTTCTCCTCGTGTTCTTCGTGTTCTTCTCCTCGTGGTCTTCTCCTCGTGGTCTCCTCCTCGTGGTCTCCTTCTCGTGGTCTCCTCCTCCTGATCTTCTCCTCCTGTTCTTCAGCGCTCTGGGGCCTGAGGATCTTCACGCAGACGGCACGTTCCTCAGAGAAGGTTTTGGACGTCAGAGCGTCTCAGAGAAACGCTCCAAACAGTTCAGTGACGCCTCCACGCTGGAGATCATCAAGACCAGGAAGTCCAAGAGCATGGACCTGGGTACAACACGCTACACCTGTCCACCTGAACACCTGTCCACCTGAACACCTACACCTGAACATCTACACCTGAACACCTGTCCACCTGAACACCTGAACACCTGAACCACCTGAACACCTACACCTGAACATCTACACCTGAACATCTACACCTGAACATCTACACCTGACACGATCTGAACATCTACACCTGAACATCTGAACATCTACACCTGAACATCTACACCTGAACATCTACACCTGAACATCTACACCTGAACACCTGAACATCTACACCTGAACACCTACACCTGAACTACACCTGAACATCTACACCTGAACACCTACACCTGACACCTGAACATCTACACCTGAACATCTGAACATCTAACACCTGAACATCGACACCTGAACATCGACACCTGAACATCTACACCTGAACATCTACACCTGAACATCTGAACATCTGAACATCTACACCTGAACATCTACACCTGAACACTGAACACCTACACCTGAACATCGACACCTGAACATCGAACACCTGAACATGACCTGAACACCTGACAACCTGAACATCTGAACACCTACACCTGAACACCTACACCTGGGTCAGTCCATATGA
>NW_026571095.1:37656920-37692683 GCF_026225935.1 Boleophthalmus pectinirostris | reverse complement strand
ATGGCGACCGAGTAGCTGTGTTGGACACTGTAGACGGCAAGAAGAACCAAGCAGTCGAAACTATTTGAAAGACTTAAAAAAGCTAAAGCTAGAAACCAGAAAAGATAATGCTACAGTTAAAGAACATGTTCATGTTAATGTAAAGAAAAGCAGGAAAAATGACAGAAAAATTGAGCTGGGGTGGCTACATTTCAGGGAACTAGACAACTTGTATGTGCATATGCGCACTAAAAAGGGTGGTGGAACACGAAAGGAAAGTGTGCCAAAGAAGAGTACAAAGACAGACCTCATAGAAAGAGCACTGCAACTGTTTTTTTCCTGGGGGGGGAAAATGCAGTAGGCAAACGTACAGATTTTGAAGTGGATTTAACCGACTTTCAGGAAAATCCCTTAGTTGAAGATTTTACTGTTGAGGAACTGTATGAAAGAACCAGGTTGCCAATGCTGCGTTTTTACTTAAAAACCAAGAAGATACAAAAAGACACAGAAGGGAATCTTGAGGGAGGCAGTGTTGAATCTGTACATATATATGATCACTTTGATGTACTACCTTCAGGTTCAGGCTCCAGTTCAACAGTTTTGGAGCTAAACTATTTAGATGTGATTTATATTGGACCTTTTGGAAGCACTGAGTCTTCAGATGGTGATGAAAGTCTTTTTAATAGTTTACCAGAACAAGAAACAACACTTAATAATGTGAACGACTTGGAAGAATAGTGGGACTGTGACTTTGCGCACTGCAGACCTGTTAGAAATGGAATCCTCCAGTCATACTTGATGATACTTTGAAGAGTTGCCTACTTTTCTGAATATGTCTAAAAAAAGAATTGTTGTGGTTCATCGAGGCCAAATCGAGCTTTCTTAATGAGCTTTTCAAGTTTTCTGAAGAAGAGATTGTGAACAAGGATATCCACTTTTCATTTGCCTGATGGGTGTGGTGGAAGTGATTTTGAGTTTTGGAATGACTTTTATGAACAATGTGGGAATGACTTTAAAGTACCATACTTACGACATGACTATGGAAAAGAGGAATGGGAAAGTGTTGGTCCAATCATTGCTTTTGGTTGGAAACGAGCAAAGCATCTTCCAATAAAACTTGCTCCTGTTATTCTTGAGCAAGCTGTTCTTGGTGATGTAGAGACTGATCTGTTGGATAGTTTCCTCAAGTACGTGTCACACTCAGAGCGAGTCATATTTCAGACTTGCTGTTCAGATTTTGAAAGTATTGATAAAGATGAGTTATTAGAAGTTCTTGATTTGCATAACTGCCGCAGACATCCAACACCAAACAACATAAAGCAAATCTTAAGAGAGCTTGCTCACCATAAATTAGTTCAGGAGCCAGCCTTTGTCATTGAGCAGTGGAGTAATATGCTTGTGGGGATGAAGTCAGAGCTGAAGGGGATTGCAACTGCGTATGAGGAACTACAACCAACATCACGCAAGATAATGAAGTCGCTCACTTATCCATGTAATCCAAATGCCAGTGAAAAACAGAGAGTCAAATATGTAACGACATATCTTCAAGAGTCTTTCCAGTTTCCTAAGGTTTTGTACAGGATCAGATGTATTTACAGGAAAAAAACATTGTGGTGTCATTTACAGAGCTTAATGGGTTTCAGAGAAGCCTGTTGCACACACCTGTGGTTGTTACTTAGAACTGCCAGTTACCTATGAAAGTTACCCCGATTTTCGACATGAAATGAACAAAGTGCTGGAGAGTAACATCTGGGTTATGGATATTGTGTGATTTTAGGCCAAATGAAAAAGTGAATTCTGTTAGCATATTGGTATTAATATAGTCTTGTTACTGGTTTCACTTTGATTATTGTTGTTGTTGCTGCTGTTGTTTGCCACATTTTTACACAACATTCATTAACTACCATTTTAGATATAGATTACTCAAAAGATACAATTCACCTGTATCTCTTCATTATGATTTAAGTTTGTTTGGACTTTTGCATTGTTAAAACTGTTATATATCTGGTCTATTCATACTCTTACATTTCCTGTCCGGAGGTGCTATTGCATTATTCATTTCCTGAAGTGAATGTGAAAAAGTTTGATCAAATGAATAAAACTTCTTGTAATTTTGAATCTTCAGTCTGGTTTATTATTCATTTAAATATTCATTTACATTATTATGTTGTTAACTACTTGCACATACTTGCCATAATAGCGTAAATGTTTTGGAAAATATAAAGTAATCCTAATTTTAACAACAAATTAATTTACCACAGAAATAGATATAATCTGTAGTTCTTATTGTGTGATAGTGAACAATTAATTAACAAACTTTGTTCAGTTATTAGTCTTTATTGTTGGGTTTCAGATGACATCACAACATTCAATAGGCCAATATTGTTTAATACAGCTGGGGCTCAGGTAAAATGAATATTGTTGAAATGCAGATTTTTGTTGTAATACAGTGAGTTCTTGGTTTTAGCCACTAACAGAAGTGATCAGGTTCAGAATTTGTGAGTTTACCTTTTGGATATTCATGTTAAAGTAGAATGTACTCAACAGGAAAAACTGGCTCTTTCCTCCCATCTAGGAGTATGACATCATTACATTGTAGAATTAGTCTGTGCATGTTTGATCACTGTTGCAATTCATTATTGATTAACTCTCTCAAACGGATATAGAGGTCAACTGTTTGATACACATCATTTGAAAAATACAAATTACGCTCAGCCATCAAGTCCACGCAGATTCTGAACACATCTTCATCACATGGGAAATCTCTGAAGGTGCATTCTTCAAGGCAGAGTGAGACTTTGTCCATGGCTATAGGATGCAAATAGTTTCTACCACCGTACAGGTGTGGAACCGCGTACAAAACGGAAGGACGTCCATGAGGCGATCTTGAATTGTTGACTTGACGGATGCGATGGTTGTTCCAAGTCAGTGCAATCTCATTAAGTTCATCCTAGGATAAAGACAAATAAAATGTACAGTACATATGAAGCACATTGCTCTTCACTTTAACCACTAGATGGCACTGTCGTGTAATAATAGTTACTAATGTTGTTTATATTTGTTGTGTATAATAACTTATTAAACAGGATAAAAATAGAAGGTTATTTAGGCTTACCTGTATTGTTTTCAGGAAACAGAATTGGATTAAGGACTTATCCAAAAAGTTGTCTAAAAAGTGTCCGTCTTCTTTGAGTTTGTCAAATAGATCCATCCAATATTGAATACATTCACTTCGCAGGGTGAGCCACCATCGTTCAATCCGCTGGTTTCCAGTGCTGGGACCTGAAAATACTGGGTCTGTTTCTGCTCGGTTTCCAGAATAATTCAAAAAGCGCTGAAATTCTCCAACATGACCATTCTGTCCCTAAATCAAGCCTGACTCTAGCTGGACAACCACCTGCAGTGATCACAGCATCCATGAAGTAGCCAGCGATAACCTTTGGGTCGTTGTTTGTTTTGTAAGCTTCCAGCCGTATCATCTTCCTGGAGAAACCGTCTATACATCCACTGATTGCAATTCCAAATGGCTTAATCTTGTCATAGCATCAATATGCCAGACATAGTTGGAACCTCGACTGTGGTATACTCGTCTTCGTAGCCTGTTTCTTGACCGCAGATCAACACCTTCACTGTTCAATAATCGAAGTAAAATACGAACAGTCTCACGGTCTGTCACAATATTGTTCACCCAACATTTTTGGTGCATCCATCGATAGCCGTGGTACTGACCAGATGTCTCCAGCTGTTGCTCGATAAACGCTGCCACTTCAGCCACATCTGTTTTATTTTTACGCCGCCAGAGTCCTCTTTTGCTTAAAATCCGTTCAAGGGTGCGTTTGCTCACCGTGATTCCATGTGAATGTTTTTTTTTTTTTAATTATGAGTTTTAAACTCGTAATTATGAGTTTTAAACTCGTAATTATGAGTTTAAAACTCGTAATTATGAGTTTAAAACTCGTAATTATGAGTTTTAAAAGTCATAATTATGAGTTTAAAAGTCATAATTATGAGTTTAAAAGTCGTAATTATGAGTTTCTGTGAGGCTTTTATTTTTGATTTACTGGCGGAAATGGGCTTCCATAGGATGGTAAGTGGTTAATGTAAAGAAAATGCAGTGGCATTGATAAAAATAAAAGGCTCTTTTTGCTTGTTGTAAAAAATATTTAAACTTATAAGAACTAGGGATGTTTTAAAAGTGAATCTTCTCAATAGGTACCAGTTCAAACTTATCTGTTACTTTTATTCAATAACACTATGTGGCTTCTCCATTGTTGTGGTCAATAATAACCACAACAATGGAGTCTAAGGCCATCTCCTCGTGGACCTCAGGAGACAGTTGTCCACTCTTGTCTCTGCATGACCGAGTAAAATGTCCTTTGTATATATTCCATGAAAATAGCCCAAAAAAAGCAATTGCAAAGATTGCAATAGCAACATGTAGGCCATCCCGCTGTGCATGAGGAAACCCAATGCCATCCTCCTTTCCAGACAAGGCTATGGTAACTTGGTACTCGAACTACAGTGCTTGTGTACTTGTTCATTTTGGAACGTTCAACTGAGAGACAGGAGTACAGACCAGCATCTGAGTCTGAAGCATTTAAAATCAGCAAACCATCTTTTAAAAAAATGGTGACGATGTGTAGGGTTCAGTGTTAGCCTGTCTTGCTCCCAGATGGTTACAGCATGATTGGATGGATTAGTACAGTGAAGCTTCAGGCTTCCACCAACCCTAACAGATTGATTAACCGGTGTAGATGGGGCTGAAAATAACCAGAGCCAGAGTTAACTTAATAAATACAATACAATACAAAAAGAAAATTATACATTTTTCAATTTGGATTTGCTGGATCAAAACATTTTAAGTAGGGATTTTAAATGACAGCACAATAAACTTGAAGCAGCCATATACTCTTAAAAATACATGAACTTTTCTGGTGAAGGGGCCATCACCTGCTTCTTTCCATAGAGATATTGCCTGGAATGTTCTACAGTGTGGCATTACACTTACACTCCACAATATCTGTGGAGACAAGCAGGTGGCAGATCCTCCACCAAAAAAAGTTACACAGTGCACCTTTAATATTAGAATTCTACTACTGGTACTTATCAAAATGATAAAACTATAGCCCTTAGATCTTCTGATGAGATCTATCATTATTTTATCATGAGAAGCACTCACTCACACTCTCAACATTTCTTTCTGGAAACTGTTCTGACTTGTCAGAAATTCTGAGCCTCCCCCAACTGGCCCATACTGCTGACAAACTTATTTGAGTGGAAGTCACAAAGACTCCTTCAACAGAACAACGGCATCACTTTTTCCATAAAAAGGCTGCTGATCTAAAACTATTTTAATATTGATGGAAAGGAACTTGTATAAAATAGGCTCTAATACAGGGGCACTCGTATCAAGCTAATCTTTCCAGTTTTAAGCAACAACATTGGAGCTAATTAGTTCCGTGTGCTGCATTGTGACTATATTGAAATATTGTCCTTGGTCATGTCATTGTACTCACCTGGTTTTGGGCAAAGAGATGCATCACCATCTTGCACACTTTGTATGAGTTTACTAGGAAAAATGTTTAAGCTAATGTAAATATTTGTAGCAAATATTTTATTCCCACAACCAGATTATATGAGAACACAACCACTTACTTTTGTGATTTTGAAAGAAGAGTCACACATTTCCCTGTCCTGTCATCCCAGCCACAGTATGGGTCTCGGCTAAGAACACAGTCCATACAGGTGGAAGACCTTTCGCAGGTGGCCAAAGGTATCTGCACTACTCCGGAGTCTGAGCCAGCATACAGCTGATCCTATACAGACAGGGACAAACCATATACTTATTCATTTTAAAAAAAGACCAAATTATTGACATGCATCTTAAAAGACTTACTGTGACGGTGGAAAAACGAAGGATCTTAATGGGCTCTGCTAACTTAAAGACATGTACTTCCTCAATGATGAACATTTCGCCATTATAGTTCACAGCTTTCACAATGGTGCCATTTTCTGCATTCATTGCAAAAGACATACTGTAATGTATAATCGCCAAAATGAATATGGTCAAATAATGTATTTCTTTTCTGCCCCAACAAACCTGTGCCTATAAACATGACGTGGTACGTTTTGTTGTCCTCAGCCTGCACTTGGTTAACAATGATTTGTGTGAACATGGCCCCCTTTCGGACCAAACTGGGTTTTCCTCCCATGGGCTGAATGACCTGGTCCATGAGAGGCCTATTTTTGACAAATTCAAGGGTCTGATCAGGGAGGTCTAAAGTCTCATTTATACCCGCTTTACGAGCTGCATTGTCAATACACTGGAAAAGAACACAGACAATAGGATCAGTCAACAAAAAGACAATTGCCTGCTTTAAAAATACTTTTGAGGATTTTTTTTTTAAGTATTGGGCAAAACTCACTGCTCCTGGCCGTGGAGAAGGGACCTCTCCGCTATACATCACCCATTTAACAAAAGACGTCTCTACAGTGACTGGGGTCTTGTACTTGCCCTCTGAAAACACTTGGCTGATGTCTGACACTTTGTACACACACACAGCCGACAAGTCTGATGTGTCTCTAAAACACAGAATTACAGAAGTGAGGCACAAGTAGCATCCAAATCTACGACCAACAAAACTTTGCAACATACGACTGGAGGGGTAAAGATGGTGTAGAACAAACAGCTAGTCCAGGGCTTCTTGGGGTCACACCAGCGGTAAGTATCCTGGATAATGTAAGGCGGCTGAGACTCCAGGACGGGACACTCCAGTGTAGCCTTCAAGAAAGAAGTCCACTTTTTCTGCAAGGTCCTCTGCCCTCCTAGATCACCCTGTGTGAGAACGCAACACAGCTAAGCATCAGCAAACAGGCCTCATAGTGGACAGGCGCCATTGTTGCACACTTGGTACTGATCGTAAAAAAAAAAAAAAAGAAGACACATTTACCTTGCACACACGGGCCACACGTGACACCACAGGCTTATTGTAGCAGTCACACTCGACTGCTGTCTCACTAAAGAACAGGTAAACCTTGTCATCGTCTCCAGTAGTACTGTTAACACTCTCAGGCAGATAGGCCATCGATACAAAGTGGGGCTCTGCCACAGATATTAAAACAAATACAATGTCATATTAAGTCTCCTAAAAAAATCTCATACAAACAAACTAAGAGTTCATCTTACCATTGAGCCATGAGGTTTTGAACTCAGTTCGAATTGAAACGTCAGGACTCCGGATAAGAACAGGCTCTGAACCCAGGAAATTCATAGAAGTGGCAGAGTACAAGTCATCATCTATAAAACACAGGAGCAGTGTTATGAAAATTCACAAAATACTAGATTCATTTAAATATTTAAGCTTACGCTAACAAATCATGAATGCCACATACCAACCATAAGAGAAGCATATTTTTGATATGGATCAAATGGACATTTGCCTTTGCCATTTTCAGTCTTGTTTTCAAGCATCATTTTCCCATCTACATATGACTGGTAGAGAAATACAAGCCAGATTTAGTTTTTAGGTCATATTTGATTCAATGTTTAATTCATTTATTTATTTTTAAAATGTGACCAATGACATTAAATATATCTTACCATGTAGTCACACATTGGGTCAAAAGCATTAGTCCCACACACATACATTCTGTTGTCTTCCATTTCATGGAGGATTCTAATATAGTTCTTGCACTCAGTCTGTAACAGACGCCTCTGATAAAAACTCAATGTGCCAAAATAAGGGCAAAATAGAGCAATGTCATACCTCTGGGTTTTTCCCTTTGTTTCCACAATCCTCTCTTTGTTTTTGTGTCACTTCCCATTTCACCTAAGTGAACATTTAAACTGTGGTTAGTCTTGATCAAGGACAACTGTTGTAATTTCCGTGTTACTATTGAGAATTAGGACTTTTGTGCACCTAGAACAAACTGTTATTGCATTATTTTGTCATTGATAATGTCAGTATTAACTAAATGTTTTCTTACTGAAGCCAACTTTTTAGAGACATCATGGAGATCTACAGCATAAACTGCCTCCCGGGCTCCAATGACCAACAGGCCCAAGTCTTCTCTTAACAGCATAGTGGAATAGTTGAAGACACCTTCCTCATGAAACATGTAAATATTGTCCCCTGAAGGTAAAACATTACTGTCATAACCAATAAACAAAACCAGCTGTTGGAACAAATACGTGATTTCATATTAAAAAAGAAACCACTTACGGTGATAGGGGACAGTTCTACGGGGAAAAGAGTTTACTGAGGATTCTTCTCCTAGTGCCAAGGCCATGGACAGCAGCCAGACAACACACAGGGACAGCAGCGGATGCATGGCTCCTTTGTTTGGGCAGCGGGAATTTTTGCTATATTGTTTCTTATCAAGCAGCGAGTGGCATATGTGACGTGATGAGGTCTGTGGCGACTGAATGCCACTGGCCCCTTTACTGGCCCCGCTCAGTAGGCTGCCCATAGTGAGATGGATGACTTAGAGCCACAATACAAGGATGAGACAACCTGCAATGGACAAAGCATATTACACAAAACTATGAGACATGAAATATGTGCATCTAACAGCCAGCAGAAAGAGAAAAAAATGCAGGCGCAATTACAAGGGAAAAAACAAAGTAAAAGACACAAAGAGAGCAATATTTCTGTCAGCGGCATAGTGATGTTAATGCAGGGCCATGAAAGGCATTCAGCAGGGCGCAGGGATGTCCACTTGAACTCTTCTCCAGCACCAAACACAAGCGCACAATGAGTGCTTTATGGAGAAAGCCAATGAAACAACCTTTACGTCCATTCTGACATAACATAGCTACTATCAGCATATAAAGTGTCAGGTCACTGACTGCACCAAAACACAGCCAGGGCTTGGCTCTACTCTACTCGAAAGTGATGTGCACCCGGCAGTGATCTTTCTACGATTTGGCAAGTGGGTGTGTGAGTTGTGCTTTCTGCTGGTGATGAGCTGCTGTGGCTTGTTAAAGAATGCAGTCCTTGTAAGATGTTTCACATTTAGCTTCGGGCCAAAGGACTTCAGTATTTGACACATGCACTGTGTTCACAAAAGGCTCCTGGCAAAAGAAAAGGTCCTGTAGTATGAGGCTAAAGAAAAGTTGACATGCTCAGATATTTACAGCCGAAACTAACTCACGTGTTTAAGGTTTTGGTAGCTACAGTTATGAGCCTATTGTAAACAAGAAAACTGGCGCATATGCTAGTGCACTTCATTATTAGCCACAAGGGTGAACAGCACACTTCAAGTAAAAGCTAGTTAAACATTACCTGAGTATTGGCACACCCACAACTACTCGGGCTTTAAAATTTCACAAGCACCAGTTAAAATGTCAAAATGATGAAAAACAATCGCGCGAGTACGGACAGACGGACAAAAGTAACCTGCTCCGTTTAACCCTGGAGAACCCACGGGGTCAAATTTGACCGTTGTTAATTGCTGCTACCCAAAATGAACAAACAAACCAAAAAAAAGTCAAATTTAACCTCAAAAGCTCAGAGTGCTGCTTCTGGCCCCTGCATAGAGACGCCTAGTGGATAAATATTGAACTGACACGAGCCAGAGTGGGAGTGACAAGATGGCTGACCTAATGCTGTTTTGTTGAGCTGGAAACCTACCCTAACAAAATTCTCTTCTCAGAAAACCAGCGACAGCGATTCTGATTAATTGTTTCAACCAGATGTTGAAAGTGATGATGTGAATCTTCTGCCCAAGACAATGACTCGTCCAATGATGAGGATGAGGATGAGGATGTGCCGTTTGCCGAGGCTGCAGCTCACAGATGGAGCCAAATCCTGCCGCAAAAGCTTACAAGTGGCAAAAGAAAGGCTTTGAGTTGCCATGACAACCCAGACCAGATGGCTTTGAGTTGCCATGACAACCCAGACCAGATGGCTTTGAGTTGCCATGACATCAGCTGAACAGCCAGGAGTACAATGATTCCATGAAAGGAGTTGACATGCTGGATGTGCGTCTTGAACACTGTAAATTTCCCATTTCCCATAATCAAACGTGTGCCTCTGCCGTCTAGAAACCTGATACCTGTGTAACAGTTCCCACCAGGTCTACGTGTCCCCACAGTGACACCAAGTGGATGAACAAGAGAAATACACGTTTGATTATGGGATTATAGTTCCGCATCAGTAGTTTGACCCCAAGCGTGGTCAGATAAATTTTCCAATTGTGAATGATCTTGTCCAGAAGTGGACTGCTGCGTAGGATGTGTGTCCTCGCGTGACGTCTGTGGCGGGGTCCGTACCCAGGCCAACATTTCCGTGACCTTAGCGACCCCCTCCTCCAATTCTTGTACAGGGGAAGAAGGGACCGGCTCAGGGACAACAGAGGAAGCAACAGGGACCAAATTAATTCTCGGGACTTTAGAAATCTTAACAATATCCGTATCCAAGAGATGTTCAGGGGCAACCACCGGATTCCTAACAGTCAAGTTGCGGGCAGGTGCTCTGCGCGGAGGCCTCTGCTCCAAAGGAGGAGCCACAGGAGTGGACTGGTCCTGCGGCTGTGTCCAAGCCGGAGGCTCGTGTATCATCGCTGCAGTAACTGTTTGTGTGTGGGGCAACTCTCGTGGTGCTTGTGCTGACTCCAAAACCAATAAATCCTGCCGTTGTTCTGACCGTGTGAAATCTCTGAGCAAAGTTTCTGCCTGATCTATCACTTCTCAAGAAATGTTGGGAACATTTTTTCTGGCCCATCTCGTTGCAATGTGGAAAGCGTGCGACCAATCCTGCGGGGGATTCTGCGTCAGTTCAGCAACTATTTGGTCAACTTGTAACTGATAATGTTCTTGGAGTATTTGCAGAGTAGTGTATCCCCAATTCTTCGCGTTTCCCACAATCAAATCAAGTGTACGAGACGTGGGTAAAGCAGGCCGAATTCCCATAATCAAACTACGCACTGTACGAGAAATCATCACCAGTTGTTCTTCTTCAGTCTGTCCAGAAACTCTACTCAGATGATGCAAAAACTTTCAGGAGAGAATGCAGCTGTCTAATCAAAATCCCTAACTGCTTATCAGCTGGTTGATAAGGATGACGTTGAAATTGTTCACGAGGAGGGAACAATTGTTTATCCAACAGCCCTCCGACCCCCACTGCTAAAACGGCGCGGACCCAGCCCACGGGCCCGGCGTCCAGACTGTCTGGACTGGACACACGTCCAACCAGACTCCATTTTTGTTAATTTTCTATATTTTTTTGGTCTTTTGTTTTTTTATATTTTTTTGTTCTTTTTTTGCTTTTTTTTTAAGAAAAACAAATAAATAATAAAATCAAAAATCAAAAAACTAAAAATGGTGCCTCAGGACTTTTTTTTATTTTTTATTTATTTATTTTTTTTACACTATAAAAACAAAAGCTGATTTAGTTTATTTTTTTACAGTTTAGTCCAGTTTAAGGGGTTGTTGTTCATCAAATACTCCGCCAGGAAGTGGACAGGGTCTTGTGGCTGAGCGGAGCAGCAGGCCAGCAGGCCCTGGGACAGAGTGGGCATCACATGCTCCATCAGGTAACTCCTCATCTGTGCTGTCTCAGCCTCCAGAAGATCCTCCTCCTCACGACGCAACTGCTCCACAGACCTGGACCATTCCTCCCAGCGGGCAGCTCTCTCTCTGGCCTCCTCTGCCTCTCTCTTCTCCTCTTCTTCTTTCCTCTGTGCCTCACTCCTCTGTTTCTCCTCCATCTTTTTCCACTCCTCCTCCTCCATCTCTTCGATGGTGGGGCTGTAATTTCGAGATGGACCTACAGTTTCAATGATCTTCTCCAACAGATGCAAACAGCTGGGTTCATCCTTGCTTGTGATTTCCAAGTTCAAAGTGGGTTAGGGTTAGGGTTAGTATCATGGTTATAGACCCGTCCCCAGCCGGGAACGGGCGGAGCACGGGCTCTCTCACGGGCGACGGCCCTCCAACCCCCACTGCCGAAACGGCGCGGACCCAGCCCACGGGCCCGGCGTCCAGACCGGAAGCTCTGTTTTTTCTCCTCTTTCTTTCCTTTTCTTAAAAAAAAAGACGACGTTTCGGGCTGCAGTCAGCCCTTCTTCGGATCCGAGGCACAAAAAGAAAAAGCTGGGAGATGTGTTGCTCTACCAAGCGTCAGTGAAATAATGAGGAGCAGAGCCTGTGTGTGCAGAACAAGGGAGCAGGAAGGGAGGGGCCGAGCGGGCACGCCCCAACATCTCACCTGTCCCTGCCCCGTGTTGTTGTTAGTGTTCAATGTAAACACACAGGCTCTGCTCCCACACCCATGTATTCATTAAAATATTTTTTTATAGAAATAAAAATTTTTTTTTTTTTATAGAAATAAAAATACATTTTTATAGAAATAAATTTTTATAGAAATAAAAATATCCCCAACTTAGGCTTAGCTAGTCAAAAACTATACCAATATATACAATATATACAAATATATACAAATAGGGAACGGTGGCTTGGCGGGAGGCAGTTCAATCGAGGTTAGGGTTAAGGGTTAGGGTTAGGGTTAGGGTTAGGGGGTTAGGGTTAGGGGTTAGGGTTAGGGTTAGGGTTATGGTATACTCAACAAATGTATTCATGAAATAAGATTATGTGTAGAGATAGCACTTTTTCTGTCAGTTTAAAGTTTACCAGAAATACCTCAACTACACTGACAGCTGTCACATTGTTTATTCACTCTGGAGGATGAAGTCACGAATATAAAATAAAAAAACTAAAAGTCAGAAGTCATGAGTGAGATTCATTTAACTCTTCCATGACCTCGTCGTCATCTTTCATGATCACTTTCTGTTCTGAGTGGTCTAGGATCACGCCCATCTCTCTCTGCAGGGCCTCCAGACTGGTTGGGTTGATGTAGTACCGCAGGTTTTGGGACGGCAACAGTTTTTGTAACTCTTCTAACCTGCGGTAGGCCACTTGGTACTGGCCCTGCTGACAGTAGTGATCCACCAAGAAACCAAAAGCATCCCCCACTCTGACAGCTGGGTCTAAGTCCGGCTCTTCTAACAGGGCTTCACAAACACGCACAGCCTCTGCAGCGTTCTCCACATACAACCTGCGCACATGGACAAACTTCTTGATTAAAGTGATTTTGTGTTGCATGTTTGACAGTTTGACTTCCTGTTTCCCAGAAGTATCCTTCGCTTTTGAAAGGCACTTATAGGCCTCAGTCAGAGCATCAAGTGCTTTTTCATAGTTTTGGTAATCGTCTATTTCCACCTGTGCACAGGCTTCATAGAAGCCCGCTAACAGCTCTGGCGCTCTGCCTTTAGTGTAGAAACCAATGATAGTTTTGAGAATTTCCGGATCTGTGCGCCAGTCCAGAGACTGAAGATAGTTTGCGGCCAAAATAAAAAGGTCTTTTTGACGACAAACATTGGCAAAGAATACGATTTTCTCTGTGTCACCAGATTTGAGAAGAGCCCTCATAGCCTTTAGCTTATTCCCTGCTTGCGTGTACTTTTTGGTTGCTAGGTGGTAGTTGCCCTGTCGCATACAGCAGTCTGCTATCCTCTCCAGCAGCTCCTTCCTGGCCTCCTCAGACATGTCTTTTGACTCGGTCACAGTCATCTTCTCTGCTAGCTCCTCTGAGACGTCCAGGTTCTGGCTCACACACAGCTCCAGTGCCTCCTGATACTTCTTAGCTGCTACCAATAGCTCCACAGCCTTTTCATAATGGGCATGTGTAATAAAGAAGTCAGAGCAGCGTGCCAGCAGCGCGGGGTCTGAGCCCTCATTCAGACCCTCTGCAATGAGCTGCAGAGCAGAGAACTGTTCTGTGGCAAAGGCCAGCTCCAGGGCTTTTGACACATAACCAGCCTTGTGGTAAAGAGCCACTGCTCGGTCCATATGTGTCCCTTTCTCCTCATAGTAACGGGCAGCCTCCATCATATCCTCTGGGTTACTGAGGAGAGCTAGGTTCATCAGCTGGTCGTCCAGACTGTTCTCCTTACAAAGCCGTATGGCATTGTTGTACGCCTGAGCTCGTGTGTAGAAGTGAACAGCCTGTTTGATATCGTCATGTCCCTCATAGTGCCGGGCCAGGTGGTAGGATGCTGCCCTATCCCCTGTGTCGTTGGCAATCTCAGACGCTTTCTGAATATTTCCCATGTAGCAGAAAACTCGAACAAGAGAGAGGTAATCCTGAGCCAACTCATAGTAGCGTAGTGCTGCATCCATGTCCGACTGGCTCTCAAGATACTGTGCCCACCATTTGTACACATTCTTGTCTCTCATTTTGTTCACATACATTTCTAGAGAGGATGTGTGTCGTCTTGAAGCATTCTTGGTACTTCAACCCTGTGGCTCTCGGATTTCTCAAAGAATGTGATGGCCTGTGCTTTATTCCCTAAACTTTCCAGGTATTTTGCATAGTTGTAGTAGGTGGTACGCAGGTGGATGCGATCATGCGTTTCTGCTAGTTCCAGAGCTTTCAGCCAGTCTCCTGAGGCCTGGTAGAAGTTGTTGAGCAGGTCATATCGCTGACAGGACTTGTACAACTTCTCAGCGTCTTCCAACATGCCAAGCTGAATGGCTAACATTGCAACTTGTGCTTCAGCCTCTGGCTCGACCTCAGCCTCCTTCAAAGCTTTCGCTGCTCTGGGATTTCCCATATTCCCGAGGCAAACCCGTGCCACATCCAAGCGCCGGGTTTTTACACACATCCGCGCCATGTTTTCCCATACTGCTGCACTTTTAATTAGTTTGATAGACTTAAAGGCTTCATCCATATCCCCAATGGTCAAGTAAAAGCTGAAATTTAACATAGCGTCTCGGGTAGTTTTCTCACAGTTCTCCAGCCCCACAAAGTCTCGAAGTGCTCGTCTTGACACCATCTTTGGAGCAATGGGACTTTTGGGAGACAGGCGAAGGTGTGGAGATATGGCTTCAGATTGGCATGATGGATCCCTCTCCCCAGGCTTGCAGATGAAGTAATAATACGGCACATCCATTGCAAGGAGAGACTGCAGAACCGCTGGTTTGAGGTAGCAGTCGTGTAATAGAAGGCCATGTTCCTGAGTGCAGAACAGTGTCACCACGGAAACATCAGCCCCATCGACAGGAACAGGTGATGAACTCTCAGAGCTGACCGGCACAGTCTCACAAACGAAAAGACGAGGCTCACTTTCATCCCAGAAATGAGAAATGGGACAGCGGCCACTGAGCTCTGTCCCTTCTAACTGATGCCTGTCACCATCTTCAGATGGTGTGATACCACTTGAGGGTCTTCCACTAAAGAAGTCAAAGTGTGTAATGGTGTCCATCTCAACATCGTAAAAGTAGACTTTGTGGTCTGGCTTTCCGTTTTCCTGTGTAATAAGGATGCTGACTTGGCTGCCATTTGCGTTACACTTAACTGAACTCAAGCCTCCCAGATTGGGAATAAACTCAGCCAGGTTCTTGGCACTTGAATGAGCTCTGGCATCTCTCCGGGAGAGATCAAACACTCTTATGTGAGCAGTGTCTGTGCCAACTATTAGATATGACTGGCACACACTGAGCAGTACTGGGTTTCCTTCGGTTTTTGAAAATGTTAGTAATTGCTTCACCGTGCCCTGGGGTGTACGGATCTGGACTCTACTGGGTTCTACAGTGTATAGATTCTCTCCATGTACGGCTACTACATGGGAGTCACAAGTAAATGACCCAGAAGTGCGTAAGGCTGTTTCTGAAATGTCATAAACAGTAATCTGCTTGCCACTCCAGACTATCAATGACTCCTTTGTACCACAGACACCCTTGATATGTGAGTCTGACTGCAGAGCCAAGTGCATCTCTGGATTGAACCGAGAGACACTGAGCTGAGTCGGTGAAACCTGAACGGCTGCCACCTGCTGGTTGAAGTGGGCTGACAGAACATGTTCAGACAGGGTCAGGGCAGTGTAGGAATTGTTAGCAGCTAAAAGATTTAAGTTGGGATTCCACTCTAGTTGTGTGACATTGCCTTGTATTTCAGTAGGAGCTTGTAACTTCCACTGGATTTTAGTGTCTGACTTGGTGCTGCCTGACTGAAACACCATTTTCCTCATTGCTACGCGACCACAGCTGGTACCTGCAGCCAGTATTTCTTTCCCTGAACAATAAGTGACACAGTTGACAAACAAACTGTGTCCCGCAAAAAGTTTAATTCAGCTTCCACGGCTTGGGTTTACATCAAAAATCTAAATATCAACTTTTTCAATTTTAACCCTTTATTCCCTGATTTAGGATTAGGGTCAAATCTGACCCATTGGGTTTTACGCGTATCATTTCAAAGAATAACAATAGGAAACACTGTCAATGTTGATCACCGCAATAGACAAGAAATGCCAGAAAAGTATCATATACTAACAACGGCTCCGAACACATATGGAGCCAAATCGTGCCGCAAAAGCTTACAAGTGGCAAAAGAAAGGCTTTGAGTTGCCATGACAACCCAGACCAGATGGCTTTGAGTTGCCATGACAACCCAGACCAGATGGCTTTGAGTTGCCATGACAACCCAGACCAGATGGCTTTGAGTTGCCATGACAACCCAGACCAGATGGCTTTGAGTTGCCATGACAACCCAGACCAGATCAGCTGAACAGCCAGGAGTACAATGATTCCATGGGAGGAGTTGACATGCTGGATGTGCGTCTTGAACACTGTAAATTTCCCATTTCCCATAATCAAACGTGTGCCTCTGCCGTCTAGAAACCTGATACCTGTGTAACAGTTCCCACCAGGTCTACGTGTCCCCACAGTGACACCAAGTGGATGAACAAGAGAAATACACGTTTGATTATGGGATTATAGTTCCGCATCAGTAGTTTGACCCCAAGCGTGGTCAGATAAATTTTCCAATTGTGAATGATCTTGTCCAGAAGTGGACTGCTGCGTAGGATGTGTGTCCTCGCGTGACGTCTGTGGCGGGGTCCGTACCCAGGCCAACATTTCCGTGACCTTAGCGACCCCCTCCTCCAATTCTTGTACAGGGGAAGAAGGGACCGGCTCAGGGACAACAGAGGAAGCAACAGGGACCAAATTAATTCTCGGGACTTTAGAAATCTTAACAATATCCGTATCCAAGAGATGTTCAGGGGCAACCACCGGATTCCTAACAGTCAAGTTGCGGGCAGGTGCTCTGCGCGGAGGCCTCTGCTCCAAAGGAGGAGCCACAGGAGTGGACTGGTCCTGCGGCTGTGTCCAAGCCGGAGGCTCGTGTATCATCGCTGCAGCAGTAACTGTTTGTGTGTGGGGCAACTCTCGTGGTGCTTGTGCTGCTGACTCCAAAACCAATAAATCCTGCCGTTGTTCTGACCGTGTGAAATCTCTGAGCAAAGTTTCTGCCTGATCTATCACTTCTCAAGAAATGTTGGGAACATTTTTTCTGGCCCATCTCGTTGCAATGTGGAAAGCGTGCGACCAATCCTGCGGGGGATTCTGCGTCAGTTCAGCAACTATTTGGTCAACTTGTAACTGATAATGTTCTTGGAGTATTTGCAGAGTAGTGTATCCCCAATTCTTCGCGTTTCCCACAATCAAATCAAGTGTACGAGACGTGGGTAAAGCAGGCCGAATTCCCATAATCAAACTACGCACTGTACGAGAAATCATCACCAGTTGTTCTTCTTCAGTCTGTCCAGAAACTCTACTCAGATGATGCTAAACTTTCAGGAGAGAATGCAGCTGTCTAATCAAAATTCCTAACTGCTTATCAGCTGGTTGATAAGGATGACGTTGAAATTGTTCACGAGGAGGGAACAATTGTTTATCCAACAGCCCTCCGACCCCCACTGCTAAAACGGCGCGGACCCAGCCCACGGGCCCGGCGTCCAGACTGTCTGGACTGGACACACGTCCAACCAGACTCCATTTTTGTTAATTTTCTATATTTTTTTGGTCTTTTGTTTTTTTTATATTTTTTTGTTCTTTTTTTGCTTTTTTTTTAAGAAAAACAAATAAATAATAAAATCAAAAAACTAAAAATGGTGCCTCAGGACTTTTTTTATTTTTTATTTATTTATTTTTTTTACACTATAAAAACAAAAGCTGATTTAGTTTATTTTTTTACAGTTTAGTCCAGTTTAAGGGGTTGTTGTTCATCAAATACTCCGCCAGGAAGTGGACAGGGTCTTGTGGCTGAGCGGAGCAGCAGGCCAGCAGGCCCTGGGACAGAGTGGGCATCACATGCTCCATCAGGTAACTCCTCATCTGTGCTGTCTCAGCCTCCAGAAGATCCTCCTCCTCACGACGCAACTGCTCCACAGACCTGGACCATTCCTCCCAGCGGGCAGCTCTCTCTCTGGCCTCCTCTGCCTCTCTCTTCTCCTCTTCTTCTTTCCTCTGTGCCTCACTCCTCTGTTTCTCCTCCATCTTTTTCCACTCCTCCTCCTCCATCTCTTCGATGGTGGGGCTGTAATTTCGAGATGGACCTACAGTTTCAATGATCTTCTCCAACAGATGCAAACAGCTGGGTTCATCCTTGCTTGTGATTTCCAAGTTCAAAGTGGTGATGTTAAACTCGTCGTAGAAGTCGCTGACAGTGGAGTCTTCACTGTTCCTATGTCTGTATCGGCTCAGTCTCTTCAGGAAGAGCTCCGGTTCATAGCTGTTCTTCTCCACCTCCGTCTCTGGCAGGTTTATAACTCGTTCTTTCAAAAACAAATCGGAGGCATCGAGGACAAACACAAACTCTGGCAGTATCTTGTTGGAGACTGTTTCATCCTCTTCTTCCTCATCATTTTCATAGAGTTCTTTCACTTGGTCATAAGTTTTGGGGAATCCATCCAAAACAAAGCCTTGGTTCTGGCAGGGTTTGGTCATCAGTTTGTCCCTCATCACTTTCAGCAGCAGGTGCTCTTCCAAAAAACCTTCATTCTGCTCCATACTTTCAGTGAGACTGTTGAGCAGCTCCTGGGCGTCTGCTGTGCTGTTCGTCTCCACTGAAGGATCTTTATTCACTGTTTCTTTCAGTTTATCAAGGGTCTGTGTAATGGTTGGCTTCAGTTTGACATGATGAAGTTTGTAGTGATTGCAGATCATTTTAGACAGAGTGCTTTTCCCAACAGCAGGGGGCCCCATAACACAAATGCGGATGGGCTGTAGTCCTCTGTATTGTCTGTATTCTTGAACTACTTGACCAATGTTTTCCACCAGTCCTTTCTCACACTGCCAAGAAATAGACAGCAGCTCTTTCAAATGGGCCGACTCCATTCTCAAATTCACCGTCATGTAGTCAATTTCCATGACAGTGATTTCTCGTATAAGGTAGGCCTCCTCGAGTGGTATTTTCTTGATAATTCCTGGTCCAAGTTCATTAGAAATTGCCTGTACAATCTCCTCCATAGTGTGACTGGAATAGTCGACAGCCAAAAGGTAGTATGGGCTTGGGCGGTGTTCAATCACATTCTGTATAACACTTGCTAGGTCATTGATGTGGATTGTGGGAACGATGTTGGTGCCATCTCCAAAAACAGGAACTTCAGCTTTCAGTCCCTCCCATGATGTCTTGAAAAAGTAATGAAAGATCTGCTCTCCCATTCCATACTGCATTCCCGACACCACCACATAAGTAGAGAACATGTGTTTATTTGTTTTTCCCAATTGAACCACTCTCTTCTCCAGATCATTGTGAGCTCTGAAGTTTGCATGTGGTCTTCGCCGACGGAAATCTTCATCAGTGAAAGGCTTCTCCTCATCCTCTGGATCAATGGGTTTTCTGCAGGCCCAGGTCATGACTGTGGACACAAGGATGAACATCTTTGGCCCAGTGAAATTGTCCAACTCATTGTGAAGGGTTGCAACAGCCCAGAAAGCCTCGTCCACTTGGTCCTGGTGTTGAGTAATGTTATAAACAATTACATTACAGTCTAGAAGTTTGGGTAGAAGCTCCTCCCTTTTCAGCTGATAGTACTGCTCCAACACATAATCTCTGTTCTCCTGTGGTTCTTCAGAGACAGTTCCCACTATCTCAAAGGCTTTTTCTTTATTAATATTGGTGTCCACTGACTCCTCCTCCTCTTCATCCTCACTATGAGCTCCAACAACGCATTCAGACAGAAACTTTGATATATATTTAGATGAGTAGGAGTCGATGTTGTTGATGAAAAACCCGTTTTAGTGACGACTTTCTTTCTTCCATAATCTATTTATTACGTTAGTTTATTCCTGGTTTAGCGGCTGTTAGTAACTTAGCGTCCCGTTGTTATGGTGACAGGGGAGGGAACTGTTGCTGTGGTGCCAATGATGTTCATTTTGTCTTCTTATATACTTTAACTTCTTAGGTTCTTTTTAAAGACAATGCAGTAAAGTAAACACACTTTACTGCATTGTCTTTAAAAAGAACCTAAGAAGTTAACGTTGCTATGGTGATTGCAGCTGGTCTCGGCGTGTCGCTCATATGTGAATTTGCGTCCAATTTTAATTTAGTTTAATAATTTTACATGAATCTGCGAATGAAGAATGAGACTACTTTTACCAATTTAAAAAAAAAAAAAAAAAAAGACAAGTTGAGGAGTTTATATATGAGAAAATATTTGGTATAATATGAAGTGCTTTTTTAATGACATTATTCATTTATGAACACAGGCATAATCATACACATTTTCTTTAATAAAAATCAATACAGAATATTTACAAATATTAAGAACAAAAATGATAGTGCATTAGGCAATTGCAAAAATAATTTATTACAACAAAATTCAAATTTATACAATCAAATAAAAATCTAATCAACATCAAAATATGAATCAAGTCAAGTATCATTCTCAAACATAGTGTCAGTCACTTAAAAAGGCACAGGCAGTTTGTGCTGTTGCTCTGCTTCCACTGCAAAGTTATCAAACTGAGCCAGTTCATAGGAGCTTGTCCCAATGGCCGCCCAGCCATGTTTAGGAGTGAGTACCACAGCATTCTTCCACAGGTGTATCCATTCAGCAATCCATATGCAAACTGACCCTTTAGAAAAACAATATATATAATAATTAAACATGAACTAAATGCCTGAGGGAAATTTACAGTAGATACATTTAGATGGTCAATAAAAATCATAATAATAACAGTAATTAGAATAAAGAGATAACGTAATAATTATATCTCTGATTCTAGGACTGTGTTTACATGCACAAAAGAATTCTGATCATTAAAAACTGATGTGCCAGTTTATCAATGGATATCTTTATAACCCCGTCCCCAGCCGGGAACGGGCTCTCGCACGGGTGGCGGCCCTCCGACCCCCACTGCTAAAACGGCGCGGACCCAGCCCACGGGCCCGGCGTCCAGACTGTCTGGACTGGACAGCACGTCCAACCAGACTCCATTTTTGTTAATTTTCTATATTTTTTTGGTCTTTTGTTTTTTTTATATTTTTTGTTTCTTTTTTTGCTTTTTTTTAAGAAAAACAAATAAATAATAAAATCAAAAAACTAAAAATGGTGCCTCAGGACTTTTTTTAATTTATTTTATTTTATTTTTTTTACACTATAAAAACAAAAGCTGATTTAGTTTATTTTTTGACAGTTTAGTCCAGTTTAAGGGGTTGTTGTTCATCAAATACTCCGCCAGGAAGTGGACAGGGTCTTGTGGCTGAGCGGAGCAGCAGGCCAGCAGGCCCTGGGACAGAGTGGGCATCACATGCTCCATCAGGTAACTCCTCATCTGTGCTGTCTCAGCCTCCAGAAGATCCTCCTCCTCACGACGCAACTGCTCCACAGACCTGGACCATTCCTCCCAGCGGGCAGCTCTCTCTCTGGCCTCCTCTGCCTCTCTCTTCTCCTCTTCTTCTTTCCTCTGTGCCTCACTCCTCTGTTTCTCCTCCATCTTTTTCCACTCCTCCTCCTCCATCTCTTCGATGGTGGGGCTGTAATTTCGAGATGGACCTACAGTTTCAATGATCTTCTCCAACAGATGCAAACAGCTGGGTTCATTCTTGCTTGTGATTTCCAAGTTCAAAGTGGGTTAGGGTTAGGGTTAGTATCATGGTTATAGACCCGTCCCCAGCCGGGAACGGGCGGAGCACGGGCTCTCTCACGGGCGACGGCCCTCCAACCCCCACTGCCGAAACGGCGCGGACCCAGCCCACGGGCCCGGCGTCCAGACCGGAAGCTCTGTTTTTTCTCCTCTTTCTTTCCTTTTCTTAAAAAAAAAGACGTTTCGGGCTGCAGTCAGCCCTTCTTCGGATCCGAGGCACAAAAAGAAAAAAAGCTTGGGAGATGTGTTGCTCTACCAAGCGTCAGTGAAATAATGAGGAGCAGAGCCTGTGTGTGCAGAACAAGGGAGCAGGAAGGGAGGGGCCGAGCGGGCATGCCCCAACATCTCACCTGTCCCTGCCCCGTGTTGTTGTTAGTGTTCAATGTAAACACACAGGCTCTGCTCCCACACCCATGTATTCATTAAAATATTTTTTTATAGAAATAAAAATATTTTTTTTTATAGAAATAAAAATACATTTTTATAGAAATAAATTTTTATAGAAATAAAAATATCCCCAACTTAGGCTTAGCTAGTCAAAAACTATACCAATATATACAATATATACAAATATATACAAATAGGGAACGGTGGCTTGGCGGGAGGCAGTTCAATCGAGGTTAGGGTTAGGGTTAAAGTTAGGGTTAGGGTTAGGGTTAGGGTTAGGGTTAGGGTTAGGGTTAGGGTTAGGGTTAGCTCAACAAATGTATTCATGAAATAAGATTATGTGTAGAGATAGCACTTTTTCTGTCAGTTTAAAGTTTACCAGAAATACCTCAACTACACTGACAGCTGTCACATTGTTTATTCACTCTGGAGGATGAAGTCACGAATATAAAATAAAAAACTAAAAGTCACAAGTCATGAGTGAGATTCATTTAACTCTTCCATGACCTCGTCGTCATCTTTCATGATCACTTTCTGTTCTGAGTGGTCTAGGATCACGCCCATCTCTCTCTGCAGGGCCTCCAGACTGGTTGGGTTGATGTAGTACCGCAGGTTTTGGGACGGCAACAGTTTTTGTAACTCTTCTAACCTGCGGTATCCCACTTGGTACTGGCCCTGCTGACAGTAGTGATCCACCAAGAAACCAAAAGCATCCCCCACTCTGACAGCTGGGTCTAAGTCCGGCTCTTCTAACAGGGCTTCACAAACACGCACAGCCTCTGCAGCGTTCTCCACATACAACCTGCGCACATGGACAAACTTCTTGATTAAAGTGATTTTGTGTTGCATGTTTGACAGTTTGACTTCCTGTTTCCCAGAAGTATCCTTCGCTTTTGAAAGGCACTTATAGGCCTCAGTCAGAGCATCAAGTGCTTTTTCATAGTTTTGGTAATCGTCTATTTCCACCTGTGCACAGGCTTCATAGAAGCCCGCTAACAGCTCTGGCGCTCTGCCTTTAGTGTAGAAACCAATGATAGTTTTGAGAATTTCCGGATCTGTGCGCCAGTCCAGAGACTGAAGATAGTTTGCGGCCAAAATAAAAAAGGTCTTTTTGACGACAAACATTGGCAAAGAATACGATTTTCTCTGTGTCACCAGATTTGAGAAGAGCCCTCATAGCCTTTAGCTTATTCCCTGCTTGCGTGTACTTTTTGGTTGCTAGGTGGTAGTTGCCCTGTCGCATACAGCAGTCTGCTATCCTCTCCAGCAGCTCCTTCCTGGCCTCCTCAGACATGTCTTTTGACTCGGTCACAGTCATCTTCTCTGCTAGCTCCTCTGAGACGTCCAGGTTCTGGCTCACACACAGCTCCAGTGCCTCCTGATACTTCTTAGCTGCTACCAATAGCTCCACAGCCTTTTCATAATGGGCATGTGTAATAAAGAAGTCAGAGCAGCGTGCCAGCAGCGCGGGGTCTGAGCCCTCATTTCAGACCCTCTGCAATGAGCTGCAGAGCAGAGAACTGTTCTGTGGCAAAGGCCAGCTCCAGGGCTTTTGACACATAACCAGCCTTGTGGTAAAGAGCCACTGCTCGGTCCATATGTGTCCCTTTCTCCTCATAGTAACGGGCAGCCTCCATCATATCCTCTGGGTTACTGAGGAGAGCTAGGTTCATCAGCTGGTCGTCCAGACTGTTCTCCTTACAAAGCCGTATGGCATTGTTGTACGCCTGAGCTCGTGTGTAGAAGTGAACAGCCTGTTTGATATCGTCATGTCCCTCATAGTGCCGGGCCAGGTGGTAGGATGCTGCCCTATCCCCTGTGTCGTTGGCAATCTCAGACGCTTTCTGAATATTTCCCATGTAGCAGAAAACTCGAACAAGAGAGAGGTAATCCTGAGCCAACTCATAGTAGCGTAGTGCTGCATCCATGTCCGACTGGCTCTCAAGATACTGTGCCCACCATTTGTACACATTCTTGTCTCTCATTTTGTTCACATATATTTCTAGAGAGGATGTGTCGTCTTGAAGCATTCTTGGTACTTCAACCCTGTGGCTCTCGGATTTCTCAAAGAATGTGATGGCCTGTGCTTTCTTCCCTAAACTTTCCAGGTATTTTGCATAGTTGTAGTAGGTGGTACGCAGGTGGATGCGATCATGCGTTTCTGCTAGTTCCAGAGCTTTCAGCCAGTCTCCTGAGGCCTGGTAGAAGTTGTTGAGCAGGTCATATCGCTGACAGGACTTGTACAACTTCTCAGCGTCTTCCAACATGCCAAGCTGAATGGCTAACATTGCAACTTGTGCTTCAGCCTCTGGCTCGACCTCAGCCTCCTTCAAAGCTTTCGCTGCTCTGGGATTTCCCATATTCCCGAGGCAAACCCGTGCCACATCCAAGCGCCGGGTTTTTACACACATCCGCGCCATGTTTTCCCATACTGCTGCACTTTTAATTAGTTTGATAGACTTAAAGGCTTCATCCATATCCCCAATGGTCAAGTAAAAGCTGAAATTTAACATAGCGTCTCGGGTAGTTTTCTCACAGTTCTCCAGCCCCACAAAGTCTCGAAGTGCTCGTCTTGACACCATCTTTGGAGCAATGGGACTTTTGGGAGACAGGTGAAGGTGTGGAGATATGGCTTCAGATTGGCATGATGGATCCCTCTCCCCAGGCTTGCAGATGAAGTAATAATACGGCACATCCATTGCAAGGAGAGACTGCAGAACCGCTGGTTTGAGGTAGCAGTCGTGTAATAGAAGGCCATGTTCCTGAGTGCAGAACAGTGTCACCACGGAAACATCAGCCCCATCGACAGGAACAGGTGATGAACTCTCAGAGCTGACCGGCACAGTCTCACAAACGAAAAGACGAGGCTCACTTTCATCCCAGAAATGAGAAATGGGACAGCGGCCACTGAGCTCTGTCCCTTCTAACTGATGCCTGTCACCATCTTCAGATGGTGTGATACCACTTGAGGGTCTTCCACTAAAGAAGTCAAAGTGTGTAATGGTGTCCATCTCAACATCGTAAAAGTAGACTTTGTGGTCTGGCTTTCCGTTTTCCCGTGTAATAAGGATGCTGACTTGGCTGCCATTTGCGTTACACTTAACTGAACTCAAGTCTCCCAGATTGGGAATAAACTCAGCCAGGTTCTTGGCACTTGAATGAGCTCTGGCATCTCTCCGGGAGAGATCAAACACTCTTATGTGAGCAGTGTCTGTGCCAACTATTAGATATGACTGGCACACACTGAGCAGTACTGGGTTTCCTTCGGTTTTTGAAAATGTTAGTAATTGCTTCACCGTGCCCTGGGGTGTACGGATCTGGACTCTACTGGGTTCTACAGTGTATAGATTCTCTCCATGTACGGCTACTACATGGGAGTCACAAGTAAATGACCCAGAAGTGCGTAAGGCTGTTTCTGAAATGTCATAAACAGTAATCTGCTTGCCACTCCAGACTATCAATGACTCCTTTGTACCACAGACACCCTTGATATGTGAGTCTGACTGCAGAGCCAAGTGCATCTCTGGATTGAACCGAGAGACACTGAGCTGAGTCGGTGAAACCTGAACGGCTGCCACCTGCTGGTTGAAGTGGGCTGACAGAACATGTTCAGACAGGGTCAGGGCAGTGTAGGAATTGTTAGCAGCTAAAAGATTTAAGTTGGGATTCCACTCTAGTTGTGTGACATTGCCTTGTATTTCAGTAGGAGCTTGTAACTTCCACTGGATTTTAGTGTCTGACTTGGTGCTGCCTGACTGAAACACCATTTTCCACATTGCTATGCGACCACAGCTGGTACCTGCAGCCAGTATTTCTTTCCCTGAACAATAAGTGACACAGTTGACAAACTGTGTCCCGCAAAAAGTTTAATTCAGCTTCCACGGCTTTTTAAAAATTAACTCCGTATCTCCGTATCGTAGCTTTACAAAAGGTATATGGTGCCGCTCTGACTGTCAGCTGTGGTTACCAAACATAAGCTCACAAAACTAGCTTTAAGCTAGCTGATAAAGCTAATCAATTAGAGATTATATTATGGAAAATATACTAAATTGGGTTAGTCAAATAAAGTGTTTACATCAGCCGTAAATGTATTTAAAACTATGGCTTTTAAACAAAGAACAAAGACTTCATTCTATAAAGAAGATTAAAGGCAAATCAGAGCTTTTTAAATCCCCAGATCCATGGTTGCCGTGCCGTCTGCTTTGAAGAAGAACAAAGCCCCTTTCTTTCTTTATTTCTTTCTTCTTTAACTATTCTTTTTTCTTTCTCTTTTCTTTTTTCTTTTTCTTTTTTTAATTACAAATATGTATTCTGTAAACATTAGACTATCACCTATCATCTCCCAAATGTAACATACACATACAAATGCAATTAGTATTACATTTAAAAAAAAAAAAAAAAAAAAGCTATTTGAGGTGGAGTTGTCGTATCGTCATATCGTCTCTGTGTCGCCCATGGGTCTTTTCCTCTGTCGTGATGCAATCATATTCAGCTGATGTGTAGCTGTAGTTGCTTTTTGTTCAGCCTGTGTGAGGCGTAGCTGAAGACGGCTGGACATCTCCTGATACTCTGCTAGCTGTCGTTCATACTCTGCAATAGTGGCACGATCAGTTTCAAGCTGCAATTCAAGCTCATGTGAACGCTGCTTCTGACGATTCAACTCTGACTTGTGGCTCATTATTTTAGTCTCAAAGTCCTGGATCAGCTTTTTGGCCTCTTCTTTCCAGCACTGAGTAGTTTTTTGCTCTGCTGTGAGAAGCCGGGTTAGATCAGCACTATTTCTTTTGCCTGTTTCTTCCAACTCACGAATCTGAGCATCCAGTTCTCGCTCTTTCAAGCAATACTCCTGTTCCATTTGTGACATCCGTTGCTTGGCTTTCTTTTGATCAATCAAGTTTGATTTTCTTAAATCATCCATGTCTTTACGGAGTTGAGTGTTTTCCTGCTGCAGCTTAAGGCGCTCCTCACTGATGCTTACGCACTCCTCCCTGGCTATAGTCAAAGTGTTCTGCAGACGTCGTACTTCCTCTTGGCACCGGGACAGTTCCTCACTGTAGTCCGTTTCCATCTTCTTCAGTTTGCTCAGAGTGCTTTGTAGAGTGAGATTAATGTCTTCTCTCCTTCTCTCGGCCTCCAGACACCTATGGTGAAGAGCCTCTATCTTTCTGAACTCTGGCTCCGCACGTCCCTCTTTATACACCTTCTCCAGTTCCTCCTCTACAGCCTTTCTCTCTCGAAGTGACCTTTCAATTTGTGATTGGGTTAGGGGTTAGGGTTAGGGTTAGTATTTAACGTCCGCCCCCCGTAGGAGACAGACAAGGCTCTGGCTCTCCCACGGCTGCAGGAGCGCCGCCGACCTCCACTGCTCTGAGGCAGAGGTACAGGTGCCGGTGTCCGACCACAGAAACGGTGTCCGCGACGGACCAGAATCCATCCCGACATGATGGAAAAATGATGAAATCAATATATTTTTTTTGTGATTTTAAATTTTTTTTTGTAAAGGAATAAAAAGTAAATGAATTAAAACAGCCCGTTTGGTACAAGTAAATGAATAATGCTAATCATGAGTTAGCGGCTTAGCATGCTAGCGCTAAAGCTAGCCTAATAGTAAATCCGGTACGCAGAGTATAGAGAGTTTATTTTAATAATTAGCTAAAAGGAGACTTTTTAATGCACAGCGGACCAAGGCCACTCTCTTTGGACCCTTCTGCTGTGGATGTCAAGAGTCTCGTCCTGCGTGTGTGAGCTGCTCCTGAATCCTGCACGAGGCAGACACCGCCGCCATTTGAACAAGCTCATGGACATGAACGTGCTGTATGCCGCCTTGACCCTCCTCACTGAGTGGAACTACGGTGTTGTGATACTAGTGAGCCTCAGTGCACGTGCTTTTTGTTTTGGTTTGCTCAGCAAGTGAAGCGGCCATTTTATATGTTTTAAGGCCCCAACGCACCCGAGCAACATCAGGCCTGCAACAAAAACTGAACTGAACTGGTGAAATAAGTTAGGGGTTGAACATGTGACTGAAATACAAGAGGGTGTTATTATTATTAGTTAATTTTTTTTTATTGTATTGTAAATTCTAAGTGTAACAAACACACGAGTGTCATTTAATTTGACCCATTATTCTAATTGACTAAATTACAAATTTAGCATTTTATACAGTTTGTGTGCGCTTATTATTGGTATATATATTGGTAGAGATTTCATTGGGTTACATACATATAAATATAAATTCATTTATTCTTAGTGGGTTTTAAAAAATTACGTATTTAAAATATTCCTGCTAAGTGGAGGCACCGCCAAACAAAGTTTTATTCGATTTTTAGTTGTATCTCCTTAGTATTTAAAAGTAACTGTACCCAGGGCCCCGCCCATAGTACCACCACTATTTGATTAACACATTAGCTACATGGGATGGGTGCTACACAAATTGGAGGCACCGCTGGGATTTAGTTTCTTTTCCCGTAAACCAGATTTATTATTGCAACCTAAACAACAGTAACCTCAAAACGTAACCTGAGTTCCGTGACGCAAGCACTTGATTTTTACCCCAACTTTGAGTAACCTGGTTAAATAATGGCGGCTAAAAGTAACGCTAGTCTACCTAGCATAAATAAGTGGTGCCGAGGTGAAGGTATAGATGTTACACATGCCTTCATGGTCGTAGGTGTGTCTGAAGATGAAAAGATTGAAACTGTAGAAGCTGCTCTTGAAACCATAAAAGCCCTAGGCAGAGTTAGAGTGCGAGGCAAAATGTTTGACCCTGAAAGCAAAATGCTGACAATGCTTTGTGAATGCCGCGAAGCAGTTGACTCCTCCCGAGTTCCCCCTGGAGTTGCCATCGATGAAGAAGGCATTAATTGGCAGATAGTTATCGCTGAACAAGACAGTAGTTCAGACCTTTTTTCAGAGAAATTGGACAAATTTCTGCAGGAGGAAGGGAAGACACTTGAGGATATTCAGCGACTGTGCAGTCCTGGCGCTTCTTGGAACCAAAATCCAGAGTCAATCATTTGTGCAGTAAGTGATGTATTGCAACCAACAAAGTCAAATGAAAGTAGTTCATACAGGCGTCTAAGAACTTTCTCTGGAGTCCACCCCACTCCCCCTGGAGAGGACAACTTGGACAACTGGATTGAACAAGCAAAGTTTATGAGTGAGGAATACGAGTATTCAGACAAAGAGAAAAGAAGGCGAATAGTCGAAAGTCTCAAAGGACCAGCTTTGGAAATAATTCAAGCTGTAGGTACGTCAAAACCTGAAGCAACTCATATGGAATCATACAGGCATTGGAAAGTACTTTTGGAACGTCAGAATCGGGTGGGGAACTTTACCTCACATTCAGAGCCCTTCACCAGAAACAAGGTGAGTGTCTGTCGGACTTTTTGCTCAGATTGGAAAGAACACCGAACAAGGTCGTTCAAAGAGGAGGCCTGCAAGTCAGTGACGCCAACAAAGCCAGACTAGAGCAACTCATTAAAGGTGCAACTGAGTCTGATATCATGCTCCTTCAATTAAGTTTGAGAGAAAGGCGAGGTAACCCCCCACCATTTCTAACTCTACTCAAAGAGATCCGCGAAGAAGAAGAGCGGGAAGCCGCCCGCCAAAAGTTCAAAAAACCCAGTCGACAGTTTGTGCACTCAGTTCAGTCCTTTATTTGTTTAACCCTGGAGAACCCAAGACCCCTTTTCTTCTTTGGAAAATTATGAACTATACATAAATGACTGCTATGAGTCCACTGAACACCAAAATATCAACTTTTTCAATTTTAACCCTTTATTCCCTGATTTAGGATTAGGGTCAAATCTGACCCATTGGGTTTTACGCGTATCATTTCAAAGAATAACAATAGGAAACACTGTCAATGTTGATCACCGCAATAGACAAGAAATGCCAGAAAAGTATCATATACTAACAACGGCTCCGAATGGGAAATTTACAGTGTTCAAGACGCACATCCAGCATGTCAACTCCTCCCATGGAATCATTGTACTCCTGGCTGTTCAGCTGATCTGGTCTGGGTTGTCATGGCAACTCAAAGCCATCTGGTCTGGGTTGTCATGGCAACTCAAAGCCATCTGGTCTGGGTTGTCATGGCAACTCAAAGCCTTTCTTTTGCCACTTGTAAGCTTTTGCGGCACGATTTGGCTCCATATGTGTTCGGAGCCGTTGTTAGTATATGATACTTTTCTGGCATTTCTTGTCTATTGCGGTGATCAACATTGACAGTGTTTCCTATTGTTATTCTTTGAAATGATACGCGTAAAACCCAATGGGTCAGATTTGACCCTAATCCTAAATCAGGGAATAAAGGGTTAAAATTGAAAAAGTTGATATTTAGATTTTTGATGTAAACCCAAGCCGTGGAAGCTGAATTAAACTTTTTGCGGGACACAGTTTGTCAACTGTGTCACTTATTGTTCAGGGAAAGAAATACTGGCTGCAGGTACCAGCTGTGGTCGCGTAGCAATGAGGAAAATGGTGTTTCAGTCAGGCAGCACCAAGTCAGACACTAAAATCCAGTGGAAGTTACAAGCTCCTACTGAAATACAAGGCAATGTCACACAACTAGAGTGGAATCCCAACTTAAATCTTTTAGCTGCTAACAATTCCTACACTGCCCTGACCCTGTCTGAACATGTTCTGTCAGCCCACTTCAACCAGCAGGTGGCAGCCGTTCAGGTTTTCACCGACTCAGCTCAGTGTCTCTCGGTTCAATCCAGAGATGCACTTGGCTCTGCAGTCAGACTCACATATCAAGGGTGTCTGTGGTACAAAGGAGTCATTGATAGTCTGGAGTGGCAAGCAGATTACTGTTTATGACATTTCAGAAACAGCCTTACGCACTTCTGGGTCATTTACTTGTGACTCCCATGTAGTAGCCGTACATGGAGAGAATCTATACACTGTAGAACCCAGTAGAGTCCAGATCCGTACACCCCAGGGCACGGTGAAGCAATTACTAACATTTTCAAAAAACCGAAGGAAACCCAGTACTGCTCAGTGTGTGCCAGTCATATCTAATAGTTGGCACAGACACTGCTCACATAAGAGTGTTTGATCTCTCCCGGAGAGATGCCAGAGCTCATTCAAGTGCCAAGAACCTGGCTGAGTTTATTCCCAATCTGGGAGACTTGAGTTCAGTTAAGTGTAACGCAAATGGCAGCCAAGTCAGCATCCTTATTACACAGGGAAAACGGAAAGCCAGACCACAAAGTCTACTTTTACGATGTTGAGATGGACACCATTACACACTTTGACTTCTTTAGTGGAAGACCCTCAAGTGGTATCACACCATCTGAAGATGGTGACAGGCATCAGTTAGAAGGGACAGAGCTCAGTGGCCGCTGTCCCATTTCTCATTTCTGGGATGAAAGTGAGCCTCGTCTTTTCGTTTGTGAGACTGTGCCGGTCAGCTCTGAGAGTTCATCACCTGTTCCTGTCGATGGGGCTGATGTTTCCGTGGTGACACTGTTCTGCACTCAGGAACATGGCCTTCTATTACACGACTGCTACCTCAAACCAGCGGTTCTGCAGTCTCTCCTTGCAATGGATGTGCCGTATTATTACTTCATCTGCAAGCCTGGGGAGAGGGATCCATCATGCCAATCTGAAGCCATATCTCCACACCTTCACCTGTCTCCCAAAAGTCCCATTGCTCCAAAGATGGTGTCAAGACGAGCACTTCGAGACTTTGTGGGGCTGGAGAACTGTGAGAAAACTACCCGAGACGCTATGTTAAATTTCAGCTTTTACTTGACCATTGGGGATATGGATGAAGCCTTTAAGTCTATCAAACTAATTAAAAGTGCAGCAGTATGGGAAAACATGGCGCGGATGTGTGTAAAAACCCGGCGCTTGGATGTGGCACGGGTTTGCCTCGGGAATATGGGAAATCCCAGAGCAGCGAAAGCTTTGAAGGAGGCTGAGGTCGAGCCAGAGGCTGAAGCACAAGTTGCAATGTTAGCCATTCAGCTTGGCATGTTGGAAGACGCTGAGAAGTTGTACAAGTCCTGTCAGCGATATGACCTGCTCAACAACTTCTACCAGGCCTCAGGAGACTGGCTGAAAGCTCTGGAACTAGCAGAAACGCATGATCGCATCCACCTGCGTACCACCTACTACAACTATGCAAAATACCTGGAAAGTTTAGGGAAGAAAGCACAGGCCATCACATTCTTTGAGAAATCCGAGAGCCACAGGGTTGAAGTACCAAGAATGCTTCAAGACGACACATCCTCTCTAGAAATATATGTGAACAAAATGAGAGACAAGAATGTGTACAAATGGTGGGCACAGTATCTTGAGAGCCAGTCGGACATGGATGCAGCACTACGCTACTATGAGTTGGCTCAGGATTACCTCTCTCTTGTTCGAGTTTTCTGCTACATGGGAAATATTCAGAAAGCGTCTGAGATTGCCAACGACACAGGGGATAGGGCAGCATCCTACCACCTGGCCCGGCACTATGAGGGACATGACGATATCAAACAGGCTGTTCACTTCTACACACGAGCTCAGGCGTACAACAATGCCATACGGCTTTGTAAGGAGAACAGTCTGGACGACCAGCTGATGAACCTAGCTCTCCTCAGTAACCCAGAGGATATGATGGAGGCTGCCCGTTACTATGAGGAGAAAGGGACACATATGGACCGAGCAGTGGCTCTTTACCACAAGGCTGGTTATGTGTCAAAAGCCCTGGAGCTGGCCTTTGCCACAGAACAGTTCTCTGCTCTGCAGCTCATTGCAGAGGGTCTGAAATGAGGGCTCAGACCCCGCGCTGCTGGCACGCTGCTCTGACTTCTTTATTACACACATGCCCATTATGAAAAGGCTGTGGAGCTATTGGTAGCAGCTAAGAAGTATCAGGAGGCACTGGAGCTGTGTGTGAGCCAGAACCTGGACGTCTCAGAGGAGCTAGCAGAGAAGATGACTGTGACCGAGTCAAAAGACATGTCTGAGGAGGCCAGGAAGGAGCTGCTGGAGAGGATAGCAGACTGCTGTATGCGACAGGGCAACTACCACCTAGCAACCAAAAAGTACACGCAAGCAGGGAATAAGCTAAAGGCTATGAGGGCTCTTCTCAAATCTGGTGACACAGAGAAAATCGTATTCTTTGCCAATGTTTGTCGTCAAAAAGACCTTTTTATTTTGGCCGCAAACTATCTTCAGTCTCTGGACTGGCGCACAGATCCGGAAATTCTCAAAACTATCATTGGTTTCTACACTAAAGGCAGAGCGCCAGAGCTGTTAGCGGGCTTCTATGAAGCCTGTGCACAGGTGGAAATAGACGATTACCAAAACTATGAAAAAGCACTTGATGCTCTGACTGAGGCCTATAAGTGCCTTTCAAAAGCGAAGGATACTTCTGGGAAACAGGAAGTCAAACTGTCAAACATGCAACACAAAATCACTTTAATCAAGAAGTTTGTCCATGTGCGCAGGTTGTATGTGGAGAACGCTGCAGAGGCTGTGCGTGTTTGTGAAGCCCTGTTAGAAGAGCCGGACTTAGACCCAGCTGTCAGAGTGGGGGATGCTTTTGGTTTCTTGGTGGATCACTACTGTCAGCAGGGCCAGTACCAAGTGGGATACCGCAGGTTAGAAGAGTTACAAAAACTGTTGCCGTCCCAAAACCTGCGGTACTACATCAACCCAACCAGTCTGGAGGCCCTGCAGAGAGAGATGGGCGTGATCCTAGACCACTCAGAACAGAAAGTGATCATGAAAGATGACGACGAGGTCATGGAAGAGTTAAATGAATCTCACTCATGACTTGTGACTTTTAGTTTTTATTTTATATTCGTGACTTCATCCTCCAGAGTGAATAAACAATGTGACAGCTGTCAGTGTAGTTGAGGTATTTCTGGTAAACTTTAAACTGACAGAAAAAGTGCTATCTCTACACATAATCTTATTTCATGAATACATTTGTTGAGTATACCATAACCCTAACCCTAACCCTAACCCTAACCTAACCCTAACCCTAACCCTAAACCCTAACCCTAACCCTAACCCTAACCCTAACCTTAACCCTAACCCTAACTTTAACCCTAACCCTAACCTCGATTGAACTGCCTCCCGCCAAGCCACCGTTCCCTATTTGTATATATTTGTATATATTGTATATATTGTATTTTTTGACTAGCTAAGCCTAAATTGGGGATATTTTTATTTCTATAAAAATTTATTTCTATAAAAATGTATTTTTATTTCTATAAAAAAAAAAATATTTTATTTCTATAAAAAATTATTTTAATTAATACATGGGTGTGGGAGCAGAGCCTGTGTGTTTACATTGAACACTAACAACAACACGGGGCAGGGACAGGTGAGATGTTAGGGCATGCCCGCTCGGCCCCTCCCTTCCTGCTCCCTTGTTCTGCACACACAGGCTCTGCTCCTCATTATTTCACTGACGCTTGGTAGAGCAACACATCTCCCAAGCTTTTTCTTTTTGTGCCTCAGATCCGAAGAAGGGCTGACTGCAGCCCGAAACGTCTTTTTTTTTAAGAAAAGGAAAGAAAGAGGAGAAAAACAGAGCTTCCGGTCTGGACGCCGGGCCCGTGGGCTGGGTCCGCGCCGTTTCGGCAGTGGGGTCGGAGGGCCGTCGCCGTGAGAGAGCCCGTGCTCCGCCCGTTCCCGGCTGGGGACGGGTCTATAACCATGATACTAACCCTAACCCTAACCCACTTTGAACTTGGAAATCACAAGCAAGATGAACCCAGCTGTTTGCATCTGTTGGAGAAGATCATTGAAAACTGTAGGTCCATCTCGAAATTACAGCCCCACCATCGAAGAGATGGAGGAGGAGGAGTGGAAAAAGATGGAGGAGAAACAGAGGAGTGAGGCACAGAGGAAAGAAGAAGAGGAGAAGAGAGAGGCAGAGGAGGCCAGAGAGAGAGCTGCCCGCTGGGAGGAATGGTCCAGGTCTGTGGAGCAGTTGCGTCGTGAGGAGGAGGATCTTCTGGAGGCTGAGACAGCACAGATGAGGAGTTACCTGATGGAGCATGTGATGCCCACTCTGTCCCAGGGCCTGCTGGCCTGCTGCTCCGCTCAGCCACAAGACCCTGTCCACTTCCTGGCGGAGTATTTGATGAACAACAACCCCTTAAACTGGACTAAACTGTAAAAAAATAAACTAAATCAGCTTTTGTTTTTATAGTGTAAAAAAATAAATAAATAAAAAATTAAAAAAAAGTCCTGAGGCACCAATTTTTAGTTTTTTGATTTTATTATTTATTTGTTTTTCTTAAAAAAAAGCAAAAAAAAAGAACAAAAAAAATATAAAAAAAACAAAAGACCAAAAAAATATTAGAAAATTAACAAAAATGGAGTCTGGTTGGACGTCTGTCCAGTCCAGACAGTCTGGACGCCGGGCCCGTGGGCTGGGTCCGCGCCGTTTTTAGCAGTGGGGGTCGGAGGGCTGTTGGATAAACAATTGTTCCCTCCTCGTGAACAATTTC